>NC_136815.1:33772590-34150917 GCF_951394365.1 Tetrao urogallus | reverse complement strand
AAAGCACACTTTTCATGGTACATCTCACTTGGCCTGGTGATGATGCTTGGCCTCCACAGCAGAATTCATCTAGTTTGACTGGGAGTTCAGACTATAACACATCTTCCCTGGCTGTCCACAAGAAAACAATGCTGGTCATGCAGATTGCCAAGAACACGATAGTAAAGCAGCCTGCAAGGAGACCCCACCTGGCAAAGTTGTGCTACTGTCATAATCAACTGCTAAATGCCAGATATAATAGCAAGAAATGTGCCAGAAAATAAGTATTCTGCTTCATGAGTTGTCATTGCGTCCAGAAGGGCACACACAAAAAATTCCATGTAAGAGTAAAGCAAAGTAAGTAAACAGCCTGCACTAACAATAACCTGAGAGTCAGATGAGTACAACCAAATAGCTGTGCAAAACAACTGCATTTTTTTATTATCAATTTTCCAAGATTTTGGTGTAATTTAAAAGGGCTTCAATCTTGCCACCAGGGATTCAGAAAGATAAGTCAAGCATCTAGGTCTAGGTTTCCATAAGTATTTCTGATTTCGGACTACTCATTTTCAGATGCACCTATATGAGTAGGTCTCAAGCACCATCGGACTCAACAGAAGGAAGATGTGAGTCAAAAAACTGCCTTTGGATATACAGTAACTATCACAGATGGATGAGTTATCTGTGCCCACAATTACTTCAGCACTAAACTATGTTGAGAAGAATTGCACACAATGTTTAAATACCATGAAATATACAGTCCCAACAAATAAACCTACTTAAAGCCCATTCTACCCAATGCAAGCTCAGGCAATAGGCTGCAACTAAAAAAGCAAATAATTTTATTCTACGTATCTTCCAATAGTAAACAGGAAGAACTGATTTTTTCCTCCAGCCTGTGCTCTGTCCTCTCAAAGAGTTTGCCCCATAGATATCCCACCTTCTTTTTACCTTTCTTTTATATATCTTCTTCATGTTCAGATGAAATGTCAGTCTCCTATTTTAAGCCACAGTTTATGCAAGATGAACCTTTCAGTTAACCACACAACATTTGCAAAAGCAGACTCTAGGAGGATTCCTAGGTTCTTGTCCTAGATGTCCCCCCACACTTATTTAATCAAGTCTGTAAAAAGAAAGTTCACAATGTGATAACTATGTTCATTTTGGTCACACCCCACCCAACCATATGCTGTTGTTTTTTAGCACACATGGAATTTTTGCACGCTAGCAATATGTTGGAGCTTTTTGGATTTTAAGTGCTGAAATTAAATTACTTCTGGTGTGAAAACTGAAACCACCTCCAGCAACACGCAAGACTTTCTGAAATTGTTGTAAATTCCACAATATCTTCAGTGAGGAATGGAGGAGCTGTACCTCTTCTTTACTGTTTTCTTAAATCAGTTTACAGTGCAGAGATGCTTCAGCTAACTCGCTTAGGGCACATATACACAGCATATTGTAGTGTGGCATGAGCATGGTGCGGCTTTGGAAATAATTAGCCCTGTTGAAGGCAAGCAGACAAAGACAAAGCGGTAACATAGCAACATTTTGCTTGAGATTTTTTGATTAAAACATACCAGCAGAAAACACAGAGAGCTACAAGTCATTTATTCCAATGTGTGGTATTTCGTGCTTGTTTTGCATAAAAAAAAAAAAGTAATGCATGATGAAAGCATCCAAATAATTTTTTTTCTTTTAGTGAACCAGCTGCAGTTTAAACACATCCTTATATGATTCAAAAAAGTAGAAAATGGAACAAACACTGCAGTTCCTTCCTCCAGATGGAGAGTTTTTGTTACTCAAAGACACTAATAAATCATTACTTATCACATAACTGTCACAGTTAGTTTTAAAGGTATTAATTTCTCTTTCCTGATAACTGATGGAAACTCAGAATGTATAGCATCAGATTTAAGAAATAACTTTTGATACACATTTTGCATTCACCAGTAACAAGAAAAAAATAAATCTGTGTTATGAAGCTGCTTCTTCTGGATCTGGGATGCATTTGCTACATCGATAATGTGCTTTATTGTTCCATTTACAATTTTTAAACACTCAGTTGTACCATATTCAAATAACTTACTATATATAGCTCCAATCATAAATATTCAAGAATCCTGTAATTTTTAATGTACTTACCCACATGCCACCACAGTGATACACTTAACAAGTACTCTAGGAAAGAAAAAGAAACAGAAAAGGAGTTCCCAATTTCTCGAGCTAAGTCAGGAGCAGTCCTTTCTCCAGGTAATAGATTCATTACTGTAGGAGGCTGTCACAGAGCTCAGCCTCTAACACAGAGAGAGAAAAAGAAAACAATGTCTCACAAGAATGCACTTCTTCTTTGATTCCACCCATCCTGAGTAGCACAGGAACATCTCTCTCGTTCTGCCACCCCAACACCTCCCTTTCTTTCTCTTCTATCTTTGGTTCTTATCATCACTTTGATAGATATTCCTGCCAGTAAAGATTTGAAACATTTCTCCATTCTCTACCTTCTGAAAGCCAGCTACCCTACCCATTAAATAATTCCATGGCTGAATGAAGGCATCGTTTCCTTTTCCTCTCCCAGACCACTCTCCAAATAATGGGCTGCTTTCGTCCACCTCATTCTCTTTCGCAGTGCACAAAGGGCATATTCATTCAATGAAATGTGGATTTCTACCTCTTTCCTGTCTGCTCTTTCCTGTTCTGCTGGAAATGTAGCTTCTTTTCCTTCCACCCCTTCACCATATGAGACCCAAAGAAAGCTGATTTACTTTCCCAGTTTCTCTTCCTTGCTCTGTCTTCCTGAGTACATCCATTTCTCCTACTTTGTTTTAGTTTCGTATCGCTAAAGGCTTCTGACCTCTATTAGAGCATACTGAGTACTTCATAAGTTTACACAGAGACACACTTTCCAATTTCAGCACAGAGATGACCCTCAGGCCTTGCACATGGGGAAGGTTTCTATCCTGTTCACAAACCCTGCAGACCTTCTACCAAAAGACAGCCAGATTGCAAGAAGCCAGAGTCACTATTGTGACACTTCTTGGGCTTTTATTAATTACCAACACTATATTACAGTTTATTAAAGTGGGAGTTGCCTTCTTGCTTGATTGTTCCTGCCTTAAAAACACACCATACTATGAAATAGAGTATTTCTGAAGTCACAAATGAGAATTGTCCTGGAATTATCCAAAAAGCAACAATGAGAAGAAAATGAAAGTAAAGGGAATAGAAAAGCCTGAATGTTAAGCCACAGTGTTTGGCTAAGAGATTTCAGTAACTGACATGACATAAACCTAAACCTTGGGCACTGATGGCATGGTACCATTGAAAGTGCTAGCATAAGCAAAAACATTTAATGGGAACCTCTAGTAAGAACTCCACACCAAACCTCATTTTCACTCTATTTGGATCCCTTTTGTCTTCCTTACTGCAATGATTCAAGCACTGAAGCATTTCTTGACAGAACAGTCTCAAAAAGTCTATTCTAAATTCAGAACATTTCCACTTCAATTATGGTGGAATTAGGAAATATTTTTAGTCAAATTTCCAGTTGTAATACTGAGTTTAAAAAGCACAGAACTGTTTTGCGGTTTATAGACATATAACGAGCTCAAGGGGAAAAATAAAAGGAGAAAAAAAAATCTTTTGAGAGCTTTTCACTCAAAACACTTAAGAGAGATAAGGAAAAGTATTATTTTCACCATCTCTGAGAAAAGCAATATGTTACAGGTAAATCTTCCATCACCCTCAGCGAATGTGATTTTTTAAAAGAAAACAAACACCTTCCTTTCCAAAAACAAACCTTAAATCAAAACTTCTTTGCAGAAGCTCAGATACTTCTTGAATAAGCCTTAAGTACACACAGATGTGGTTTTTTGTTTGTTTGTTTTTAGAACAAAGACTCACAAAGATCAGCTTCTTTCAGTATTCCTCTATCATCACAAACCAGCAGGAATCACAATGAGTAACACCTGCTTAGGAGGGTCAGGAAAATGCTGGCATCTTCTTTCATTTCCAGGAAAACCCAAGCATAGGTCTGAAGTGTTTTGCAGACCCTGGAACATTATTTTATTGGATACTAAATATAAATGTTTATTATGATTTGTGGTTCAAGCAAGCAGCATTCTGCACTGGTGTATTACAGAGCCAAAGGAAGGTCTACTGACGATATGGCATGATATCTTTCCTCCATTTAAATGTTCAGAACTACCTTTGGACAATTAGACATAAGACTATATCCCTAAATTTGCATAAAATGAGAATCACACAGATGGACAACACATGCTTCCCATAAGTCCAGTGTGAAAATTACTCTATCACTTGTCGTTGTACCCAATCTTTCCACATTTCTGGCAATTCACATCTTAAACAAACAAGAATTGTGACAAGCAAAACAGATGGTCTCTCCTCCTCCTTCCTAAAAAGTTCCAAACGCACATTTCCCAAAATTCTTGCTTTATAATGGTGCCGTTCCACTTGTCACAGCAGTTTTGAAAGAACTTTCGGTAATACACAAATAGCAGGCCTGAGTTTCATTTACACTCAAGTCCAGTAAAACCTGCCCCTGAGTGCCAAGGGCCCACACAGGAGGTGAGCTAAAACCCCCAGAACTTCAAGGTGAATTTGGAGAGGTGTCAGTCAAGCCATTTAAAGAGACTTGCCATTTAAAGGCTGAGTGAAAATTCTGTTTCCTTCTCCATTTATGATCTGGGTTATTAACTGATTGTGTGAGCGCATTATGCAATATGTGAATTATCAAACCTAGAAATTAGCTAAGGAAAGAATGTCCTGCCACAAAGTAAGCACATAAGTACATTATCTGTGGCATGTAAATCCTTTCACTGGGAGTATTCACAATGGAGATACAGCTACAAATGGCTTTGTGTACCGCTATAGCCTTAGAGCATATCAACTTTCTGATTCCTCTTTTCTCTCTGCTCCATGTGGTCTGCTCACACGTGCCAACTATGGCAACAGTTATTCATCTCTGCAGTGTTTAGAGAGATGGTACAGGCAAATGTGCCTTACAGGGGTTATGGAGAGATGGATCACCATATGCTAGGAACTTTTGAACAAGCTGATGATGGGAAAGAGTGTCAAGTACAGAAAGATCTTTGAGGAACCCATAAACAAAACCCTCGGAAGAGAACTGAAAGGTAAGCAAGTGCAAAAATGTGTCCAAGAGTGTAAACTGGTTTGGTCTCTAAGCAACACAGCCCGAAAAAGCAACTCCTTATTTCACAAGAAACAAGTATTAATGAACAATACATCCATCCCAGAATCATACCAGTAACTTCCTCAGCCCTTGCAATACCATCTCACAAGCTATGCGACTACATGCATACTACTCCCTCACTCATACACTAAAAGCCTGTGCCCTTCCTATTTTAGACAAGGAATTGCACATTTCTCAGTAAAAGTTTTATGTGTAAATTCAGATGCTTGTAAATACGAAAAGGAAATGACAGAAATGCACACTTCATGCACCTGTTGTATACAAGATGGAGTGCTTGTTTTCTATCCATATATTTTCACAGAGTGAAAATTGTCTTCTATCCATAAACCACTTTATTCATTGAAGTTAGTTCCATAATTGAGTGGATAGCACCTAAGGCTGATTTTCTGTTAAAATAGAGAATACAGAGCCTCTTGCTAATGACCAGGATCTGCCACTCTCACTTACAATGAATATCATATCACTTCTAGAATTGTCTCTTTAGTTCTTGCTGACTAGGTCAAGTCATTATTAAATTAGGCTGAGCAATTATTTATGCCAAAAATACTCCTACTGGTAATACTAGACTATTTCTGGAATAAATTACTATTCATGTTTAACCCTGCCATTGTTCCCATCCACTATGTAACGCAGAACACAGCAGAAGTAAGGGTAACATCATATTAAAATGCATGACAAAATAAGAAGTCTTCCCTGAAACATTTCTGAACTCATGTACTTCTATCTAAACATAACTGCTAAAGTCTCAACCTATTGAGGGTAAATACGTACCTATACTTTTAGCAGGAGGATTGGACTTGATGATCCCTGTAGGTCCATCCTACCCCTACAGTTCTGTGGTTCTGTGATACTGGTAGATCAAGACCTACATCGCTGGTAGTCAGTACGCTAAACCAAAAGAAAGATTTAAGATTGTGTGATACTTGTAATATGAAAAATAATATAGATGTGTTAACATATTACTTTGTGAAGGGTACATTCCAAAGACTGAAAACTTCTATCTGATCATATATTCAGTACATGTGATCACTCGTTTCCCCATTCTGCTCTGGCAATGTGTTTTGATCCTCACTTGAAGGGATCAGTTGTGAAGCAAAAAGCTCATTCACTTTCTATACCCAGACAGTTTATTGGAGTTTCTGCTTTGCTGTTAAAATCTGCGTCAACACTACAGTCAGGACAAACTCTCTGTTTCAGTTGCATTCAAAACTAAACGGTGTATCTCTAGATGTAGTGCTTACATGTAGAGAATGGATATCTTTTAAGAATGGTAACTAATGTAAATATGAATAATGTTTTTGTTTGTTTGTTTGTTTGTTTGTTTGTTTGTTTTTTGAGAAGCATCATGCTAGCTTACAAGCCAAAACATAGAACTCATTTTGCTTGACACAAATGGGCCCAGCCCATGAAGTGTGGAAAAAAAGATTTGTTAATAAGAAGTGCATATAATTTATCAGCACAGTGTTTCCTTCCAGGAACATGGATCACTCTGTTATCATCAGCTACAGAAGGACTCCAACATCATCGGAAGAGTAATTACACCACACTAATGATAGGCAGCTATGCACAACCTCTGCCTCTCAACACTTATGAGGTGGAAACTGGAAGGCAAAAAGCAAGGAGATACCTGGAAACAGCTGTGTCGTTTGCCATGTTACCTTCTGGTGATGAAAAATGCTGATGCAGGAGCATCCTCACCAGCCAACTTCAAAGGATCTGTGTCCCTCCTGATATACCTACAAGAATCTGCCTGCTTGAGGATATGAGGGATATGAGAGCATTGTGTAAGGAAGAAATGACATAGGCCAACTTCTTTAAAACTAATCGCCACCGTCTGGCAATTTTTTTGGCTTGCAGCCACCCTCAGCAGCCATTCAGAACTGCCAGGTGGCTCTATCTTTCCAGCAGGATGATTTGGCAGAGATTTTGAAATGAAGCAATTCTTAGTGAGAATCATCTGCCCTTTCCAAACAGAACTATCTCAAACATTTGATTACATTTCAATCCATTATAGATATTTTTCAATTCAAATTAACTGACAGCATTTTTTGCCCTACCTTGTCTGGCTGGTTGTGCTTCATAATGACTTTGCAGTATTTCTGCACATTACCTTTGCTCAGGAATGGACTGTAGTACGAAAATTGGCAGAATATATTGTAAATGGAAACTAAAATTTGATAATCTTGGTAAATAGGAACTTCGTATTGATAAAAACTTGTGAGCTACAAGCTTCCTGCCAAATGGTATCTCATCTTCAGCAGTAGAACTTACTAAAAGAAAGAACTGATACTGATTGCTAAATGAGAGCAGACGTTGTTGAGAGGCTGTTAACGTATTTAATTTTTATTATAAAATATTTAATAGTCAAATGAAAACCTGAATTAATTTTATAAATTTTCTGATCTCACAAAGATTCTTTAAACTCTTCTAATTTTTATGAATTTTAGTGCCCACTCATATTATTCCTGAATTGGTATTAAAAATAGACATCTTTTTTATTTCAGAACTTAATCTTATTTGCACCATGAAGAGTTAGAGTTAAAAAAAGAATAGTAACCTACCCACTTGCATCACAGTTCAGTGATATCACCGTGCATGTCTGCAGGAGGAAGCCACCCAAGTTGCTTAGACAACGTATATGTTATCCTCATCTTGTCTTTTTATATGTGGATAGCTCACAGCTGTAAGTTCCGTGCCTTTTATCCCCTGCACTTCCAGTTGCCCTGCTCTTTAACATCAGATGAGCCTTTCAACTGTAATTGGTCACTTACCTATCAAAGAAGGAAAACCATGCCAAGTGAATTCACTACAGGTTGAACTTTATTACCCACAATTCTTGCCATTACAAGTAGTACATTTGCAATCAACAGAACAAAGTATCAGGTTTTGTTTTTTGCTACAAGACAAAAACTGTAATTAACTAAACATCATAATCACGAGTTTCACAATGACTAGAAGACTGAAATAAACACCTTCACAGTTATTTTAAGACCAGTAGGGAGTTTTCTAAGCTTGTTGTCTTTCATAGCAGCTTGTAAAGCTTTTTTTCTAGCAACTCCTTCTGCGGAATTCTGTGGAATTCCACTGATCTGTGGTTTAGATGTAGCAGTTTTCGTCCTTTTTTACTCGAACTTTTCAGTGAGAGGTGTTAACTTCTGTCAAGGCTCTGGGCAATAATGCTTCCTACTTAAACTCTCCTTTGAGATCTCTTAGAAATAGTCTATGGAGCCCAGTGGAGTCCTGACTAAATTGATTAGAGTTTATTATATTCACTGCTTCAACTATTTGCATCCCCATCACCAAAAAGTGCTCTCTGCTCACACAGACCCAGGCTACCCTGCAGAGAGCAGTAAAACTTCAATCCAGATGTGATGCTTATGGAATGGGGGAGCAAAGGAAGACTTTCCCCCCACCCAGTGTAAGTGTGCCACCATCTGGACAGTGGTCTCAATCACTTTTTCCAGACCACCAAAATCCTGAGTTCTGAGGTCAGTTTTGCTAGGGGGGTCCAATACATTGTGCACCAGAACCAAAAGCCATCTGCATCCATGTAATGCTGAATCCTGCTTAGCCCAACCAGAAGAAAATTGAAAGCTTTTTGGTAGTAGTTCTGTAACCCACTGCTGAAAGCAGATCTGATCATCAAGCATTGCAATTCATTTTGAGATACTGAATTGGACATGCAAAAATCTAAGTCATTTGCCTCTGTCTTTGGACCACTCCCCTCCTTTCCATTTCACCCACTGCAATAAGCACATGAACTGCATCACCACTCAAATTAGAGGATGGCTTAGAAGTTTTTGCATTCTCTTATGCACTGACAAGCAAGTCTTCTTTACAAAGAGTGCTAAAGTAAAATACAAATGGACTTGGAGAGCAGGAGACCAGCAAACCAACCTAACGAATGTTAGGGCATTGGCCCTCCAGGTGAGGAGCAAACTGTATAGAAAATTCTTCCCTTAAGAGAGATAGATGCAGCTCAGCAAAATCTCTCTGTTTTTCACTGCTGGCTTGAGGCCCTACAGTTTATAAGCTCACTAGATTTCCTTCAAGTTTCATTATTTGTCACAGCATTCCCAGGTCAGCTCAGACTATTTCTTCTTGAGTGAAATCTCTAGATTATGTTATTAAACCCTCTTAATGGAACATTACTCATTCTTCTTGGAAGCAGTGTGCCTTAGTGAGTAATTTTTTAAGTGATCAGATTTGGAATGGACTAAAATGCGATAAAAGTGCTACATAAACCAAGATAAAATTGAAAGACTGTATTTATAAAGTAGGTCCATCTAATGTTTGATAATAAGAAGGAAAGAGAGATCCCTACTGAAGAGATCTTTGTCCAGAACATCTGCCCTCACTAGGCAGTAAATTGATCAACATCCTATTCTTAGGAAGGCAGAAAGTAACTTACCACAATTGGGCTGTGAACTTAAAATTTGTCTTAGAAGAAATTCAAACTTAGAAAATCCATGCATTCCATATTTTACAAGAGAAAGAAAGAAAATTGTCCACGTTTCATTCAACTGTTCTGTGAATAAGCATTGTGAGATTAAATATTCCACTGTGTAACTCAGAGTACAGACTGTGACATGACCACAGCATCACACTGTAGGTTCATACAGCATGCAAAATAGATGATGTGAAAAGTTGTATTGAACTTTTCCTTGTACCTTCTCTCGAGGGAAGGTTTGGGCACTGCCACAGCCCAATCTTTCATTGAATATGAAATCATTTATCGGTACTTGAAAGTTTCTACTTGGATGTCATTTCACTGCAACTAGTCCATACACATTATGAATTTGTCTCATCAGCATGCCCTGGAGATGTGAGCAAAGGCACTTCACAGAAGGTAGGCTTAGGCACAAGGTATTGGGGTCCAGTTTAGTTGATTGTTCTTCAGGTAGTTTTCCAAGCATAATGCAGTAGAATAAAATGAAGATAATTTTCATACATATAATTCCCACAGCATAACGTCTCATTTCTGTAGAAGAAATAGAGAGGTCATTGACTTGTCCGTGTTATATTTCTGAGGTGATCTTACATACAAACCATTAACTGTCTGCAATTAGAGTATTCCTACTAGTTAGCAACTGAATTAAAGTTGCAAAGGCAAATTCCTGCTCTAAGTTTCACTTTACATCACTGTATTATTCCTTTTGCACGTCTTGAAGAAAAAATATTCACTCTAGGCACAGCTAAATATTCTTTCTATTGTCCATGCCCCTTCTATCTGCTCTGTTTCACCTGTTACTCCCCTTGCAAGGGCCAGTCATTTCCTTGCCATAGGCTCAGGATTTTGTTCTCTACCACCTATTCCAAACAGTATTTTTTTCCAAGTTACTTCTTTCCTACCATTTATTTATCTGGTGTTTATCTTTTTACAATTTATTTATTTATTTATTTATTTATTTTGCGTTACAGTGTGGCACTTTTGAAAGGAAGCAGCAAGAAAGCAAGACAAGGTGAGAAAGTTCAGCACTATTACCAGCTGAAAGCCAGAGCCTTATAACTGAAAGTGCTAGAGAATCTCAGCTAAAGAGTATTGCTGGCAGCTCCATCTTCAACGGTTGAAGTGTGCCACTACTGTGTCTTTCAATGTCAATGCAAAGATGACAGTTACCTCATGATTACTAAGCATTGCCTCAGTCAAATTCTCGTGATGCTGAGCTCTCCAACTTAGCAACAATAGTACTATAACTTCAACATTCAACAGCTAGAGGAGGAAAAAGAAACTACAATAAGTTAGTAAAATTACTGGTTGTTTAAATTGCATCTGCACCAAGAAAGCTCACAAACCTCCCAGCTAACCTCTCTAGCACAAATTACAGACCCTGAACTTGCTTTAGAGACAGTCACCAAACAATACAGAGCTTCCTTGTCTCATTGTCCCAGAAAAATCCTTAGATACAGTTTAGGCTATTCTCTGCTTTTGAGGAAGAATCCTGTAACAGCTGTACCACAGGCAGGATTTGAGCTTCTTATCAGTAAAATGCAACTCTCGTTCTTAACTGATCAGCTGATCTATGTGATTCTACAGTTCATATAACACATAGAACGAGTTGTAAAGCAAAGCTTTCCTAAATCAAGCTCAAGTATCTCTCAGCGATGGTATTTAACCTATTACATAATCAGTATATTTTCCAGGTTAAACACAGGCCAAGAAGAATTACAACCACTTCGTCTTTTTGTCATTATCCTGCAGGAAAAAGGAAGAAGTGAAGAAGCTGAAAAAAACCTCCATGTCAAAAGATTATTCAGTGTCTGACACTTAGTGGCCAAAATCTAGTATTGCAGTTACAGCCAAACTACAGAAATCAATGCCTCCTCAAAAATAACCCATTTCAGAAGTGGCCATACTCAGAACATCAAAAGAAATATTCAATGACACACAATCAAGCATCTTAGTGGTTTATAAGGATGTATTTTTAAACTACAGGGTCAATACAGTGAGAATAAAGCCAGGGTTTCAATTATAGATAACAGAATATGAAGAGAGGTCACAAAATCCAAACACTGTAATTTAGGCATTTCCAAATTAACGAAATAATTTGTCTAATCATATATTACTGACAACGTGCTCTTTTCTTTTTTCACATTTTAGTGCCTTAAAAAATCTAGTCACATTATTAACATACTTTGAAAAACTCAATAGTTGGCTTATGCCAACTACTCGAGAAAGTTTGAGAGAAAAAGTATTAAAATGTCATGTTATTCTGCCAAAATATTGTCTACACACAATCACTGCAGTCAGTTTATTTCAAAATAAGCCATGAATTAAAAATAAATAGATGCAACTAAGAATTAGTAACAAACTTCATGAAGATACGTGCTGCAAGAGAAATCCAAATGTCAAAGTATATTTTTGTAAGGCGCCCTGTAAAAACTATTACAGCATAAAGCAGTGAAAATAACATTTAAAAAGAAATGCCATACAGAAAAAGATGCTCCCTAAAAGTCTCTCATGGCATGGTATCAGAGGAGTTTGGGTTTTGTTTTGTATCCACAGACCTACGTTCAAGACAGACCGGTGTGAAACCCAACCACATGTGACAGGGATGAGAATGTACTCTTCTGAGAACGTTAGCTACAAAACATGGTGTGACTGAACCACTCTAGCCTTAGTGAATAACCTCGGCTGATGGTCAGCATCAGAAACACAGGTTTAGTGAACCACAGATTCAGTGAACTTCATTCCTCCAAGAAATGGGCAGCTCCTCTGCTCTGGGCTGAACAAACCCAGGGACTTCAGCTGCTCCTCATATACCTTGCCCTCCAGACTCTTCTGCATCTCTGTAGCCCTCCTTTGGACACTCTCTAATTATATATGTGCTCTGCTGTATCTCATATTTAAAAACTAGGAAGAGTTCATCAGTGATGTGAAGGTTTGGGGCAGCCTTGGCTGCAGTGACTGTGGTATGGTGGATCCAGAGAAGAGAGAGAAAAGCCAATAGTGGGATCCCTGTATCTGCACCTGAAGAGACTCAGGCCTTCCAAAATCACAGACCCCTGAGACTAGTGGGAAAATCTGGATAAAAGAAGATTTACCTTCATTGGGAGGGCTCAGGTTAGGGAATATTTAAACAAACAGAACGCAGGAAGCAAGTGCATGGGCCTGACTGAATGCACCTATGAGTGCTGAGGGAGCTGGCTGGTGTAACTGTGAGGCCACTCTCAATTATCTTTGAAAGGTCAGATTGATCAGGAGGATTCCTGAGGACTGGAAGAAAGCAGCTGTCACTCCTGCCTTCAGGGACAAGAAGGAGGATTTGAGGAACTACAGGCCAGTCAGCCTCATTTCATTCCTAGGAAGGTGATGGAGCAGCTAATCTTGGAAGATATTTCCAAGAGAAGAATCAAAACAGTCATGGGTTCCATGAAATGTACTATGTAGTATCTTCATCATCACTTGATTTTTTTAAAGCATTTCTGTAAAAAAGTTTAGGAGAAATAGCTCCTAACTTGCTCATCCAAGGTGAGTCAGAAAATTAGTTAATAATGACAATTCTACTACTTTTATCTCACAACTCAGTACTGCTCAAAGAATGAGAATGGCAAATTTCTGATGGACAGTAATATTTAATGTTACACCTTATTAGACCTGACATGATGCCCTGCGCGGCTGAAAAAATAATTCCTTATTAACAATCAAACTAAATATGGTTTTAGTTGGTTTTAGATTTTTACTATAACTACACCGTTAAACAGAGCAGTCTTCTGATAAAAATTATTCTGACAGTGTTGACAAATGACCTGCAATTTTGGTAAGTGTTGTATGTCCTCAAACTAACTGTAAAACTTGTACCATTCTATAGTGTGCTGTTTGTAAGGAAAAGAGGTAACAAAAACACTTACCAGAAAAGTTTTTCAGGTATTATAGAGAACTTTCAAATGCCTTCTGAGGACTATTTGTCATTAGTTTTTACACGTGAAGTTAGGTTTTTATCTTTGGAAATCTACCTATTCAGGCACAGTAGTAGTATTTTAAAAGAAGCCTTGAGCTCTACTCTTAAAAAGAAACAGTAACAGTGAGTGATGGGAAAAGATAACTTAAAATGTCACTAGATAGAATCTGTTAATCCTTTTTTGAGTAAACATTTTTGATAAAGCAAAGGCATTCATGAACATTGTCTGCTGGTGTCAGAACAAGTCAGGAGCCAATGCTTCAGTATTCTTGTGCAAGAAAAATGCAATCAAGCAAAGGGAAAACTAAATTCAGTAAAAAGCAAACAAACAAACAAAAAAACCTGCAGTTTTTTAAAAGCCTTGCTTTCAGTGAAAACTATCTTGCCAACTTTTATCTCACATCCATCAGAAGGCAAAATTCTGATGTTAGGTATTCTTTTGCACACATACGCATCATGTTTGGTCTAAGGCCTGTTAGTCCAGAAGAGTTTAATTTAGAAGACAAAATTTCATTTTCTGAGGCAGAAATAAAATACTTGATTATTTGAATGTGTGTCTTTCTGTAATCTTTACTGAAGAAGTCAAATTAATGACTACAGAAAAGTGAGATGATTAAAGATAATATTAGTTTGCAGGACTGCTAAAATCAAGCACGCATATATGCTCTAGTACATACATATCTATATGCATTATATTCCTTGTATCTGACAGTAGAAAACCAACCTTCATCTGCATTAGGGGTGAAAATGCACCCTGCAAATGAGGATACAGCCTCTCCAGTACTGTTTGAAAATAATGTGACTGAAGCTACGTCAAGACCTTTAGTTACCTGCTTCCTTGTCAAGAAAATCAGGGCTGCTAAAGTCTTCCATGGTATCATGGGAATATGTTTGGCGGATGCTATTTCACTGGTAGCTTTTTGGCTTGAACTGACATTTCTCACAATTCATACCCATCAGTGTCAGAAACTATATCAGGTTTTACAGCAAAGTTTCTGCATCAGCCTTAGAGGGTGTCAGTCAGCTTGCACTCTCAACAACCAGACGGGCTCATCGGGCAGCAGGACTCCCAGCTGCGCTAAAAGCAGTCTGCACAAACACTCATGCTAGACACCTAACCATCCTGACAGCAGATATGCTCGGAAGAGGGAACACTTTTCCCCACACAGCTGATGCTTTCCCTCCCTGTAACTGTAATAGCATTTCTCTGGATGTAGGAGTTAGTGTTACTATAGTAGAGTGTTTTAGCTTGTGTTTGTTGAAAGGTGTTTGATAGTAAGTGCAGGGCTGAACGAATGTGTCATCTGCCAGACTCTGTACGCACTGGGTAGAAGAGAAAGAACATGAGCAACCAAGCTGTTTTCAAAACATATCCCCCAGTGATTACAGGGTTTGATTGGCTGCATCCCCCTGTATCTCATCTCAATACCTTGTTTAGATTTTATCTTTGGAAGAAAGACTCTGAATACAGGAGACAAAACGGTAAAATTAATATCTGAAACAATTTTTCAGTCTGGGTCCTACAAAGAAAAGGGTATTGTTGTTTTAAACTCCAGAAGGAATACTCATTTTAAACCAGCTAATAACATAAAGAATTTCAGGAAATTTCAATTCTATATTCTAATCTTCTTGCAAGAACCTATTTTATCACCACTTCATGTCAGATTTTCATTAATATCTTTTCTAGTTGTATAATCAGCCACCACAACCTGACAATAAAAACAAAATCTAGCTCCTAAAAGAGCAAGATGTTTTGAGCTTCTGTCTTTATATGGGAATACCTAGGGAAATGACCATCCCAAGATTTCATAGTCAAACTTCAGTTCCTGTTGCACTAAGCCTCTATGACTCAGTGAAAAAATTACCCACAAGGTTCAAGTTTATTTGCATGTATTAAAAAGCAATGACTAACTCCAATCTAATATTTTTACTAAAAAAAACTCATTTCCATCATCAATAAAACTCACATTTGGCCACTTGTGTGTGTGAGGATGCTTAAATGAGATCTCAAAACAAAGATGTAGTTCAAACACTGCTCCAGATACAAATTTGCTTGTAACTTCCCTGCTTGAAATTTTCAGTGAATTGAGACCTGCAGCCTTCTACTTGCCACAAACACTTAAAACATATATTCAGACCTTTCCTAGAATGAAGTATATAAGGCTTCTACCAGAGAAAGAAAAATAAATAACTTTTGACCCATGATTACAAGTAGAACCAACTGCAAATAAATTAACAAAAAGGAGTAGTTAACATGAAGAAACAGCAAAGTTAGTATGCTTAGAAGCTATCAATCTAGTTATCATGTCACAGTAAATAAATTTTCAACATTTTTCATGGAAAAATTGATCTACTCAGATCACTCGGTGGAACAGTTGGAAAAGAGAAACATTCTACTACCAGTTTTGAGAACTTGAGGGCAAAACTGTCATTTTTGCTCCTTCGTCAACTTTGGGAATAAAATGGAGAGAAGTGTGCACTGAAACACAAATTTCAACATATCTTCCACAAGTTGGACTTGAACTAGGGAGTATTCACATTACAGACTGCAGCTGTTAAAAGTCCCAGCATAGACTTCAAGAAGTATTTTATTGTGCAGATTCACCATTCTATCTCATATTTGCACTAGTGGCTTTGATTTCCAGTGTTTGAAGGAACCAGTGAAAGTCACAGAGTGAAGGAGTTTGAGGACATCAGAGGATATCCTACAGAAACAGGGATGTGAATGCAGTATAGCTGGAAAAGGAAAATCCGTGCTTATTCTTCCATCTTGTTTATGTGATTCTTGCACAAGGAGAGCAAGATTTTTATACGGGAAGGTTAAAATGATATCTACCATATTTATCTATGCTATTTGTAGCATACTTTTCTCTTTCCACTTTTTCCTATTGCCGCAGATGTTCAATGCCAACAAAAGTAATGAGTGACCTGAATTCACCTTTAAATCTGAGGAAACTTGAACAGCCTGTATCTACTGAAATAACAGTGTTATTGCAACAGCTTTCGATAATAAACTCCTAACTGGACTGACAAAAGTCTCATCTTTGATGAATATCTACTCTAATCATCTTGATACAGAACAAGATGTTTACTTTAATGTTTATTTTCTAGAAACACATCAAGACTTCATTGTTCGAATTACTGCATAAATACATAGCTTAGAAACAGTCACTGGTGACCATTATTCATGGATGCAGAAGTCTTAAATGATTCAGATTCTGTTTAACTCACATCCTCAATAATTATTGCTACAAAAGGGAACAAGTTTTAAAGAACAGGATGTGAAATTAATGTTCTGAAGAATCTGTAAAACAAAATCTCTGCAGATTTTTTCTCGAGTTCACTGTGTATTGTTACTGACTCCTAATGACTCAATCAGAAGCCTTCATTTTAAATAGGTAGGAAGCATGTGTTGCTCATAATAAAAACAAAAGACAATGGTTAGATAACTAGAAACTTTCAGAATTATTTTATATCACTTTAGACAATGTGATGTTGTGCTCTTGCTTTCATGAGAATATACGGGGTTAAAGTCATTGGACTGCGATGTAGAAACTAGACCAACTCAATCAACATCCATGAGTCTCCACTTAGCTCTGAGCCAAAGTTGTTGGGATGCTTACTGTAAAATTCTTTGGGACATCCATTTGAAAATTAGAAGTAGGTTTTTCCTACTATTCTTGTCTTTAATGAGTTTAATAAATGGATTTTAAAATAAATAAATAAGCAAATAAATAAAAGCTCATCACATGGAATTTAGACAGCTGCAGACCTAACATTAGATTAGGTAATGGACAAACATTTCTATTCTCAGACATGAAAAACATGTTTTACAAAGATTAGCCGAACAGTTCTTTTGAATTCATAGATATTTAAACAAATGCTCTGTGATACAGACCTGTTTCAGAATTACTGACTTTGCTAATTGACTGTACCATGTGGCGCTACGTTTTATTTCCCATTTGGTTTGAAGTCATGCAATCAAGTGTTCACAATACCAGGTGATGCAAACCATTTGCACTACAAAACATAATTTAAGTGACTTATTTGTATGAAGTATCTGATAAGTATTCCTGGATAATAAAAACAGTTGTGCAGACAAAGACTATTTAAAGGCAATGAAAGGGAAAACATTTTGGCAAATGTAATTAGGTATCAAATATTTCATAAAATCAGAAAATTACAGAATTATAGAACTATTTTTGTTGAAAGGGACCCTTGAAGGCCATCTAGCACAACATCCCTGCATTGAACAGGGACACCTACACCTACATCAGGTTACTCAAGTCCCCATCCAGCCTGACCTTGAATGGCTCCAGGGACAGGGCACCCACCATCTCTCTGGGCAAGATGTTTCAGTGCCTCAGCAAACTTACCGTAAAAAACTTCTTCCTTATATCCAATTGGAATCTCTCCTCTTTTAGTTTGAAATCATTTCTCCCTATCCTATCACAAAAAAAAAAAAAAAAAAAAACAACCTTGCTAAAGAGTGAGTAGCCTTCTTTGTTATAGCCCCTCTTCAAATGCTGGAAGGTCACTCTCAGGTCTCCCCAGAGGCTTCTCTTCTGCAGGCTGAATAGCCCTTCTAAGAAGAAACAGAAATTAAATTGATCAGTTGAAGTAAAATGAAAAGTACATATAAGTGACACCTATCTCTCATCATATGTTCTCTTGTTACTGAATAAACACATTCCATTTTGTCAGGAAAATACCAGCAGCTTTTGCATCTCTCTCACATCCATCGTGAGAGGGCTGAGGGTAGCTTTGCCACAATCAGGGACCATTCTCCACACAAGCAGGTTGTTCTGCCCCTCTAAATGAGTGCAAAACTTGGGCTGTCAAGTTTTCCTCCATCTCTTCCATGGTGCTCTTTCAGCTATGATTCAGCCTTCAGCAGATGAACTGAGATTTGCCTGGAACCTGCCTCACGATTTGTACTATCTGCTGTTTTCTTTTTTAAAAATCAACAGAATTTGAGGCAAAGTTTTGGGAAGCGAGCTGTGCAGCAGGACAACTGATGCAACCAACATTACACTCCTTGTGACAGTTTGTGGCTCGCTCAGCCTGCGATTGTCTTCTTCCACAGAGCTACACCTACCAATTACTTTTGGTGTCTGTCGCAGAGCTGTCAGCCCCTGATCAGCTGTCAGGGAGGCTGAATTTCACTCCTTCTGTGCCTCATCACAGAGCCCCTGGCTGACAGGCTTCCTGCGGTGTGTGCATCTGACTGCCATGGCATGCTGCCAGCTGAATTCGCCCCCGCCAAGACCACGCTTCAGGTGTTTGAGCTGTGCTCCCTGCCAGGCTTGCCAGGGAATAGGGAAACATGGGTTACAATGAGGGTCAGCAGCACAGAGAAGAATGGAGCAGCACAAGGCGTGGCAGTGGCCTTGCTTCCACTCCTGGACCCCTCAGTATGTGCTCCTTCCTTTCTCCCCATGGTAATCCTCCTGGGGAGCAAGCCTATCTGCTGCCTCAGCTCTTTTATCGGGTGCACTTCTTATGAGCAGTTCTGGCCCCAGAATCAGCCCTACACAGAGTGGAGGGATATAGGTATTCAGTTCCATGCGCATCAAATGGATTGAAACAACATGCCCACACAGAGGGAAGTCCCAGTCATTCCAAGCACAGAGAGGTCAAAACTTCAGAGCAGAAATCACTATTTCATCCATTATATTTATCTTTTCAGTGTAGCCTCTTAGAATCATAGAATCATTAAGGCTGGAAAAGACTATTAAGAACATCTGGTCGAATCACCACCCCATCGCAACCATGCCCACTAAACCACGTCCCTCAGCCTACATCCCCTCCATTTCCAAGTCTCTTGAACAGCTCCAGGGACAGTAATGCCACCACCTTCTTGGACAGCCTGTTCCGATGCCTCACAATATTCAACTTGAACCTCCCCTGGAGCAATTTAAGACCTCTTGTCTTATTGCTAGTTACCTAGGAGAAGGGGCAGACCCCCATCTCACTAAAAGCTCTTTTCAGACAGTTGTAGGGAAAGATAAAGTCTCCCTTGAGTCTTCTCTTCACCAGACTAAACAATCCCAGTTCCTTCAGCCTCTCCTCATAAGACTTGTTCTCCAGGCCCCTCACAGCTTCACTGCTCTTCTCTGGACATGCTCTGGGCCTCAATATCTTTATTGTACTGAGGGGCCCAAAGATGAACACAGAACTCGAGGTGCAGCCTCACCAGTGCAGAATACAGGTGAACAGTCACCTCCCTACTCCTGCTCTGAATCTCTGCACCTTTTAACTACTGTTAGTGTTAACTTGCTCACATCTGCTTGTATTCCTCTTTCTTGTGCTCTGCCTCCTCAGAAAAGCTCAATCAAGTCCAGTCCCTTTTTGCACCTGGGTGCTTCAGATCCACAGCTCAAGCTGTAGAGAGGAATTAATGGAAAGAGTGCTTTGGCCTTTGAAATTAAAGAATAGACTCTTGCAACTGTGGAAAACGCGTGGAAGTATTTCACATCAAATCTCCAAGATAAAGTCAATCTATATGCATAAAAAATACTGCACATTATTGGCTTCCCATGCAGAAGACAGACCCAAATGACCCTGCTGAGCCTTGCTACAGGCATGAATGAAGCAACTTAGCTAAACTGCTGGCTGCCTCAAGAAATGAGTGCCATGGTCTATTTTTCACAAGTAGGTTTCATTTGGCAGCTAATCAGCCAAAAATTGAGATATTAAAAAAAAAAAAAAAAAAAAAAAAAAAAAGCCATGCACAAAGCCATAGTGATGTGGCCATCTTCTCTTTCTTTGTTTATAACCACTATAATCTGAAGCCTAGATAGAAACTCAAGTGCTGTTTTTCCTTTTCTTTTACATATAGTTGTATTTACACATGCATATACAGTTCTACACACTCCAATTATTTTTGCAACTTTTCCTTTAAGTATTTAAAAATAAAAATAAATAGTAGGAGAGGAAATTGTTTTCTACAGCACAGCTGAATTAAAAGACCTAGGCATGTCCTTTTCCAAACCATAACCCTCCTTCCTTTTTTTCTACACTAGACTTGAAAGTGTTTTCTGATAGCAGCTCAGCTGTTCTAAGAAAAATCATGATTTTATGTTTTGAGATGCAATTTTGAAACAGTTATTTTAGTAGTTCTTTGAAATCACAGAGGGAGACCCATTTTCAGCATTTAGATACAGTTGCTCCTGATTTTCTTCAGGAAAGGATGACAACAGCAATAAAAATCATACTGTTGTTAAACGCTGACACTGTCTGAATGTTTTTTATCCCTTTCAGATGGAAGAAGATAGGCTAATATTGTGAAAATTTTTGAAAATAGAAAAACACTTCCCTTTTTCTAGTATATGCAACTAGGTGTGTGAATTGCCCTTCACTTTTCCCTGAATAACATTTCTCGTGGGACTGTAGTGTGATGCTACAAGGTGGGCTAAGTTTGAAAAAAAAAACAAAAGAAGAGCAAGTAACGCGTGCCTTGGTGGCAACATGCAAGATCTGACAAGTCTGGAAATGAATCAGCATAATTCATCACCTATCAGTAGGCTGCTCGGTATTTCGTTTCTCATTAAATGGAGTAAGAAGAGGAAGGAGCATCATAGGAGCAATGTTTCATCCTCGCTGCAGGAGTGACTTGTATTTGGGAACTACCATTAGTTCTTGTTCCTCAGTTTGAGATCAAATCAAGTTTCCAGAGTGCTCTGGTGGCGTGTTTTTCTTAAAAGCAACAAACTTTGTTGTAGCTCAGCATAGAAACAAATGGATACAACTCAGGGCTGGACAAAGAAATAGAACTAAACGACCTCACGGTGCCTCTCCTGACCTCTGAAAACGGCTCAGAGAGTACTCAATTTCTCTCCCAGAACAGAAAGAGCAGATTTCTGCCCAACAGCTTCCAGAGGTGGTGGCATATTCTTCCCCTCCAGGGAAATGAAAGAGGTGAACACCTCTTAAAAGCTCTGATCTATTCTTTTCACGAGGTTTGTTTTATTCTGTGTGGCTTGATTTCTTTGCAGTAAACAACAAAGGAGAAGGATTTTACAAAGGGACTTGGGTATGGAGTTACATTTTTCCCTGTCTTCAGCCTGCCAAGGCCCTTTGTTAATTATCATCTTGTCTGGAGTTTCAAGTAAGATTGAGACTGTATGTCACTCTTACCCCTTACTCTGTTCCTTGCTCGTGCTATCTTCTTACCAAGCCATGGCCTCTAAGGAATAAGTGCAAAAGTTTTCAATGGAGAATGGAAAGAATGAGGCTACAACTTTGTGTTACTATCAGGAAGAAAAAAAAAAAAAAAAAAAAAAGCCTGTGCAAGAAGATAATTTAGAAAGCCAACTAGCTATTCTGCAAACAGATCATAAGGTTGTCTGGTTAATATACACCCAAAAAGGTAATCTACAGCATATGCCACAATTTCCTGATCTCCTCAGTCTGGTTCCACAGTATTACTCCTATTTATAGACTGCAAAACAAGAATAGTCCAGAGCAAATGCTTAGTCTGATATTCCATGTAAGAGAGATTTTAACATTCCCCTACATCAATTCTTGATCCAAGTCCAAGAGTCTATTTATCTAGTCCATTAGTTTTCAACCTTTTGCAATTTGCATAGCCTTAAACTTTCCAATAGGCTTGAGTATACTGTAGAAACATTTCAGGCCCACTGGCAATGAACTTGTCCTTCCTGATAGCCTTTCTTAGACCCTTTCGCAGTAGCCAAAGTTCTCACAAACATACAGAGAGAAAAAAAAAAAAAAAAAAAAAAAAAAAGCAACACATATACCTTTCAAAAAGCATCCAGTCTTCTGTTTAAATAAATTAAATAGACATTTTAAGTTAATTAAGGAGTCTCCCACAACAACGATTAATAAATTACCATCACAAATAAATCTCACAATTTCTTACCCAAATTTCCCTTGTTTCAGGCAGCATTCTCTGTTTCTGTTTGCTGGCTAAGCTGAAAAGCCCTCCATTAACCATGCTCCTCTCCTGATGTGGACTCTCAAAGACAGATTGTGCTGCCCTTTTGCCTTCCCTTTGATAAGTTAAATGGATTGAGCTTCCCCCAGCCACACTATAGGATATGTTTCCCCACCCATTAATCATTCTCCATTATAATGTAAACAAAACCAAAAGATATTAACTACACTCTTTGTACTTCTCTGTTCGTACTTATGCTACTGCCTGGTTTAAAAGACAATTTTATCAAACTAAGTTATAGATCATTAAGCTGAAAAAAAGTTTGCCCGTTACTGCTGTTTTACCATCTTGCCCCATCTTGTCTCATTAGCAGGAGCTGATTGAGCATGAAGGTGTTCCCTGGCTGTCAGTAGATAAAGTAGGTGCTCTTGGCTTTCATCTGTTCTGAATTCTCCTTGTCTCATTATCTTCACAAGGTCAGATTCTTTGACACCGGGACTGCTTGCTTAGCACTCCATTCTGGTAATTACTTGCCTGGCAACCTTAACCATAAGTAGATTGCATGTATATGGCAGCAATGAAAGTATCAGCATACAGGCCAACAGCCATATATCCATATAACACAAATACCATTAGAAATGTGTTCATTCTACTGATGTAATTGTTATGCTTCCATATTATCACACTGCTGCAAGCATGATGTACATATTAAAATGCACGGTTTATATTGCAGCACTGAAAATAGAGTTGCAATTCAGCTTATTTTTAGGGCCAATCCCATGGTCTTTTTTCTGCAAGAACTGTAAAGGACTTATTCAGGAAGGGCTGAACTGCATTTCTCCTTTGAATGTGCTTTTATCCTGTGCTTAAAAGATGTACTCAGCTCTTTAAATTACAAAGTTGATAGAGAGTTTGGGAAAATTTGGAAGGTGATACTCATTGCTAATATAAAGGCTATCTTCAAATCAGTTCACAGTCTTCTGCAAAATGAATGTTTTCCCTTTAATCTGTTTATTGTGAGAAAACAAAAATGTAGGATGTGATGGACGCCTCATAGAGCTCCCCTTCTATTCAATTCTACATTTACAAAATTACTTCCTTCAAGCAAATCTTACCTTCAGAGTTGGTCAGCAATATCAGACTGTATTTGATTTATTTACATCTGCCAAATTGTAACAGTAACATGTATTTTATTTATATTGAAAGAAAATTAACAAAAATGATAAAAATGTGAATGCTCAATGCCTAAACAAAAATACCTTCATACCACTGCAGTTCAAACTCATTTATAGCAGATTTAAACATATTTCTTCTGCTAATGCAGTGCATCCTCAGATCATCTCATTCTTCTTAATGTGTCAGCGATATTCAGATTTATGACAAAGCTTTCAAATCACCTATTCAATGTGATCTCAAAGGTGGTCAAATATCTAAATAAAAATCTGCCCACGAGGCACAGGGGAAAGGTATCAAGTTGCACTTAGATTATGACATTTATTGAAGGCAGTCACATCATTCATATTTCACAGATGGAAAAACTTACACCCTGAGAAATTAGATGACTTAGCACTAATCATACAGCAAGTTAGAAGTAAACTTAGATCTGCTGTATCTTCATTTCCTAATCTAATCATTCTAGCTCATTTTATTTTGAACTCTCCCATAGTCACAGACACAGGCTCCGTAATGAACCTTACCTTTCCCACATGAAAGCCCCTGCTTTGCTTCCACTTCTCTCCACAACTCACAGCCCTGCCTCCCAGGCTGAGCTTTTCCTACTGTCCTCTTCCCTGCTCACCATCTAGATAGAAAATCTATCCTAAGCTTGAAGCATCTTCAGTAACAGACATTCTTGCCCCGAAATGGTGCTTTATTTTCACTCAATTCAAAATCCCAATTAAAGTCAGCTGAAGACAGTAGCCCCACTCTCCCTTCTCCTTTCCCCTCTTTAAATCTAAGTTTCCTCCCCTTTGGCCCTTAAACTGTACTAACAGTTTTTAAATAAAGTTCTGCTTCATTTACCAGTGTAGAGATGCCTGTAGAGGCTGAGTCTCTTGGTTTTCAATTTACAGGGTGAAGCTTTTTGGAAAACTTTTGTCTTCTTCTCAATAAATCTATTCCAATTTACGGTAGCAAGTGAAGATCTTAGTCTTAGCACTTGAAGCCCCAGGCATGTTTTGTCAGAACAATCCTTTAACCATCTGCAAGATGGCATTCACTGGAATACGGTCCATCTAGAGGCAGTACCTGTCCTGACATTCCCACTATCTGGTCCACCTTCTAGTGCCTTTTACTAGATGCACTGATGCCATAGGGCACATATTATATATCTGCCTCCTGTCTTAGACTGAAAATATATCTGTGCCTGCTACATACGCATAGAGATGAGATAGTAATATATTTGAGGATATATATATATATATTTGCCATGTGCTTTTCTTTCAGCTTTTAATATCCAAATACGAAGGTTACACTCCATGAGACAGAGGGGTTTTACTACTATCACCATCACTTAACATTAAAAAATGAAAACTGCTCTATGACAATATTCAGCAAACAAGAGAATTGTGTTGAGGAAAACTGCCTTTCATTTCATGAGGAACAATGGCTCACAGTGTTCACTGATATGTTTCACTGAACGCAGTAATAATCCATTGGTTGTTTGAAGATGGCCAAAGAGTCAGAGTATCACTGCAGAGTCCTGTGCATTAGCTTAGCCTCTCACAGTATATAGTTTACAGAAGCTGATAAACAAACAGTGGAAAGAAAGCTATGTATATTTCAATGTTTGTCTTAGCTTTAAAGTCTGTCTTATGGTGCAGCAGGTAGGATGCAACATCTTCACAGCCTTCAAGCTGATGATCCACCTTCTACTCTCCTCTTTCACACAGATGCTGGGGACACTGCTTTCTTCTAAGAACCTTCTCCTTTGGAGAAGTTTGAAGTTTTCCTCTTTCCTGCATTCTTCACTGAAAGATTTCTTAGTCCTGAACTCACTCAGAACAGAGAACTTCTTTCTCTTTCTCACAGCAGATCAATATTTACACTCTCCTGCTTTGGAAAACTGGTGCCCTGAGTACATTTTTTTTCATCACTTGAGAAAAAGTGATTTAGTTACTGTTTGTCTGCTTTGACTTAGGTAGTCTGTAATAAGATGTTTTCCATCCATCTAGACAGCAGCCAAATCTGAATGTGAAGTTTTTTCTTGTTCTGAAATTTATACCCTATGAACATATATGTTTGCTGACATGACAGCTGGGACCAATGCACATAGTGCTTCACTGAGATTAGGAGGAATGTTAGCTCCCTTCAGGAAACCTAAGGGTTGAGAGAAGGAAATAGGAGGTAGCCAAAACATACTAAGTAAGCAATTAGTGCCTTGTATTAGGAAGAGGAAATTTTCAGGGATGAAAAAAGAGAAACTTAGGGTGGCAGGCAAAAGAAGATTTACAGTAAATGAAGACAGAAAATGGAAAAAAAAAATAAATCATCTTTGATGCTGAAATCGAATGGAATCTTGAATTTTCAAACTGGGTTTACAAATCTTCATTTTGAGCATAGGAAGCAATATCCTAGAAATCTTCCATGGAACGTAGACCAATCCTGCATCTCTGTAAGAATGCCTATGGAAGACAAGTTCAAGCAGAATGTTTTACCACTTTTCCAGGATCTCTTTTTCCAAAGAACATATGTGGGATGGGATAGTTTTTTTTCCCTGAATTACAATCTGCAGCAGTTATTGCTCTTTGTTTCCTTTGGGAAGTTCATAGTGTCTCTCCAAATAGATACACATTACACACAGACAAATTATAAACACATCCAAAAAACAGTTATGGTTTATTAACCACAACAACACAGCTTTCTCCTCAAGTCTTAACCCAGTTTTAGGAAAGACAGCAGCCAAGCCAATGCTCTAATTCAGCTTTCATTCCCAAGGCAGGCCTGAAAAAGAAGCAGAGTATGATGCAGATAGTCACCCGTCATCAACTGGTGTAATGTAAACAACTGAGGTCTTTGATCCCAAGAACCTACAGAGGGATTAAAGCATCTTAGAACACTGGGCATTCATCAGTGACACGGAGTTCAGCAACGAAAAATATCAGTTGCTACACTTGGGAGGGAGTAATGCTGGACACAAGCACAGGCTAGGAGACGAGTGGCTGGAAAGGAACTCAACAGAAAGGTACCTGAGGTATTGGTGACAGCAGCTCAGCATGAGCCAGCAGTATGCTCCAGCAGCAACAAGGGCAAAAGACATTCTGGGGTTCATTAAACACAGGATAGCCAGTTAACCAAAAGAGGTAATTCTTCCACTACTTAGCAATGGTGTGTCTTCACCTTCAATACAGTGAGAAGTTCCAAGTATCCTAAAAGGGATATTAAGCTTACTGGCAACTGTGCTGGCAAATGGTCTAGAAGGCAAGTTTTTGAGGAGAGGCTGAGAATACTGTGTTGCCCAGTCTTGAGAAGTGGAAGCTGAGAGATGACCTCATTGCTCTCTGCAGCTCCCTGAGTAGGGAAGCAGAAGGGGAGGTGCCAGGCTCTGGTCCTTGGTAACCATCAGTAGAACCCTAAGGAATGGCATAAAACTTTGCCGGGGAAGTTCTGAGTGGACCACTGAAACCGCCAATATTGTTTTGTTTCACGGAGTTGGGATTTTCCAGTAAAATCTTGTTCTAAGAGGAAATTTGCAACCAATTCTACCATGGAACTGCATAAGTCTTGTGCTTGATTTCTTTGGAAGTTTGTCACAATAAAAACATAACGATATAAAGAGATATATTATATAAAGGGGGAGATTGTATTACTCCTGTACTCCATTACATTTGTAGTGGTTAAAACAGCTGTTGTGACAAATGACCACATTAGCCTTATGCACCACCAAAGTCCTATTCAGGACATTTTGTCAGACATAAGTGATGTGTGAGTACTCTGTTGGCACTCTGCACAAAGGTCAGTTCATCCCATGTAACATTGATAAAGTGTGGCCCTTTATCCCTAAGTTTAACCTAGAACTGCAGATCCAGCTATCTCAGCAGATTCCTGAGCTGCTGCCTCTGCAGCATGTTAAGAGTTTCCCACCAGTATTAAAACCGTTGACCCAGCCCAGCTTGTTTTATTTCCTCATTTACCCAGGGAGAAAGACTCTGATATTTTTTTATTTTTCATGAAGGACGATGTATGACGAGTCTTAGTGGGTCTTCTTCAGTGTAAACAGGCAGTAATTCTTAAGGTCAAACAAGTACAGATTCTCAGGAATGAGTAATTAATAGGGATATACAAAATGTCAGAACTCAAGTTTGTAGAATTTGCTAAAATACAGACAAATTGGAATCTGACAAAAATGAATTGTGTTTAATAACCCTTAAAGATGTGATTCCTGAAGCATACTGTAGTACCCAAGTCTCTTCTTGTCCAACTTCTTTCATCTTCATTTGTACTAGACAAAGACTAGTAAAAATAACTTTTAAACTTTCAGTAAAAAGATCAGTTATAAAATCACTTACTTTATAACACATTAAAATGCTTTTTTTCACTATTGCTTTTTTTAATCTTCCTGATTATTTTTAGTGACTGCAGTTTCCAGCTTAATAGAACCCCCTTCTCCCAAAGCAGCCCAGTGCATCAGGGAAGGGTGCCAGGCAGACACAAAAAGCAGCACTGTCTTTTACCCTCTGAGCTCCAAGGTCGTGCCAAACCCTGTGACTCCAGATGGAGCAACACTAAGTCCTGGCTATCAAGCCAGAGAAATGAAATAATATACAGGCTTTGGCTAATTCAGTCAGGTGGATTATAACTGATGTGGAACAGAGGCAGAATGGGGTCACATGTAGGTAGACCTCGTGGGGAAATCACAAGACCTTGAGGGGTGAATTACAGAACAGTATGTAACTCTTCATTTATGCCTCTTATGTAAGTCTTTAAATCTGCGATGCCTTTCTAATATTGGCATCAGTTCAACTTTATCATCAGTCCATACAGATGAACTATTTTTAATTTATGTCACTGTCAAATCTGTTTCACTGAAAGTACAGAATCAAACTATCTAAGAATAATGAAAATAAAAAGGGGAATATTGATTTGCTATTTATTCCACATTGCCCTACTGGATACTTCTTGGTCAGATTCATAGATTAACCCTTCAATTTAGAGCTCTAAAACCAGAAGAACCCATGGAATTTTGAAGTTGCTTGCAGTGAGCAGTGAATCTGAATAAATCCAAAGTGAAACAGAAATGAGAGGTAGAACTGCTCAGAAGAGGAATCATGTATGTCAGTTCCTCTGCTTTCAGGAGGAGGAAAATGGAGCTGCTGGTACTCACTCTTCAATGCCACAGTCCAATAATGGATACTGTAATTACCCACACGAAGGGTATCTCTGGCACAATTTATTTCAGTTCAAAGTTTAGGTAAAATTTGAGGAGAAGCACAAAGTGGATGTGAGCTAAGTGGGCAGGCATTCAACATCTGAGGGAAGAGCATATTTAAGAGGCTCAGTGCTTCTCACTCAGGCTCTCTTAGGTTGTGCCTGTGCTAACAAATAAAATCAGTCAGGGCAAAGGCTGAAGTCCATGACCACTCAAAGAGGTCAGACTGCTTTCTGGCACAATTTTTGTCTGTGACAAGCAGCAGCATCCCAGGCTGCCTAGGCATGGCTCAGAGCACAGTACATGTCAGGGTGCAGGCCCAGCCAGTGTGTTGGATATTGCACCTTTTTTTCCAAGGGAGAAGAGAGCTTTGGCATGCAGAGGTGCATATGTTGAGCTGCTTGGCTGCACTGCCAGAAACTTGTCCTGGACTATTCTTCAGCAGCACAGTGACATGGCACAGCTTAGCCAGGTTGTCACCAAAAGACATTTTTTTTCATATCCTTCTGTTTGCTTTTGCATGTCAAATGGGCGTGAACTCTCACACTCTACAATTGATGTACATGCATTGACAAAGTCAGCTGGTCCACTCAGAGACCTCTCCATACATAATCTGGAGCTGCAGCACAATCTTTCTCCCAGTTTGCAGTTACTCATTAGCTCCTCACAAAAAGTTGAGACCTTAAGCCCATATTCTAAACCTATCAGATTATAATTGATTGCTGAAGCAATCAATTCTTTTTTCTTCTTAAAGTATGGTTTCAGAGTTTCTACACTTCTGACAGAAAACAAGGAATACAGGACTTCCTCTCTCTGTCATTCAAAATTTGTGTTTCAAACTGAAAGATGTCCATATTTCACCTAAAAAGACTTTGCATCATAGTTTATATGACTTTACTTTTTTTTACTCATCTCAGGCAGTCCTCTTCTATGTTTTATGCTTGATTAATTATCTAAGCATCTAGATATAGAATAAAGGAAAAAAACACACTGAAATAGCACAACTATTTCCATATTTATTCCACTCAATGTTTTTTGATGCAGTTACACTGCTCAGAGTTCTCGTAAGGCTGATAAACTTCAAATATAGGTAAAAACTTTGTTTCCAGATGGGTACATAATGTAAGGAAACAAACTAAGTTTATCTTCACCAAGTGAAAAAAGTCTCAAGAAAAAGATTTGTCTCCCTCCATTTCATCCATTTAACTATTTATCAGTCTGGATATTCTTACTTTTAATAATATCCAATCTTATTTAGATTCTTATTCTATGCAACATCCTAGTACAAGGAATTCCCCCCTCTGTTACCTTTTATTATTACTGAGCATTTCACCTCTCGGATCCACAGAATGGACCCTGATTTCTAAATCCATCTTTACCTCTCTAAATTGACTGTTAGCACATTTATCACAGAAACTGTCAAAACCAAGGTTAGAGGCGGTCACATTATCACCCAAAAGACAGTCGTGTTTTATGTGCACTGTCTCAAACTATGTGAGCTTTTAAAGAATGCTTAGCAATGCAGAATGTGGGATGAGCCTGGGATTTGAATTTTGCTCCGCCTGAGCCATGGGCTAACAATCTGTTTAGGGATTAGCCAATTTCTAGTCCTCATCACTGTCAGTCTTGCCCAGGGGACATTAGCATTTCCAAAGTACAGGCAGCCTTGTTCTCCTGGGAGGAAACTCAGGACTCCCACCTCATAGAGTTAAGGATTAGGAAGCCATAAGGAAAGAGAGAGTGAGAAGATTTGAATCTGAATGGGACCCCATGGAAGCCCCAGAAATGGGTTAGCACCTGAAGGCAGATGTACTTTCCCAAATCAGGGCTCTTCTTTCTGTGCTACCTGGAGGCAGAGCAATGCAGGGTACCACAGGACTGAGGAAAGCATCTCCAGCCTGAATGCTGAATAAAGAAATGGAGAAAGATCTTCCTTTATATGACCCTAGAGACAAAAAAAAAAAGGTTGGTTTTTTTTTTTTTTTTTGCAACCTCTTGTCAGTGACTTTATAGTGTTCTGTTACATTATCATATTTCACTTTTTTCAAACCTTTTGCACTCCCCTGATTTTAGGCATAGCTAGCAAAGCACTAAGCCTAGCAATCCTACAGGAGCAGTAACCCCTTAAAATGAGCTAAAATCCTCAGGAGAGTTCATTTAGTTTAACTGATTATTGTAACAGAACACACCTCTGTTTCATTGTATAAAGTCTTCCAAAAACTGGAAGAGCCTGGGACTTTATGGAAGAATTGTCTTCTGATCACCAGAAGTAGCATGGAAAGCTTCCAGTCAGGAGCAGGAATCAGCGAGGAGAAAACACATTATAAGAATGGGCCACAGATGTAAGCACTCACTCCCCAAGTTCAGCAATCGGATGAAATAAAGGTAGTTAGCAGTTTCCTGACTAATGTCATCTTGAACATCTGCAGATCACACATATCTGCTTCCTATCTTCTCCCTCCCGTAAAATAAACAAGCTGCTGCTCCTGTCTTGTACAAAAATTGATCATCAAAATGGGTGCAGCCATCAGCCAACTAAGTCTGAAGCTAGTTTTTAAGAATCAGTAATCTGTGTGTTGAAATAATACTTGACAATAGCAGCTTTTAAACTGAATGCTTTGACATCTGCTTTTTACACTGAAGCCACTCCTTCACCATTGGTATACCAAAGCAGAAAGAACAGCATCACCTGTAGTGGCACAGTAACACTGTGTTTCTGGAAGCTAGTGAACTGCCTTTTAGGCACTATCAGAACTAAATTATCAGTAAGTAGGAAAGCATCTGAATCATGCAGACAGTTTCACAGTTGCTGGAAGGCATTATATTACTGCCACTTGCCTTTGTAGTAATGTCAGCCCCATGTGTAAAGAGGATAGCGAGAGATCTGTTCTCTGGCTCAAAGCACACACAGTGCAATACCATATGGTCCCATCAGAAGGAACTGTGGGTGCTCACAGCCAATCAGGATCAACCTCTCAATTAGGCAGATCACAGGGTTCAAACACAAAGGAGAAGTGGTAACTCCCAGCAATGCTCTTATCCTCCTAACCATGTTATTTCAGTGTTGGGTCATTGCTGAAAGGCTTTGGAGGAAAAAACGTGCTTTAAGGAGGAGGTGTCACGGTGTGTCATTTATAAGCAGTGAATTATATTGCATCATGTGCATTTGTAACACATCCACGTGGACAGGTGCAGATCCATGCAGACTGCCTGGTCGGTGCTCTCAGATGGCTGGATACAAGCCAGCTCTACTCTAGAAGCTGTTTAGACACAAACCAGTAATATGCACAGCCTGTCACCAGGCCTTACTGACTTGCACACAGTAAAACACCAATATGGTTCTCTGGACCAGAAATGGCTCATGGCTGTACAGCTCAGAGCATGGGGATACACCTTGCAACTATGTCCACCCTCAGGAGGTGCCACAAAGGTCCCCCTGATCTCGCCAGACTCACTAAAGAAGGTGCCAACATCTGAGTTGGAGGCACTGGTGTAGGGCACTTTCAAACTCAGATAGAATTTCAAATGAAGTCTTTGCTAGAGGGATTAATATCTATGTGGTTCTTATCTCTCTGTGACGTTTGTCTTCTATTTTTTTTTTTTTTTCCAATGTTCATAGATAGGCTGATAGAAAAAAAAATATCAGTGTTGCATATCTTTCAAGCATATGGCTCTCCTTAGAGCCAGCAAGGCTTTTGTATGAAAAATGAATATGAAATCCAAGCAAGATTTTAGTACAGCAAGTAAATTTCTTCCAACACCATATAAAACAAACAAAAAGAGGAAAGAAAAGGTAGGAAATCTGTTAGGTAATTGAACTACCAGTGAGCTTAACTCAGGTACACAGGCTACCTCAAAGAAAAGATACAGAACAAGCGGACAAACAAACAAAAATCTCCTTAGAGATCGCACCAGTCAGCTGGCCAGAAAAAAATGCCAAAGCAACAGTGTATTGGTGCCATCTGGCTACTTTTCCTCTCTCAGATGGCTCCCTGCCATATTCCTGACCAGGATATTGGAAGAACCAGATACAGGCCACATCCAAAAAATCCTCGCAGGTTTTATACTGGGCCCAGTGGATGCTGGAACAGGTTTCTGGGAATCAATGTTAAATAAATGTCATGCAGTGTGAACATGCCTGAAAAGACTAATAGCTGAATACCAAATCTTTGTGTGCTAACGGCGCACTGGGACTTCAGCAGCAGTAAAACAGCCCCACATTCAAGACACTTCAGGTTAACAGGGAGCAGTGCACAGAAATGTGCTGGCTTTTCCTCTGTGGTTAGTTTTCACTTCAAACTTCTCTTTCAGATCTAAAACAAGACTGTTGCCTTGAGGAAGACAAGATTTGGGGTCATTTTGCCAGAAACTGGTCTCTACCTAAGTTAAAGAAAGCCAGGTTGTGATTATCAGACAGTTGTATTTATTTTGCTTGATATAAATGTAATCTAGGGATCGAAAGCAAAACACTACATATTCAAAAGATAATTCACAGTTTTAGATATCAACTGAAAATCAAAATATGCACCATTTGCAGTCAGCAACATTCGCAAACCACATGTATAGGGTATGTACAGCTGGTGTAGAATTTAATTTGAATGCTATTTATGTGCTATGCATGCTGCATATAAAACAGACTGTCAACTGTTCACTTCCAAAAAAGGAAATAAGACACAAAAATTAAACCAGCAAGCCCTAGGAGCCTCAAGTTTTCAAAACAAGAACAATGGTCAGAATAAGGTTTACATCACCTGATTTCACAAGCTGATTTTGGCAGCATAACAGAACCATGCATTCTTTTTCTGTGCTTCACTAAAACATCGTGCAGTTTGTAATTGTTTATGTGAGGTTATAAAATTCATCTCTCTCTGAGGCACAGGAATGACCCCAGCCTAGTGAATATATTTCTCTTGGATTTTTTCAGCTTCTAATATTTTAATACAAATAATTTATATCTGAAATGATTTTAGTGCTTTTAAAAAGTTTAAGATTGCCGGATTTTTAAGAGAGAAATGTTGTTTATTCATATAACTTACACAGTACAGGCCTCTGCAGTGCAAGTTTCCTGACTCTGTCCTAATAAATAAGCAAAACACAGCTCCTCTCACTGGAGACTTGCAAACTCTACTTCATGTTTGCTTGATCTCAACTAATATGACAGATTTGCACCCCACCTATTTGTTATTTTGCAAGCTAAATCAGAATTACCATTGAATAACTCATGTTATTCACTTTGACTTTCTGAAAAAGATAAAAAATAAAACCCCAAACTTTCCTTCATTGAAACTCTTCCCCCCTTATTTTCTCTAAGAATGTGAATGGAATTCAGCCCTATGCAAAAACAGTACTTGGGTCACCACTACTGAAAGTAGATACTGATAGTCATAAGTGGAAAGGCTCCTATTTATTATAAAAGACACCGGGTGATCTCCTTTAGAGCTTGAGCAAATATTGTATGGAATAATAAAATAAACTACGAAATTGTCAGGTCTGTGTCGGTAAATGAAATAAACAGTGGTCATTCGATGACCTTGAAAGAAAATGGAATGGTATTGTGTGTCCAAACTCTTTTCTACCCAAAACAGTGTGGCCCATTCTCACTGTCTATTGAGAGCTCTTGCTACCTACTAAAAGCTAGACATTCTCTGCAAGAAATAGCTTACTCCATGTGACCTCAAGATGAGAAGGATCTCTAAAGCAGTCACATCTCTCCATTGTCTCATAATACTCAAGGAAATGAGGATTCTTTCTACCACCACTGCCAGTGGATGTCTAATAAAATAACAAATATGGGACTAATTCAATCTGGAATTACAGAATGCTCAACTACATTTTGGCTGTTAAGCAATATGCTCTGAGGATACTTCTCAAACAATCCATTCTATGTTTAAAACAGATTACCTGACAAAATTGATTTTTTTGTCCCCAGTTTACAAAAGGCATTTTATGATCTGGAAAGTAATAAAGTCTTAAGGTGATTTTAAGGAATTTTTACTTTGGTATAAACATGTATTTGAATCTCAGAAACTGAATTTTTCTCCTTAAGCACTTATTGAATCTTTGCCCTTCTTATCAGATATTTTAAGAGATGTACATTAATTTGCAAATATCTCTACAGAAATTCATGCTTGCTGGGGAAGATGAGTAGGAAAGTAAAGATTTCAAGAGTGAAGACTTCAGCTTTCTCAGGAATCTCATAGGAGGCAACTGTGAAGGGTAAATGGAATCAGAAAAGCTTGTAGTTCTTGAAGAACTACTTCCTCCGAGGACAAGAATGGTCCATCCCAATACTCAAGAAAATAGTAGATGTATTAGGATATAGACTTGTCTTTGAAGAGATATAGGATAAAAATCCTTTGGGGAAAGGCAGCATAGAAGAAATGGAATGAGAGAAAGGCTACAAAGAAGAATATCATAAACATTGAGATTTAAAATATTATTATTTATCAATATTATAAATATTGACAGATGTCTTAAGAAAGTCAGATCTCACCTGAAGTTGACTTTTGCTAGGGATGTGAAGGACAACAAGAAGAACTTCTACCATTGTTTTAGTAGTAGCAGTAAATAAACACTGAACAAGGAAAAAGAATCCATTTATGAACGAAACAGCTGATCTACTGACAGTTAATACAAATAAGACTGATTTACTCAATGCCTTTTCTGTTTCAGTCTTCTCCAAAAAGCAGTCTTCCAGTCCTCCTTGCTTAGAAAGTTTGATAAGGAGAAGGATAAGCAGTGGCTGAGGAGCAGATAGGGATTATGTGAAAGTAGATGACCCATTTATCAAGCTAAGTCCAAGGGTGCTCAGAAACCTGGTCAATGTCCTTTCAGACATTTCAGTGTCCTGCCATCTTTGAAAAGTTAAGGAGACTGGGGAAGATCCACACCTCTGCAAGCATTACACTCATCTTCAGAAAAGGCAAAAAGGACCATCCAGGAAATCAGCCAATCAGCTGCACTTTGGTCCCTGGAAAAAAACAAGGAGCAAGACATCTTGGAAGACATTTCTGGACACTTGAAGCTGATGACTGAGGAAAGTCAGCATGTATTTTGTAGAGCTGTTATGCCAGATCAACCTGATTCTCTTTCACAACAGCCTGTATATATGCCCAAGAGTAAGGCCAGCATACAGAGGGATCTAGATAGGCTGGAGGAATTGGTCAATTAGAACTTTAAAAAATTTACTCCAGCCCAATGCCAAGTCCTGCATGTGGGAAGGGAGAACTCATTGCAGAGATAAAAGCTGGAAACACAACAGCTGTGGAGCAGTTCTGCAGGAAAGGACATTAGGTTTTTGTAGACAGCAAGCTAAACACAAGCCTGCAACACATTCTGGCAGACAAAAAAGGACGATAGCATCCAGGATTCTATCAATGGCAGTTTGACTAAAACATCAAAGAGCATGAGTATTCTACTTTGCTCATCAACTCTTAAATGACATCTAGAGTAATGTCTCAAGTTTTGCCCTCACTGGCACAAGGAACAAGTTCAGCAGAAGAGCAAAAAGGTGATCAAGGGATGGAGCACTTGCCCTGTGAAAAGAAGCTGAGAGACCTAGCCTTGCTCAGCCTAGAGAAGAAGGGTTCTCATAGCAACCTTCCAGAACCCACAAGGTGGTTCTCAGTAGGATGGAGCCAGGCATGTATGTGGATGTATGACTTCAAAGCCTGAGCAGGAGTTTAGGCTACAAACCTAATCATTTGAGGATTATGTGATTTTGTTTTGCCACCAGTATTCATGTAATACCCAGTCTTCATTATTTAATCCTAACATATGCATGTGTAGGGCAAAATTATTCCTGCAGTGGATCAAAAACTTGTCAGTTCTTTGAATTTGTAACCTATATTCCTTTCTATAGAAAGATTAACCATCACAAAACACAGTGATCTTCTTTCCCACTTCCTAGCTGGAGTAAGTAAGTAAGATAGCAGGAAAGTGTTCTTCACCAAGACTGTGATCAGGCACTGGAACAGGCTTATCAGGGAAGTGACTATGGCACTGGTCTTGCTGGAGGTCAAGAAGCATCTGAACAATGCTCTCATGATGTGGTCTGATTTTGGGTGATCCTGCATGGGGCCACGGGTTGTATTAGATGATCTTCACCTTCAAACTTGAGATATTCCAATTCTATGATTCTGTGATTTTAAAAGTATTTCCCAGATTCTCCATGTCTTTTTCACAACACCATTCATAGATTAGGCTTCCGAAGTTTACACATAGGTTTTTTCTTCCACACTGTCTTTTTAAGTTGGCTGATGTCTCTCCAGATCATACTGAGCAAATGGGTGAAGTTTCTAGCACCACGTGGGAGCAAAACCTTTGAAGCTTCATGAGTTTCAGAGACTGAGAGTAACACTGTAATAAATAATATTAAATAAAATAAAGTATGTGTTTCTCTCTGTTGTGGATTGTTTCCCACCTCCTTCACTTATATAAGTCCTTGGAATACCAAAACAAACAAATATAGAATAGCAGGGATATGATATTATTCTACAGATATTTCAGCAGCAAAGTTAAAATTAGGGAAAATGCAGCCCTGCTACTAAATGGGGCAGGGCACTCTGGTGATATGAGACAAGAAAAAGGACAAAATACTCAATATCTTCTTTGCTTCAATCTTTACCAGTAAGACAAATCTTCAGAAACTGCATGCCTCTGAGAACAGAAAGTGCAGAGCAAGGAAGACTTACCCATGGTGGAGGAGAGCAAGATCAGGGAGAACTTAGACAAACAGAACATACGCAATTGCATGGATCTGACAGGTTGCACCAAGTCCTGAGGGAATCGGCTGATGTCATTGTGAGGTCCCTCTCAGTTGCCTTTGAAACATCTTGGAGACCTCAGAAATAAGTGCCATTCCTAACTCTAGAAGTACAAGAAGCAAGATCTGAGGAACTACAAAGCAGTCAACCTTATCTCAGTCCCTGGGAAGATGATGAAAATGCTCTCGGAAACCATTTCTAAACACAAGAAAGGCAAGAAAGTGACTGGGAATAGTCCGTATAGATTTATGAAGGGAAAATCATGCTTAACCAGTCTGGATAGCATTCTACAATGAGATAACTAACTTGATGACAAGAGGGAGAACCTTGTTGTCCTTGATTTTAGTAAGGCTGTCTCTTACAACACCACATCTCCCACTGTCTCCCACAGCATCATCACAAAGTACAAATTAGATAAGGGGCAGTGAGATAGATTGAAAACAGACTGAACAACCAGGCAGAAATCACAACAGAGAGCTGTGATCAGCAGCACAATGTTCATTTGTAGTCAAACTAATATTGATGTATTGCAGAGTTCAAAATGGAGTCAACACCATTCCGACTTTTCACTAGTAACCTGAATGTAAAGTTAGGATGAATTGAATGGACTGAACTGAATTGGCTGTTCATGAAGTTGAACACAGGGAAATGCCAGCTCCTGCATCTGGGGAGGAAAAATCTCCCAGTACCAGTATGCCATGGAGGATGACCAGCAAGAAAGCACTTCTGCAGAGAAGGATTTTTAAGCTGATCGTGAGACAACAGTGCATCCATGCTGCAAAAAAAAACACAAAGAATGAGTGCATCCTGGACTGTGTTAGGAAAAGCATTGCCAACAGATCAAGGGAGTTAATCCTTCCTCTCTTCTTAGCACTCATGAGGCCCATGTGGGGTGATGTGTCCAGTTCTGGACTCCACAGTACAAGAGAGAGATAAACTTACTGAAGGGTTACTAAGCTGGTTAAGAGTATGAAGCATCTCTCATATGAGGAGAAGTTGAATGGTCTGGGAATGTTTAGCCTAAATAAGAGACAGTTCTTATAAGGGAGAATCTTATCTTATTATTTCTAAAATTTTACTTCCATAATTTTTAAATAAGGGTTAGATAAGCATAATTAGGGATCAGTTAGTGATTTATTAGCACGTTATTTTACATGAAGATTAATTGCTAGTGATCTACGGTGCCTCTGAAAAGAATGTGCTTTGCCCTTAAATGCATAGCAGTTCTTACCTATATTTTCCTTTTTACTTACTTAAAAATACCCATCAGGGAACTACAATTATCTAAGCAGAATGTGGTAATTTGTAATGACATATCACATATGAAACCAGTTAAAACTTGCTCTGTTCCTGTGGTATAGTTTGGGGTGTCTTCTTGTTTTTATAGAAAAATACAAAGAAAAAAATGCTATTTTGCAAGTTAACCATGCAGTTTGCATAAGCCTACTGTATTTTACATTTATCAACTTTGATATGGACAGATGTATTTTCTGTTCATCATAAAATTGTGTAGATTTATTTTAAAAGGGTTACAGCATTTATACATGCCCTGACTCTCTCTAGTGGTTGTAATATTTAATCAGATAGTATGTTCTCCAATGAAAACAATAATACAATGTTGGCTTATTTTTGTGCTTAGTAAATTCTACACTAAAGAGAGAAGATGGTTGGTTTGAACAGGCAGAAGGACTGCTTTGTTCTTCTTACAGATGATGTAAAGCATGCTAGAAAGAGTGGAAAGTTGTCAAAGCATGTTTGCAGTCTTCTGCACTGCACTATTTGCAACTGCTATGCTTCCTGGAGTTCCCCTCTCCACGCTTCAGATGATAAGGTTCTGCAGACAGCTGCTCACAGAGTAAGACAACTGTAAAACTGCTGTTTTTACTGCAGCCAGCAAAGGGAAATTACTGTCTAATTTTTCATTATAATCACTATCATTATATTTTATTTGTGCATTGTATAGAAAAGTACAAAGCTGGTATTAAAAAGCCAGATTTGAGAAAAATAGATGGAGTTTTGCAGAAGCTCTTCCTCTAGACTTTATCACCAAAATTCATCTCCTGTGCTGTAACAAGAGATAGCCTTTCCATTTGTTCAGAGGGCTGGAGCACCTCTCTTATGAAGAAAGGCTAGAGGAACTGGGGTTGTACAGACTGGAGAAGAGTCCAGGAAGACCTTGCTGTGGCATTCCAGTACTTGAAGGAAGCTTATAGACAAGATGGTGATTGACTTTTTATACAATCTGATAGTGATGGGACAAGGAGAAATGTTTTTAAACTAAAAGAGGGGAGATTTAGGTTATATATTACACAGAAATTCTATATTCAGAGGGTGGTGAGGCACTGGCACAGGCTGCCCAGAGAAACTGTGGATGCTCCACCTCTGAGGGCATTCGAGGCCAGGTTGGATGGGCCCCTGGGCAACTGATCTGGTGATAGACATGCTCACAGCAGGGGGTTGGGACTGGATGGGTTTTAAGGCGTCTTCCAACACAAGCCATTCTGTGATTCCATGACCTTACGATGAAATGACTGCCTGGTAGACAACATGAGAGCAGTGAGTCTACTTGCACTTTGTTAGGGCTTTTGACACATCCCATTGATGGGTGGGTCAGATGAGTGCACAGTGAGGCGCACTGAAAAGCTGTAGGAGAGTCTGGCCTAGGGGGCTGCACACTGCCAAGTGTGAGTAAGGCCTAAGGGCACTGATTCCTTTCTGCTCCAGCCCTGGTACTGGGGCAGGAACAGCCAGAGAGTAGTCTGGTGCTAAAGGGAAGCAGTGGAGTGGTAGCAACCAGTGCATGCCTCCGAGCAGGACTGAGGCTCGTGACTGCCAGCAGAGGCTGGGGACCTGCACTGCTGAGACTCTAGGCACTCAGGAGACCACCACGAGGGCACCCCCAGCTGCCCCTCTCTGCAGATGAGCACAGCATGTCTGGCACCTGAGCTCTCAGAAGCCTCAGGAGATGTTGAGGCCATGGCTCTCAAACACTGATAGGCATGGAGCATCAACCACCTCTCTAGAAAGCCTCTTCTAGTGCTTGACCATCCCCACAGTAATTTTTCTTATCAACATGTATAAAAACTTGATGGAAATAAATGGATAAAAGGGAGTCAAGATCTCAGCAGTTCTTATAGATGAGACAAGAGACAATGGGCATAAATTAAAAACAGGAAATTCCACCTGAAAGTGCTTTTTTACTGTGAGGCCGGTTGAAGCACAGACAGGTTGCTCGAAGAGGTTTTGAAGTCTCCATCTGTAGAAGATTTCAAGACAAATGGACATGGATCTGGGCAACCAGTTCTAGATGGCCCTATCTGAGTGTGGGCTTGAACCAGATGACCTTCAGCGATCCCTTCCAACCTCAACTATTCTGTGATTCTGTGACTGATTGTATTTTAAGATTTAGAACTCATAATAAAAATGTTAACAGCTAATTAGACCGTGATGACTTTTTTTCTGTCACTGTGATAGTTTCTCATCAGCTGAAGCCTCTGAATTGTAGAATCACCAAGGTTGGAAAAGACCTAGAAGATCATCCAACCATCCACCAATTACCAATAGCTCTCACTAAATCATGTCCCTCAACGCATCTAAACATTCCTTGAGCACCTCCAGGGACAGTGACTTCACCACCCCCCTAGGCAGCCCATTCCAGTGTCTGACCACTCTTTCAGCAAAGTAGTATTTCCTAACATCCAGCCTGAATCTCCCCTGGTGCAACTTGAGTCCATTCCCTCTCATCCTGTCACTAGTTACATGACAGAAGAAGCTGACCCCAGCTCACTACAGCCTCCCTTCAGGTACTTATATAGAGCAATAATGTCTCCCCTGAGCCTCCTCCAGATTAAACAATTCCAGCTCCCTCAGCTGCTTCTCATAAGACTTGTGTTCCAGACTCCTCACCAGCTTCACTGCCTTTCTCTGGACATGCTCCAGGGTCTCAGTATCTTTCTTGAAGTGAGGGGTCCAAAATTGAACAGAGAATCAAAAATCAATCACTGAATCAATCAAGACAAACTGTCTGCTCCAAAGAGTTGCTCCAGCTTACTCAGAAATTAGAAGCTATTTCTGATATCTGCAGTCTAAATCAGATAAAAGTTAGATCAAAATGTACAACTTAGTTTATCAACGTTTCTCTTTGCTTCTTGTGCTGAACCTTTTCTGTAGTCTGTGAAGTGCTAGTAAAGTTCAAGAGGGATAAAAGTATGGTAATATCATGCCACATCTTAAAAACAAAAATGACTTAGTTGTGAATGTCATCTTGACAAAGAATGGAGGACAGTATTGTTAAGGGGAAAAAAACTGGAACACCAAATACAGCTCAAGTTAGGGAAGTTATAAATGGGGAATATCAAGTAGGGGACAGCTTCATATTCAGGCTCTTGAACCAGTGCAGATGGAGTAGTGCCCAGTTCTGCTGCCCACCTCTCAGGAAGGCAGCTCACAATAGTGAAAGGAAATGGAAATAAACTAGAGTGACTGAGAGGTGTTTTAGCATGATAAACTCGAGGAATCCAAAATACTGACTTTAACAAATGTGAAGTTAATGGCTTCATTACTTGAGTTAAAAGTGATCGTTAGCCTAGACATAGAAGGTATAAAAATGCAATGCCAAGGAGCCAGATTCAAACCAGGAGAAAGCTGCATGCTTTAAAGCTATGGGAACAGCTGCCATTCGTACAATTTCTCTAAGGTCATGGTACATTAACACAGGAAACTGAAACATTATGATTTTCTTTCCTAAAGACACAATCTAGTTTAAACTAATTCATGACAGTCTTCTGCATTGACACAGCAGGTCAGATCAGATGCTCACAGTAGTTCTTTGGGGCATTTCAACCATAATCTGTACTTTATTACTCTCTTTCTCTCCTCTGGAGTGTCACATGCATCTAAACGCTGCTCATACAAGTACACAAGCCTGCAACTGCTAAAGGAGGATGAATTGCACCCTTGCTCCGTAGCACTGAAGCCCACATGTTTTCTGCTGCTGCATTTGACTTTGGCCCAAAAAAAAAAAAAAAAAGAGAGAGAGAACAGCTGTTGTTTAGAATCCTTAAGAGCCAAGGAGTCCGACAGAGGTCTGCTCCACATGCTGCCTTTGTGTGAATAGATCAGCACATAGCTACAGAAGCACAACACAACAGCAGTTTCCGTAGAGCAAGTGCCAGCACAACCCCAAAACACACTTTCCTACACCTTCCCTTCACAGGCACACGCTGCCGTCTTTGTCACCTTCCTAGAGTAAATACAATAAAGTCCTCCAAGTTCTTGTAAACAAACTATTAATTAGATGAACTGATGCTGAATTAGACATTTGTCATTTGGACCTCTAGGTCTACCCTGATGCAGCCTTTTCCTGTGTCATGTTTTGGGACTCAGTCAAATCTACCTGCTGGTTGTTGCCTGAAAATGTCTTGCGCAAAGCAATCCACTTAATAACTCTATCCTGCTCTCCTTTTGGCAGAGCATTTGTCCATCTGGAGTCACAACCTCCTCTGACCACCAGCCTACTTCTCACAACACAACTGATATCCTCACATATACCTATCTGCCTTTAGCACATGGTGGCAGTTCCTAGTTACACTGGTCTTGCCTTATCTCCCTCTTTTAATCTCTCTTGATTTATAACAGATTATTTGCGTCGATTTCTCATGAGAAATCCAAAGCTGTGTAGACCCTGTTTCTTTGGCAGCATTCTGTAATAGCAGTACTAAACATAGTCAGAAGTCGAATTTGTAGACCTTTTTTTTTTTTCAATGGGTACTTTTTTTTTAACAGTGACAGTTTAAAAAAACAAAAAAGAAAAAGAAACAGATTGAAGAAAATGAGGACTAACGGGCTCTTACCTAAGCCTACTTTACTGTGAACTGCTAAACTGATGTCCACTTAGCTGAGACTGTGTGATTCTAAACGGTGCCTGCTGTTCCAGGCAGATCAGTGAAAATGATCTGAAATACAAAAATGTCCCATTTAGTCACAGCAAGACCGTCTCAGGGAAGTGAGAAAAGAGAGGACAGTGAGGTTACTCAAACACCTCAGCGAATAATCTATGTCAAATCTGACCTAAAGGGACAAATCTTCCCTGCACCTGCTGTGTGGGGGACGTGTATGCGGATAGCTAGTCTTTGTGTCCTTTTGCTTTAATTTCTCTGTATGTTTTGCATAAGTGATAACCCTGAAGAGTGTTCGAACACTCCATTTCTTTGCAGACATTATAGTATTCCTCTGGCATTCCCCTTAAATTTTCTAGTTGCCAGATGATTTTCGTGGATTTTTTGGGGGAAGGGGAGGAGTAAGCTTTTCCTATAAAAGTTCAAGAATCACAGTGCAAGCTGATATCAAATCATTTGAAATAAAATATAGTATAATAAAATCCCACTTAGTTCCTACCCTTTCCTCAAATGGACAATACTTTTTTGTTCGAAACAAGTTGTTCTGGCTGCCCTACATTAATATCTTTATTTTTTTCTTCCAAGGTTTCATTCCAGCTATTGGCAGCTGTTGCATGCCTTTCATTTGAAATTGAATGGGTTTCTATTTTTCTCCTAACATAACATAAACATGAAATAGCACTAGACTTTGTTTCACTGCACTTCTATCAAGTACAGAACCTCAGTCAGGTTTGTGTTCAGTCTGTGGAATCACTAATCTGGAGCTGAAAGAAAAAATTCTAGAAGCTCAAAGTAGAAGCTGTCCACCCTGCTTAGTGATGTCAGTAAATGATGTATGGTCTGTCTCTGAGCATAAATGTCTTTACTCTTCATTATTAAGGTAAAAATGTTTAAATCCAAGGACTGAAACTAATCAACTTTGAGTTTCTATTGGTTCCAAAAATCCACTGATTCTCTTTACCCCTTAATTTGACCAGTTCAGTAGGACAAATTTCTACCCATCATTTGGCATCCTGGGGAAACTATGCATCCTTCACTTATCAGCTGAAATAACCTCAGTGATGGAGGTCCCAGCTTCCAGCTTTCAAACTGGATCCATATATCTTTTACCTCTTACTATATTAACAACTTTACCTTAAAAAAGAAAGAAAGAAAGAAAGAAAGAAAGAAAGAAAGAAAGAAAGAAAGAAAGAAAGAAAGAAAGAAAGAAAGAAAGAAAGAAAGAAAGAAAGAAAGAAAGAAAGAAAGAAAGAAAGAAAGAAAGAAAGAAAGAAAGAAAGAAAGAAAGAAAGAAAGAAAGAAAGAAAGAAAGAAAGAAAGAAAGAAAGAAAGAAAGAAAGAAAGAAAGAAAGAAAGAAAGAAAGAAAGAAAGAAAGAAAGAAAGAAAGAAAGAAAGAAAGAAAGAAAGAAAGAAAGAAAGAAAGAAAGAAAAGAAAGAAAGAAAGAAAGAAAGAAGGAAAGAAAGAAAGAAAGAAAGAAAGAAGAACCTTGCTATCTTGCAGTAACATTAAGCCTTTTATGCAAAAGTTCTTCAGGTCCCATAATCTATTATTTTCAAAATATCTTTGAGCCTAATGTAATACGTACCCTCAAGGCTGACTGCAGCCACTAGGACATTCCCATCTGGCCTGCCATCTTGTCAGTAGCAGACAGAGACCAGATGTTCAAGGAATTAAATTCATGGGGACAGATGAACTTCTTCCCATGCCTTCCCAGCCTGGTGTGGAGAGAAACACATCACTACTGTGCCCATCACAGCTGGGGTGAGGATGAGAGGGTTAACAGAACTGTTTCTGCCCCTGCCCTGGTTTGTTCATTAGAATCCAAATTAAAATCTCAAATGTCTCCTTGCTTTCCTTATTGAGCACCTAGAGCACATAAGCAAGATAATTTGATATAAGCAGGGCATAAAACACAATAACTCCTTGAGTGCACTCTTGTCTCAGGCTAAAGCTCCTCATCACATGGTACATGAGAAGTAATGTATATAAACCCACATTTAGCACAGGATGAGTGCATGTAGCCATTGCATGTAAACAGGGAGCTTACAGGACCCAAATGCAAACGTGGTCTTTCCCTACAATTTATTCTTTTGTTGATACCATGATGAGTAAGTCCAGGAAATGCAGGGCATGCAGCTGTATCTGACTCCTGACCCACAGGCCCTACAGGTACTTTATAGGTACACTAAACTGTAGCCTTTTCTCCTTGCTGAAGGCATTTGGAGGAGGAGGAACTTAGAGTAGATATCAGTAGAAAAGGTCCTTCAGGCTGCCCAAAGAGGTGATGAGTCACCATCCCTGGAGATGTTCAAGAAACAAGTAGATATGGCACTGAAGAAGATGGGTTAGTGAGCATGGTGGTGGTGGATTGATGGTTGGATTAGATGATCTTAAAGGTCTTATCCAACATGACTATGATTTCTTGGTCCATAACAGAGTCAATTTAACTGAGCATTGCAAAAGAAGTAATGTACATTTTTTTCCAAAATACCAGAACATCATATGAGTAGAACAGACACCAACAAAGTGTATTAGAAAGGTTGAGGGAAAGTATTATTTTAATAGTTAAAGAGAAGGCAGCTTCAGGGAGGACTCCCTGATTACCAGTGCCGCTGAGATCAGCCACTGGCACTAGCAAAGCCAGCACTATTTGTGCCAGTTTCCCAGTGGGAGTGATTGATTAGAGCTGGTTGATCTTGCTCTGTCCAGAGCAGGTGCAGAGCAAATTTGCCCTGACTCAGTCAATTAACTTTATCAGAGAATCAGAATCAACAGCATGAATATAATAATTGTGTGCTACAGGCTCTGTGTCTCTCACTATGCCTGCTCTCGTGCTACCAGCATAATCCTGAACTCATCATTAAAAATGGTGCCCAAATCTTGTAATGTGTTGACACTTCAGCTCAGGTTCATCCCATGTGTGGGCAGAAGGTTTGTGAGCTCACTGGATCTATGCTCCACTGCAACATGGGTTTCATTCAGCACAGAGAAAAGAAGGGAGATCAAAATAGAAAAATCAAAATAGAAAATTTTGATTTTTTGAAAAATCAAAAATTGGACCAAAAGACCAGATGTCCAAATGCCCAAAGGGCAAACCTGGTATGTGCCATGTGACACATAACCTGTGTCCCCTGGGTGACAGCTTTACCTGAGCTGAAGGCAGTGCTGCAGCCTCCATCTTCCATGCTTCTGCCATTATGTCAGGAAATTCCTACATAGTTACCTATAGCCAAAGTTAGGAGAGAGAAACAGGGAAAATCCCTTGCCTAAAACATGTGCTTCAGGAACCCTCAAGCAAGCATCCTTTGAGTCTAATGGCCACTCAGATTGGCGTGAAGCTGACCTCAGCTAAGTCTCCTTGCAGGCTGCTTGTTTTGTTCCTGGTCCAACCAGTACATTAATCAGGGCTTCTTTCACAGAATCACAGAATCAACAAGGTTGGAAAAGTTCACACCAGTCCAACTGGCAGTACCTACTGCCAATATTTACCCACTAAATCATGTCTCTGAGTACAACATTTAAATGTTTATTGAACACTTCTAGGGATGGTGACTCCACCACCACCCTGAGCAGCCCATTGCAGTGTCTGACCACTCCTTTAGAGAAGAGGTTTTTCCTAACATCCAACCCAAATCTCCCCTGGTGCAACTCGAAGCCATTCTTTCTAGTCCTGTAGCACCTCGCCACAGTCTCCTTTCAGGTGGCTGCAGGGAGCAATGAGGTCTCCCAGAACCTTCTATTCTCCAGACTAAATAATCCCAGCTCCTTCAGTCTCTCCTCATAAGACTTGTGCTCCAGATCCCTCACCAGCCTTGTTGCCCTCCTCTGAGCACACTCCTAGGTCTCAATGTCTTTCTTGTAGTGAGAGGCCCAAAACTGAACACAGTACTCCAGATTTAGCCTCACCAGTGCTGAGTACAGAGGGATGATCACTGCCCTGATCTTGCTGGCAACATACCTCTAATACAGACCAGGATGCCATTGGCTTTCTTGGCGCACTGGGCACACTCATGTTTAGATGAGAATCAACATATACCCCCAGGTCCATTTCCTCTACACAGTTTTCCAGTCATTCTGCCATAAGACTGCATTGCCTGGGGTTGTTGCAGCCAAAGTGCAGGACCCAACACTTGGTATTGTTGAACCTCATCCCATTGGCCTCAGTCCAGCGATCCAGCCTGTAATCCCAATTCCTGCATTAGGAATTTCCTGCATTAATTTCCTGCATTAATTTCTAGCATTAACCCAGTGTCATGCTGTATGTAGAGGCACGTACAGGGCTGAGATATGAAGAGACTGCCTGTGCATTTTCCTTGAGTGCCTCAATAGCTCATAAGTCCCTAGCTACTACAATCTTAGACATTCTGTAAATTAGGTGCCTAGTCTTGCCTCAGGCCACATCGTTTGTTTTCATGCCCATTTGAATTCAAATAAATCAAGTTGTTGTCCAAACGGATGGTCAGCAAGAGAAGTTGGACCGTCATGGAGTGAATAAGTCTGAAATATGTTTAGATCTCACTGGAGACTTGCCTCTTGAGAGATGACTGTCACCTTGGTGGATTCAGCCTGCAGGTCTGTGGAATCCTTGCCTCCAGCAGCCCTCTCCTGGAATAATCCAATAACTCTGCAGAGGAAACAACAGTAAGTCTCTGTGACAGCCCAAGGAGGGGCTAAGGACGCTAAGTGCTTCTGTCAGCCCTCAAGCGTTGACTGGTCACTCGTCCTTACTCTCAGAAAGGAAGCAGTGCGTCAGCTCTGTAGTACCTGAGCATTTCTGGGTATCTGAAGCTGTGCTACAAAATGCTCTGAATAAGCCGAAGTTTCTCTAAAAGCTGAGCTGTAGTGCTCTGGGATTTTTTTCTATGTTGTTCTCTGCCCTTATTCCAAAGGACTAAGCTACCAGCACAGTGAAGAGCAACCCTAAGGATGCCACCTCACCTGCCTGTGCCTCACTGTTCTTCTTCCATAGAATCATAGAATGGCCTGGGTTGAAAAGAACCACAATGATATCTAGTTTCAGCCCTCTTGCAGGGCAGGGTCACCAGCCACCAGTCCAGGCTGCCCAGAGCCACATCCAGCCTGGCCTTGAATGCCTCCAGGGATGGGGCATCCACAACCTCCTTGGGCAACCTGTTCCAATGTGTCACCACCCTATGAGTGAAAAGCTTCCTCATAATATCTATCCTAAACCTCTCCTGTCTCAGTTTAAAACCATTCCCCCTTGTCCTATTACTATCCACCATCGTAAACAACCATTCCCCCTCTTGTTTATAAGCTCCCTTCAAGTACTGGAAGGTCACAATGAGATCTCCCCAGAGCTTTCTTTTCTCCAAGCTAAACAAGCCCAGTTCCTGCATGGAACTGAAAGGAACCTTTCCTCATAGGAGAGGTGCTCCAGCCCTCTGATCATCTTACTGGCCCTACATTGGACCCGCTCCAAGAACTCCACATCCTTCCTATACTGGGGCCCCAGGTCTGAACGCAGTACTCCAGATGGAGCCTCACAAGATCTGAGTAGAAGGGGACAATCACCTCCCTCTCCATGCTGGCCACCCCTTTTTTAAAGCAGCCCAGAACACAGTTGCCCTTCCAGACTGCAAGCACACACTGCTGGCTCATGTCCAGCTTCTCATCCACCAGGACCCCCAAGTCCTTCTCCACAGGGCTGCTCTCAGGGTGTTCTTGCACTTGGCCTTACTGAACCTCATTAGGTTCACATGGACCCACTTCCCCAGCCTGTCCAGGTCCCCCTGGATGGCTTCCTTTCCCTCCAATGTATTGACTACACAGCTCAGTTTGCTGTCATCTGCAAACTTGCTAAGGGTGCACTAGGTTCCATCGTCTATGTCATTGATAAATGACATTGGTCCTTCCCTTGGTGTGGCTGCAGTGTGGTGGGATCCTCCAGTCTGCAGCAGCAGCTCTCTGCCCGCACACAGCCCATGGTAGAAGCAGGGCTGAAGCTGGCTGATCTCATCCCTGGATCAAATTGCAAACTCAAATCCCATTGCAATGGTTTGTCTCAAAAGCACCATGAGCTTGTGTCACAGTGCTAATCAGAGCTAGGCACTGTTACAAGGAACTCTCTTCCTGGTCGTGATCTCTGCTGTTATTAAAGGATATTGTCACTTTGAAAACAGGGTTGTTCCATCTCAAAACGAAGCATGGCCATATGGTATATGAAGAAAGAACACAAGGAATCAAGAGAGCAAAAGCAAGCAAGGAAGAGAAAGATGAAAAAAAAATACAGAAAGAAAATGAGAGGCAGAAGGACAGAGACAGACAGTCAGATACCAGTGAGATGTTACTTCCTCTCTTCTGTTACATGCCATTTCCCCAAACCAGTTTGCAGCCAGAATCACTGTATTATACTACAGTAAAGGAAAATAAAAAGAGTACCCAGGAGAAAAAATGTGATGTGAAAAAGGGAAAAGTCCCCCTACCTCAGATTATGTGCAATTCCAGGCAGCGTAACCATGAAACATGAGCTGAGATATCCCAGTTTCTGTGAACGTGCTATGTTTTAGAGGATGTTACTCTTGTAGCTTCTAAACTTCATGATATAAACAGCAAACCTAATTCTGAAAAAAGCATCTACCACACCTGATTTCCATAACCAGGAGCTCACACCTTTAAATCAAAAGTCAGTTGAGTTGGAAAAGGTTTAAGTTTTTTCAATAAATTACTTTTTATAATGACTATAAAAGTTATATAGCACACAGAGGCTTGCTCGAGGTAGATACTTTACTGTACCCGAATTGCTGGGAATGCTTCCCGAGACATAAAGCTGACAATCAGACATCTGAGTGTGTTTGAAAAACATCATCTACCTGGAGATTAAAGTGTGAATTCAACAAAGTAATCCAGGAAGGAAATCTTTTGTTCTTCCTTATTACTTAGCATGGCTACAGAAGTGCTTAATGAGAAAAGAGCTTACACCTTATTTCAAAAATAGTTGAAATATAGGAAGAATCTGAAAACGAAATTATTTTTCTCTGTTAAATATATGGATTTTTACTCTTACTGAGCTGTATTTCAGCACATTTTTATATTTTATGTCCATGATAACTTATTAAACTTATAAAATTACCTTATTTATAGAGTATAACAGAGTTGCTAGCAATAGCACCTGTATTTTTCGGTACAACTATGTAGATGTGTCCAGATTGTAGATGAGCTTTTAATTACAAGGGGAAAGGAATTGCTAGGAATAAAAGATGTTTGTTGTTCTATGAAGAAGGGAACAAAAGAGGTGATGATGCTAAGTTAGCAAATATACTGAACTGCTTTTTTAAGAAAAATAAAGCACAATCAGAAAAGAAATCCATGTAGCAAGAATTGTTGAGAGAAGGTCATAAGAAAGGTTGAAGGGGGAAGAAACTGAGTATGTGAAACTGAGCATATCCATAGGATGTGCCTCATAAGGAGAGAAGGGAATTCACTAATGAACTTATCCAAACTACTGACAATTATTTTGAAGCATTTGTGGAGAATTAGTGAGCTCTACAAAGTCTGAAAAGAAAGGGGAACGTGTTACTGGTCTTTAAAAATGGCAGGGGAAGAGGAAGAGAAAGAGCGATCCTGTCATCTTCCATCTGGTAAGCCTAACTTCAGGCTGCAGTAACATAGCGGGGAAAATATTAAAAGGTAAAAGTCCTGAGCACTTAGGGGAAAATGGATCCGCAGCCAATAAACAGCATGGATTTATAAAGAAGGGAAGAAAGGCACACACAGGCATTTTTTTCTTCCTGTAATTGCTAAGTGGTGACTGAAGGGAACACAGTAGGTGTAATATACGTGCCTACCAACATATAGATTTGGATGTATGGGCTTCAGTAAATTAAATAAGATCCAGCAGTGAGACCAAGAAAAAAAAAAATCCAATGTAATTTTTGGACTTGTAACACAGAGGCATTGTGTCATATAGCCAGGAAGTGATAGATGTCTCTCTCAGTACACAATACTGATGAGATAGCACCTCGACTGCTGCTTTCAAATTTAAGTACTTTCAGTACCAATAAAGGTGAACTGGAAGGAGTTCAAGAAGCATGGAGGAAAGGGAAAGGAAAGGAAGAGCCTATTGGCAATGAAATATTAACTGAAAATAAACGTCTCCAGCTCGGCCAAATGGGAGTGAGGAGAGTAAGCTCAGTGCCACACTTGTTACAGTGGAAAGTTTCCAATATAAAGAAAATAGAATTGAGCGTAAGCATAAAAGATGGACATGGAGTAAATATCAACTGCTCATGGCCAGCACTTCAACCCCCACTCCTGCTGAAAACCCATCCTGACATTTCTTGGGAGTGTTTGAAAGGGACGGAGAATGAAGACTTGCACTGAAACCTAGTGATTAGATAGATCTGCATAGGGCAGAACTCAGGCTGAAACAAATACCTTAGCACTGCAGATTGTTCAGTCAATCCAGGGCATATTTGCTAAGGAAGGAAGGAAGGAAGGAAGGAAGGAAGGAAGGAAGGAAGGAAGGAAGGAAGGAAGGAAGGAAGGAAGGAAGGAAGGAAGGAAGGAAGGAAGGAAGGAAGGAAGGAAGGAAGGAAGGAAGGAAGGAAGGAAGGAAGGAAGGAAGGAAGGAAGGAAGGAAGGAAGGAAGGAAGGAAGGAAGGAAGGAAGGAAGGAAGGAAGGAAGGAAGGAAGGAAGGAAGGAAGGAAGGAAGGAAGGAAGGAAGGAAGGAAGGAAGGAAGGAAGGAAGGAAGGAAGGAAGGAAGGAAGGAAGGAAGGAAGGAAGGAAGGAAGGAAGGAAGGAAGGAAGGAAGGAAGGAAGGAAGGAAGGAAGGAAGGAAGGAAGGAAGGAAGGAAGGAAGGAAGGAAGGAAGGAAGGAAGGAAGGAAGGAAGGAAGGAAGGAAGGAAGGAAGGAAGGAAGGAAGGAAGGAAGGAAGGAAGGAAGGAAGGAAGGAAGGAAGGAAGGAAGGAAGGAAGGAAGGAAGGAAGGAAGGAAGGAAGAAAGGAAGAAAGAAAGGAAGGAAGAAAGGAAGGAAGAAAGAAAGGAAGGAAGGAAGAAAGGAAGGAAGAAAGAAAGGAAGAAAGGAACGAAGAAAGAAAGGAAGAAAGAAAGAGAAACACATTGATTTAGGTAAGATCTTTTGGTTTTCCCCATAAACCTCAGCATAATGCCTCAGCGTGTGTGCACCCAGTTTTGCCTCTGAAACTGGAATACCACCAGGTTCTTCTAGACTATTTCAAGTACACACATTCCCTGATTTGGGACCATGTAAATGTGTAGGTAAAACATACAGAGTCTTTTGACTCCTACCCAAGCCCGTCCCTTACCCCCTAGGCTTCGGCTTTCAAAGCAACACAGTCAGGTGGCAATTCTTCTCGGTGCCCCCAACCCCACGCCGGCCCTTCCCTGCAGCCCGAGCCGAGCCCGGCGCCTCGCAGGTGCCCTGCACTGCGCCCGCTGCCCAGGAGATGGTGCTGTGGATTTTGGATCGGGAGTGCCGCGTCGGGACCGGGGCTCTGCCCGTCGTCTGCGGGGAAGGGGTCGGTTAGAGGCCGGGGGTCTCCCAGGGGACCCTCAGGTGGCACAGATCTCTCAGACTTTTCCTTCCTTACTCCTAGGGCCGCCCATTTCTGGAGGAGCGGGGCCGCGCTCTCACTCCAGTACGGTTCATATGTGCCCCGCTATAGAGTCAGCATCCGTAGAGCTCTCCCTTCGCTTCACGGCGCCGGGTTGGGAAGATGCTCCCCCCGCAGCCCCTGCCCCGGGACGTCCTTCACCCTTACATGGAGCCCTTGCCAAGTCGGGAATTCACAAACTTCTGCGGAGATGCCTGTGAGGGCTGTACACTAAGAGGGGCTGCAGAGGGGCCGTCATTGTCATTATTTTTAACCCTTTATTTTTCTTCACCTCGAACTCACATAAACTTTGCCAACGAGAGATGAACAAACGCAGGGATCTGCGGGGAAGGCAGAGCTCTCCTCGAGCCCCGCGGCTGTCCGGGCAGCTCGGTCCCGGCGTGCGGTGTTGGAGCCGGGGACAGGCGGACCGGGAGCTGCGTGAAACCCTCGGCCTGAATCCTACCTCGCAGCTCTCCTCTCCGTCCGGCTGCGGCCGGAGAGGGAACGCGGTCGGGCTGCTCACTGAGGGCCGGGCCGCGCTCCCTCCTGCGGCTGAGGGCCGCTCCTACCCCGAAATAACGCGCAACCAATGGCAGAGGGCCACGGTGCAATTAAAGCAGGTAACGAGGATCTGGACAGATGTGTTTTCATTGCGCTGTAAGATAAACGCGATGTTAAATGCCTGACAACTTCCCAGAAGCAATCAGCAAAAGTTTACGAGTGCATAAACCTCAAAGACCATTCCTCGGTATTTTTATAAGCCCCGCATTTAGAGCTTCTATAAATTCTTCTGTCCGCTCCCAAACTCAAGTTCTTGAGACTACCGAACAGCTCGGGCAGCGAGACGGTGACGGGGTGGGCAGAAAGATCGGACGGACGGAGAGAAACAGCAGACGGAGAGAGCGCATCTGGGGGAGAGCGGAGAGGAGGAGGCCGGGAGTGCAGTCGGCCCGACGGGACGGGCCCCGAAGGGTCAGGCAGAAGGGAGGGAGGGGCAGAGAAAGCGATGAGTGGAGAGGGATGGAGCCGGAGATCTCTGTCTTCGAAGCTGCCAGCGGTGAAACGTTCCCCTTAGCCGTCAAATCGGAGTAACAGCGTCCGTCATCCTCAAGTGACCGCGTGATTTTCATAAGCTGGCTCTGATTGAAATTTAAAATAACAATAATAATAATAAATAAATACTCTGCGGTGACAAACGCCTTTGTTGAAGGTCCCAAGGAAAAGGAAGTTGCTAATGGTGGGCGGGGGGGAAAGGCAAAATGCTTTTGGATCGCTAACGATGGAGGTTAACGCGTGGCAAGGGGTGGGCAGCTCGGTGGCTGCTCGCTTGGCCGGAACCAGGGAGAGGAGCAAGGGCAGGGAAGGGACAGGGCTGGGGCAGCCCGTCCTTCAGGGCCCGGCTGGCCTGGGGACGCGCGGTGCCGGGGTGTGCATTGTAAGGTCTGCATTATAGTCCTGTCCTCGCTCTCTGAAATCTCAGTCAATTACTCGGAGATCCGCAGCTTGGCTCCTTTTCATTCTTTCCAGGTGAAAATTCAAACGTTTGCTGTTGTCGCCTGCTCCTTTCTTCCCTGAAACAAGGCACCCAACTGTTCCCATATTACCATTCAAAAACAGGTTCTGTGGCAAAGCTCATTTGTGAATCTATTACAGAGATTAATAGATTATTTCTCCTTTTTCAACTAATTCTCAGTGGGGAAATTTAACCATATGGTAAGGAGAGAATTAGAATTTCATCACATTAGAGCAAAATGTAATGAAAAGAGTCCAACACCTGGGGCCAACTCCGAAAGACACAATTAAAAGGTTTTTAATGAAAGCGGGGAAACCAAAAAATTTCATAGCCCTCGGTAATTCTGCCCCATAAGGATGATTTAGTAGAAGCGTTGGGAAATATTGTCTTTACTGATGTCGCCGAAACGAAAACCCGCCGCTAAATAGTGGGTGCTCTCAGAGCGCTCCGCAGTGGAGAAGGAGAGCGGCTCTGAGCGGGGAGCGGCTGACGGAGCCCGGCGGGAGGGGGGCGGGGGGTGCGGGGTCCCGGGCTGCCAACGGAGCGGAGCCCCGAGAGAGGGACGGAGAGAGGGAGGGCGCTGTCAAAGAGTTGGGGGATCGTCTTAAAAAGTTTGGTGGGTTCGGGGCCGTCTTGGTAGGTTCGGGTCTTACTTGGTGGGTTTGGGGCTTTCTCTGCCCTCTCTCCTCCCCGGACCGAGGTAAATGCCGGGGATTTATTTTTCCATAGGGACGCGCGGGATAAGCATTAGCAAGAGGCAATCTGCTGCTTGGAGAGGAGGGGAACCTCCTCGCGGTTCGGGATCTCTCTGCGGGTGGGGGTGGAGAAGGCTGGGACCCCCCCCCCCCCCCCCCCCCCCCGCCCCCGGGAGCACCTCGGCTCGAGCTGGGCCGGGGCTTCTCAGTTGTCTCTCTTTTTTTTTTTTTTTTTTTTCTTTTCCCTTCCGCGGGGAGGGGGGGAAGGGAGGGGGCTCTGAGTGGATGTAAACGCGGGGGGCGGGTGGGCTGCGGGGGGGTGGGGGGGGAAGAGGGTGTCCCTCCGCCCGCACGGCCGAGGCAGTGGGAGTCGGGCGGCTCCGGCGCGGCGCGGGGCTGCAATTTGCTGAAGGAGGCAAAGAACATCCTTCGATCTAAGTAGGGCTTTTAGTGTGCTCATTGATGAGTGAAAGTCGCCACACATGTCAAGCTAAAGGCAGTTGTTGGGTTACTAACAGGACACAACGTCTTGCAAACATATGCGTTAAGCTGTGTATACAGATGGCAGCGAGAATAATGGAGCGGGCGCCGCTTATAAAGCTCGGGCTGCTGCCTGCCTGCAGACCTGGGAAATGAAACTATTCAGACTCGGGGCCAGATAGCGCCTGGGATTGTTTGTTACCGTTTTAATCCTATTAATTAAAACGTTAACCTGATTGGGTAGAAAGCTCTGTCCCAACAGGCGACTCTTCTCCATAATAACCTACTCTCCGAGATAATGATGTAAAAGACTCCCCCGTCTGCGGCGGCTGCTGGTTGATGGGTCCGGAAATCTCTTGAAGGTGAATCCAAGCAAGATAAACGGTGGAAGCGGCGCGGCTGGCAGCGCACAATGCCCCAGCGCGGCGCCTGCTGAGGGCGAGCCGGAGCCGGAGCTGCAGCGGGAGCCGCCGCCGGAGCACAGCCAGCCGCCGCCGGAACCCGGAGCGGAGCGGGGCCACCGAGCGCGGCGCAGCCCCGCCGGGAGCCGGGAGGCGCCTTTCGCCCGCGGGACGCCGGGGAGCCGCCCGCCGCGGCGCGGAGGAGCCTTGGAGGAGCGGGCCGGGAGCTGAGGGGGGCGGAGGAGGCGGAGGCGCCGATGGAGCGGGCGCTGGGGCTGCCCGCGGAAGAGGACCTCTTCCACAAGAGCCTCGCCGCCTCGGCCAAGCGCATGGAGTCCGCCTTCCGCTCGCCCCCGGGGCTCGACCTCTCCCACCCGCGCGACCGCCAGCCCTCGCCGCTCGCCTGCTACGAAGCGCCGGAGCCCGAGGCGCTGCTTCAGCCCGGCGTCGGCGGAGACCCGCTGGCGCTGCCGCCGGGCTCCGTCTGCGTCAAGTACGGCGAGAGCGCCAGCCGCAGCTCGGTGGCCGAGAGCAGCGGCGGCGAGCAGAGCCCCGACGACGACAGCGACGGCCGCTGCGAGCTGCTGCTGCGCGGCGCCGGGGGGGACCCGCGCGACGCTTCGCCGGCGGCGGGCGGCGGCGGCGGCGGCGGCCCGGGAGGAGGGGGGGGCGGGGGGCTGAAGGCTGCCGAGGGCGGCTGCTCCAACGGGCACGGGCACGGCGGCAGCAAGAAGTCCAAGGAGCAGAAGGCGCTGCGCCTCAACATCAACGCGCGGGAGCGGCGGCGAATGCACGACCTGAACGACGCGCTGGACGAGCTGCGGGCCGTCATCCCCTACGCGCACAGCCCCTCGGTGAGGAAGCTCTCCAAGATCGCCACGCTGCTGCTGGCCAAGAACTACATCCTCATGCAGGCTCAGGCCCTGGAGGAGATGCGGCGCCTCGTGGCTTATCTCAACCAGGGCCAGGCCATCTCGGCCGCCTCCCTGCCCAGCTCCGCCGCGGCGGCGGCGGCGGCGGCGGCCGCGCTGCATCCCGCCCTCGGCGCCTACGAGCAGGCGGCGGGGTACCCGTTCAGCGCCGGGCTGCCTCCCGCCACCTCCTGCCCGGAGAAATGTGCCATCTTCAACAGCGTCTCTTCCAGTCTCTGCAAACAGTGCACGGAGAAGCCTTAAGCCGCGCCGAGCCCCGCCGCCGCCGCCTCTGCCTCCGCCGCGGCCCCGGGGAGATGAGAGGGAAGGAAGGGGCGCCGGGGGGCCGCGGCCGGGCCGGGCCGGGGGGCGCAGGGGCGGCGGAGGGACTGAGAGCCGCCCGGATCCCCGCCGCCCTCCGCTCCGAGCGCTCCGCGGGCTCCGCCGGGACGGGACGGCCGCGAGAGGGGGCCGGGGCGGGAGAAGGGGCGGCGGGGGGCGAACCCTGCAGCGGGGAGCCGCGGGCTGAGCCCCGGGGGGGCCGCAGCGTGTCCGGACAATGGGGCGGTTGAGAAACAGCGGCCGGGAGGGAGACAGAGCGCGGGTACGGGGGAGCGGAGCCGTATCGTGGCCCGCCCGGCACCGAGCGGTCCAGGTGATGGGGAGCGGAGGTGGATGGGACAAATCAGAGAGGGCACGCGAACGTAGGTTTTTTTTTTTCTTTTTTTCTTTTTCTTTTTTTTTTTTTTTAATTACTAGCAGTATTATTGTAATTCTTCTGAGCCAGGAAACAAACAAACTTGAAATGTAAACTTCTTATTTAAGCGACTCGCAGAAACAAAGAGACTGGAGCATTGCTTATGGAAGACTTTGTATTTTTTAGCGTCTCGAAACTTTGATCCCGTGCAAACGCGCAAAGTTTTGGTGAGAGTGATTAAAAAAAAGAAAATAGGAAAAAAAAAAAAAAAAAAAAAAACTCCCCGATCCGAACCCCTCCTCCGTGTATGGCTGAAAGCACCGCGTTTCTGAACGAGGGATCTGTGTGCACCTCGTCCTCCCCCACCCGCAGCGCTGTACAGACGGGACGTATTTATTTGTTCTTCTTTGGGTGATCCTCCCGCCCCGCCGGTAGTTCTCATGTGTTAAGTCAGGGGTCTTCTGTGCGGTTACTTTATAATGCTTCTAAAATTCTGTTTATGGATGAACTTAAAACTGTGTGCCAAGTGTTGAAAGCGTTTATTTGCCAACACCGTATAACCGGAACTGTTGCTGTACCCGAGCTGCTGAGGTTTCTGAAAGGTCATCTTGGATTTTTGAGTTGCATCATCCCTGTATCTCAATTGAGCTTTAATAAATCGCTTCAGTCCAAAAATGACAGGAAAGGTGTATTCTTCGTGGCTCGGCCACTGATTTGGGAAAGGGCTTTGCGTTAGGGCAGGTGATGGCCGTTCCCTTTTCCCGGGCTCAGAGCAAAAGCTGCTATGCGAATATCGCCAATGTTTCCCAGGGCGCTGTGTTTGCAGAGGTATCGTTTGGACCGCTTTTAATGTGTACGTAAATCATTCCTTTCCGACTGTGGATGATAATCTTGAAGTTGAAACACTTGCAAATACTTTGGGCTGATTTCCCGAGAGCGTGTGGAGTTCTTTTCTTTTTTGGGGGGTGGGAGGGAGGGCGGGATGGGCTTTTTTTTTTTTTTTTTTTTTTTTTTTTTTTTTGGGCGGGGGGGGGGGTGGAGGGAAGAAAGATGAAGAACAAGAAGGAGCTATTTTCCCAAAGTGAGCCTTCCGCTTGAGTTTGCATGGCTGGATGCTGCCTCTCTGCCAGTTGTAAATCCGGATTTTGTAATTATTCTTTTCTTTTCTTTCCAACCCCGAGTCCTGCTATTTTCCTCTCCTCGCAGATAATATAAATTCGGACTGTCAGGTTGGATGGCGCAATGGGAGCCGTGATGGATCTGTTGGCAGGTCACGGATGTGTAAAGAGTGATATATATTAAATAGGTCAATCAGATTATGACAGCAATGTACGATCGTTTGTATGTGTACCTATGTCGGAAAGAATCTTTATTAAAATATTTTGAACAAACGTTTGTAATCGCGCTGTGCTTTGTGTTAAACATTTACCTCCAGGTTTAAGGAGGTGGACGAGGGGGGTGGGGGGAAAGGGCATGTGGAGGGATGACTCCTTTCCTTTGCTCCCCAGTGCCTCTCCCCCCGCAGCCCTGGGTTGCCTCCGACGAGGCGCTCCTGCTCGGAGGTCTTCCTCTCCTGTTGGGCCCCGACTGCCACTCCAGACCCCCTTCTCTCCGTCCCCGAGTTTTGGGGCCGCCTCCCCCCCCCAGGCCGGTGCCCTCCATACCGCCGCTCCCGTCGGCAGCCCCGCACGGGGGGAGGGAGGAGAAGGGGATCAATCTTTTCCGCTCCACTTCCCATCAGAAAAGATTAATCAGAACCTGTAACTTTTCAGGAAACATAACTGTAAAGTGCCACGGAGCGGTGGGAAGGCGGCCCGGAGAGGGTGGGCAGCTCAGCCCCCGGGCGCCGGGAGCAGCGTCTCTCAGCATTTGCGAGACAAAGGCTGGGTGCGTCTAATTATGATTATTAAAACAATTTCCATGACGATGTCTAATATTATGTTAATTTGAAAACAACTGTGTATGAAAACTGTCGACTATAATACCTAAATTCATTTAATGAAACACATCGTTAAGGCAATTAAACCTCCTGGATGTGATTAAGGAACATAATTACGACACTGTTCTGCGCCATAATTGGGTGTCTTTAATCAAGGGGTAAAGTGATCAGCAACACAGCCATTAGTTTGTATTGTTCCGTCTCTGCTGTCCATCATTCTGATTAGGAATTAACCACCGCCACCAGCTTGGCGTGGTGCGTGCCTGTGTGTGTGTGTGTGTGTGTGCTCACAGCATCGGGGAGGTGTTTGCCTCAAGACTCAGCACTCGGTACCTCTGGTTTCCTAGAGGGCTGCCGGGGGCTGTCCCCTCGACGAGGTCACGTCGGAGCGGCGGGTGCCGAAGGAGGAACTCCGGAGCTCGGCCGGGGGCTGCGGGGACTGCGTGGACTGCCGCTCCCCATCGGGGCCGGAGGGGTGAGCGGCTCTCACCGCCGCTCCGTTAACCTCTCTTCTTCCTTTCCTGCAGATGGACGTAGCCGAGGTTTCTCCCTCCCGCTCCCCAATCCTGGCTCCGCCGGCGGGGAGGAGGAGGGAGGGAAGAGTAACGCCAACTCTTTGCCGTCCAGGCCGGCTCTGGGAGCTCGCTTGTCACCTCCAGGCTTTTTCCAAGGGGGCAGCGTGGTGAGGGGTGCTGCCACCCCCTGTGTCCTCCTGCAGCATCTCCGGGCGTGCTGGCAGAGCCTCCCCCGCCCCGCCTAACGCCTGGCTGATGGAAAGAAACGTGGTCCTTTCCAAAAAGCTCCCCATGTCCGCAGCCGCACCGCGCCGCATCTCCCCACCTCGGACCCTTCCCGGCCCTTACCCCGGCTCTGAGCCCAAAATGGTCCCAGCATGAGTGACATTGGCTTTCCTAATGTGATGACTTATGAAAGATATAATCATGTGTTAAATTGAATCCTCTGCTTAACTGTTAATGGTGTGCTCTGGGCACATTTACGTATTAGATGCTATGGTAACTAATTACCACTAGAAGAAGGGATAATACACTTTCCAGACTTTGACAAATAATTATGAGTGTTCACATCCCTGCTAGCAGCAGTGGCGGCGGATCTGCTGGAATGAGTAAGTGACTAAATGAATGGGTAAGTGAACTTGTGTGCATGGAGGGACCGCATAACAGATAGTGGTCAAGTGAGTTTTCTTATTAAAACCTTTAATGAAAATGTGATTTAGAGTGGAAGAGGGGGGGAGGGGAGGGAAGTGCGACGCTAACTCTAAACGTAATTAAATCACGCAATATAAACATCGGAAACATAAATAAGTTTGCTTTTAATTAAAACGCAGCAGTCAAAGTAAATTATCCACGTGTTCGGAAACTTTGCGGCAATTAACACTCGGGTTCTTGTGCCGAAGAGAGGATGTTGGGGGTGCGAATTCAATGACTCGGGACCCCACAGCTCTCCCTGCAGCGTCGCTTGCGTTCCCATAGGCCAGAAGGGGACCGAGGTTCCCAGCAGAGCCGCTCCCGGCCGGGGCGGGATAAAACTTGGGGCAGCACAGCTTAAGGGCCGAGCTCAGAGCCGCTGGCAGCCGCACGTCGTCCCATCATCCCTGTGTCCCCGCGTCCCCATCAGCCCCGTGTCCTCGCATTCCCCTTCCCTCCCCCGCGCTCCGCCACCCCCCCGGGGCCGTTCGGACTCTGCCCCGACGCGGTCGTCCCGCAGCCTCGGAGGGGTTAATTCCTTCCCCCGCTGCCCTTGTCCTCGCAACCCGACTCCGAAACGTGTCATAAAAGAAGAAGCGAATTGATGGTCTGTTTCGAGCACTTTACTGCTGTGTTTTTAAATTCACATACGCGCATGTAAGAACTATGATCTGTGGATAATTTGAGATGCCGTAGGGAAGTGATGCGGTTTAGCTCCAACACAACCGTTTGCTTACCGTTTGAAAATAAAGAGAAAGACGCACTTCGAACAGAGACAAAGCTGAACGTCTAATGACAGCCATAAACTGCCAGACAGCCATAAATTAACGTCTTCATCAAACACTGAGGGGATCAGCGCTTATCTAAATCAACAATTATTTCTTCCAAGAAGTTGCCGAACAGATTGCCCCTCTAATACTATTTTTAAACCCCTGTAATTGAGGATTAGGGGCCAACAATCGCCTTTCCAGTGTAAACCTCCTCACCACCGGCTCCGAACTCACCCAGCGCTCCGAGCGGGCTCACTAGGAAACCTCTTCGGGCTCCCGTCCCCGTCCGGGCTGCTTTAAGAAGGGCGGCCGGCTCTCCCTGCTTATTCTCAGGGGCTCTGGGGAGCGGAGAGCGCCGAGAACAGGGAATCGGAGAGCGGGCAGCACGGCACCCACGGCTGAGGTGGGACGGGCTCAGCCCCGGGGTGCGGAGCCGGGGCAGCGGGAAGGGCGCTGCACTGAGCGTCCGAAGCGGCTTCGGAAGTCCACGGCGGCTTCTGAAGTCTCTGCCGGGAAGAGTTCCTCCATGGGAGGCGATGGAAGACGCGCTCCGCAGCCGGGCGGTTCACTGGCTGGCAGCGTGGGAATGTGCCTGCGGGAGGCTGGCGGCTGAACTCTTGGGAAGACGGGGGTAGGGGGGAAGAGGAGCTGATGCAGAAGTTCATCGGCAAAAGTCAGCACGGGGCATTTCCTTACTGTTCCCTTTGTTGCCAGATCCCAGACTTGCGGTCAACTTTCTTGTGATAACAAGTGTTGTTTAAAGGGAAAAACAAATAATAATAATACAAGCAGCGTAACAAAATACGGCAAGACAGACTACTGCAGTGCTCATGGCAGAGACAGGCTGCTTCTGAGGTGCAAATAGTTGGGAAGATATGCACACTGATGCTATTACAGAAGGTGTGCAACCACAACCTCAGTGTTTGAGGTCCCAGGGAAACCTGCTGCACATCACAGATGCAGCATTGTGTTGTACAAGGATCAAGATTCCACTACATTTCAGTACTTCGCTTCCACGTGAAAAAAATCATATTTTAAAGATTTGCATATTTGCTTCTTTGTATGCAGCAACTGCTTACTCATACTTACTAACATTTATGAATACAGCCATTCAGCATCAGTGCACAGGTGTAGTTGTAAGTGGTTCTTTTGTAATTAGACCAGTTTCTTGGTGTGCTGCAGGTATTTGGACATGGCTGGCTGTGGTACAGGCACATGTTCAGGTAATGGGCAGGAAAAGACTTCACTTGCTATGGTCTGACAGTTGAAATAGCTCCATTCATATGAATTAAGCATGTGTCATGCATAAATTGATGTCTCGATTTTAAAATAAAATGCGATGTAAGTAACATCAACAAAGCACCTGGTGTCCAAACAAATATTAGACATAATACAGTACCAGGAACTACTATAATCCTCTCTCCTCCCTCCCTCCAAATCTGCCTTTCATACAACAAAGAAAAGCTCACGCAGAAGAGTGGCCTTCACGATACCTAAAACAACATCGCTTTTTATTTCTGAGAGTTTGAAATAATCTGGAGGCAGTGGAATTAAAAAGTTACAAAACCATGTAGAAAATGCAGAAAAATGCTGCATGTCCCACTTCTGTGCAACGTATCTCCAGCAGTCCTCACAGATACACCTCACATACATTTCTGCATGATGGAATGAAGAAAAGAGATCTCTTTAGGCTGTGTGTGAAATAGCTACTGGCAGAATTCATAGCGACAGTGCTGCTTAGAAAAGCCAAGTTGTGCTTTGCTGGTGCAGTGCAGTACACTGAAACAATTTTTGATCATTTCTCCTTCTAAAGTGAATGATCTAAGAGTGCAGAGTATTTAACAGCAGGTAGTACATCTACTGTACAGAGATTTGGCAAAAGGAAAGGACTAGGAGCTGTATTTAAGAAGCGATCTTTATACTGGGAATGCATATCTTTATTCTGATTCAGGATAATGCCCTAGGAATGTCCGAGGTCCCACATTCCTCCTGATAGGAAACTGCTTCAATTTGACGGGGTGTAAAGAAGAGGCGATCATTTCCTAAATTCCAAGAAGATGCTCCATGCCAGTACTGAATTAAAGGCTTTTTTTGTTTTCCTTACAGAAATATTTTTCAAGATCAAGCAGCACAAAAGTGCTGTGTGCTGTGTTTTAAAATGAAAGCAATAGTTGTGTATCTGTGAGAAAAGTGCAAATGCAAGGTGGAAAAAAATCAACACAGATGCTCATTCAATATTAAAATAGATATATTTTTATGCGTCTTGAAATACAAAAATCACTTCAGATGTTAGATAACTAAAATAATGAAGTTTCAATTTTCTTGCTTAGAAATTCACAATGTATCTTATTCGACCTAAGAGCTATAATGATGGATATTAACTATTAAAGTGAAGCCTAACCACTGTCTATCTATATACAAAATGTCAGTTTTTGCAATTAAGAGTAATTCACAATCTTCTGAACTACAGAAGCTTCAATAACGATGACATAAAAGATCATTTATAATACTACAAGAGAAATTTACAGATCAGCAATCACTCAAAAAAAAAAAAAAGTAATAATAATAAAAGAAAAGATGTGCAACACCAAAAAACAGTGACGTGCACAACGTTCTAAACAGCTCTTACATTCTGACATGGTTTTAGATTATTACATGGCAATGTTTCAGCAGAGATGTGGAAATCAAATTTGCAAAGAGGTGCACATACAGCAGCATGATTCTTTGAGACACAGAGCGGGTTAGTGAGTTGGTGGTGGGTCACAGCAACAGTGCACGACAGTGCAGAACAAAGTGTAAATTAAAAGAATAGTGGTAAAAAAAAAAAAAATCACATTTCAGCATTCACATTACTAATGATGAATTCACTTTCCTGCTCAGGTGCTACAGATGAGACATCCTGATTTAATAAACCTATTTTATATCAGAAGAGTTTTTTTTCTCCCTGAACAGCAGATGACAGTATCAATATAACTGTGCAGTGATAGCCTGTAACTAGGCCAGTACAGCCCAGCACAGTCACTTGTAACACCTAGCAGGCTCCCCATGTCACCCAAGGCAGAGTGGAGGCAGCCCTGGCCCTGCAGTGTTCTCTAGCTGTCCCAATGATCAGCAGTGAGGCCAGCCTTCCATGGCTGACAGCTGACCACATGCCAACACAGCTACTGCAGGTTTCTACGTGAGTGGTTTAGCCATCACAGTGCCTGAGTGACTGGCACCAAGCTGGTACCTCCTGGATGCTATGGCCAAACACACAAAGCTGATCTTCTTCCCTGGGCAGCACTCTGTGGCCATCTTGGCTCCAGTCAGGCCCCTAGGGATGCTGCAGGCCTGTCCCATTTTGCTGCTTATCAACCAGGAATTACCAACACCACGGACCTTGTTCCCTGCTCCAAGGAGAACAAGCTGCTCCCAGTCAGCCGGCTGCTGACTCACCGGGTCGCTGCTCAGCTGCAGAGTCTGTGAAACAGCAGGATGACCAGGCCTAATGCTTCTTCTCTCCTGCTCTAACACTGACTTTAAAGCACTGAGCCTTACCGTGCCTGCAAAAGGATGCAGGTCCCACCTCAGTGATGCACCGCTCTCAAGCAAAAGCCATCCATCAGGGATGCAGCTTCAGGCCTTGCTCCAAGTTCCATCATTTTGGTTCCTGAGCAAAAAGTGCAACAGGCTGCCTTCATACCACGAAAGCCCTGTCATCCTGTGTGATGTAAGGTGTGTTCTCCAACTCCGAGGCACAGCTTCTGAGTGCTCTCACAGAGCTTTCCTTCAGCTCCCAGAAGGACTTTGACGCCTTGTTTCTTTCCTTTTTCTTTTTTTTTAAATGAAAAAGAGAGGCCTACAACTTTAATTTGCTGGTTTAGAAGCAACCTAGATCTCCTTTTAATTCCAAAACAGATACTCTACAAACTGATTAGCAATTAATCTGAAATTACTAATGATTTGCATGTACTTCTGGCACAAAAGTGTCCCACTACATTATGCTGCAGCCTGTGCTATACTAATTCAGAATCCTAAAAATAGATGGCCATTAAAAAAAACAAGTCTTATGTTTAAAACAAAAAATCTACTGTTATTTTTGCAGTTGCTTCAGGTTTGTTTCAAAGTTGAATGCCAAAGAAAGACTTATCCTAACTGTAGTATGAGATATTCTACAGCTTAAACAATAATGTAATACAGTCAACAGTGTAATGATATCAGCGTATCCTCTCTCAATAAAATAGGCTCTAATGTCCAAACTGAATTGTGAGCTATGGCTGAGTACAAAATAACTCAGAGTAACTCCTACCGAGTAAGTACAGCAGTAAGTAACTGGAATGCAAGAATCTCTCCATAAAAACAAATTTTATTCTGTGACAAAAAGCAATAATCAGCTTCTGGTGTTGATTAAATGTTGAAGCAAAGTTAAGGCATTTAATCAACCGCAAAGCCCATTTAATGTAACTGTACACCAACACTGTAGGCATTATTGATATTACATGTGAAGAGAAAATATCCATCTCACAAAAACACAATTTCCTACTCAGAGGATTTGGAATGTGGCTGTGCCAATGTCTGAAAGCCTTTCAATTGATGTTTATTTAGGATAGGTGCTTTACATGAATAACTAAACAGTCTTCTACAAGAGTAACAACAAATAATTCTAAACTTTAGCAAGAAAATAGCAGTTTTCATCCATAGGCTACCAAGTGCTTACAAGACAAGTAAAATTTCTGATTTTGGAAGACATGCAAGATTGAGGCACAAAAGATTTCAGCTGAGAATTCTCAAAATGAACCAGTGGCTCCGATGCTCTACTGGGAAAAGACAAATCCAGCTGAAGTTTACAGAACTCTGTGTCTCTTGTTTGAAGTAGAGTGTCAGGTAATTTTTTTGAGCATCACTAACTCTGTCAGGGCAGGACACTCTGAAACACAGGAATGCAGACAATGAGAAAAATATTTTTAATGATTTGCTTTGCGCTGACTAACGCACTTGGAGACTCCAACTCCAGATGAGCTGGCAGTTCATCCAACAGTGTCCAGACAAGGGTAATAGTTCTGTGATTGTTTAGTGACTTAGCAAGTTGCAAATTCTGGCACAGAACAGATTCAGGCTTTACTGCCCAGGCTAACCTGCACTCGCAGCAATTATGCATCTTTCTTTCACTCTGACTTCTATGTTTGATGACGGGACATTTGGGAGCATCATGTAGAGCACTGTTACTCATCAGCTGGCAATGTGGGCAGAACTTTGGCTGGTGTATCTCAAACAGAATTTTTTGGGAACACAAAGCAAGGCCAACAAACATGGCTGGTCTCCCCTAACAGTTATGCTCACGGCAAATTGAGACTGGACAGCCTCCATCTCCAAAGTGAGAGAGGATCTCACTAGAGAGAGACAGGGTCTAAAATCTTACATTTTGCAAACTGCACAGCAAAATAAATTAATGTTTGAAACAGGATCACCCAGTGGAGCAGGTTGTGCAGCCCATCTGCAGTCAACTACTGTGGCTGCCTGGTGTTTTTACTTGCTCAGATTTTGGGCCCAAAGAAGAGCCTGTTTTCCATCTTGCAGAGAGATAATTTTGTTTCCAAACAGAGGTCACACTAGTCTGCTTATGCACAGCTTAGGCACATTAAAATACTATTAAAAAGCAGTTTTAGACACTACACTTATCCTTGAAGCCCTCTCATTCTTTTGCCTTTTTGGAGAAACTAACAAACACAATAAATTGTCAAACTAAACACACAGATATGCTACTAGTAAAATGGTAAGACAGACATAAGGTAATTTTTGAGATGATGGAATCATTTCAAATAGGCTTATAAATTTTCTCTCTGAAGAGTATACATTTTTTGGCTCAAAAACCCAAACAGGTAATTTCAGCTTGATCCAAAACCTATTAAAATCAACAGAATCTCCCCTATGACTTCAGTTGGCTGCAGGAAACATCACAAATTTTGCAAATCACCCCATTCCATATAGCTTCCATTACATCTCCCAGATAAGGACTAAGACACCCATAAAAGGGAACAGAGTAAACACAAAGTTAGAATAATGATCTCTAAAAAATCCCTTCACCCTCTAGAATTAAGACCCCCCCATTCACACTATTATTTTTCTACAAGCAGACGATGTCATGCTTCCTGATGGTTGGTGACTTCTCAATTCAACAAGGGAGAACATCATGGCACAGTGATGGTAGGAGGTCTTTTGGCTCTGTCAGTAGGCCTGCAATGCATCTGGACTGTCAAGTTTCTGAAGAATATTTCCCTATATGTGGCTACTGAGCCTATTTCCAATGTGATGGCCTGGATTCAGCTTGCCATCTTCCCCCAAACCCTACTGAACTCATGGCCAAGAGTATGGGGATCCTTCATATTGGGATGGTTTACTCAGCCAAGTTCTTGTCATCTCACCTCAGCAGAACATGGGCAGGACAAATAGAGGCTCTTATGTCTCTGTGTCTGTCATCTACCTCCAGCCCACGGGCTTTTCTCCTCAGAAAAAAAGGAAGGAGCTGAAAGCAGAGAGGGTAAAAGCAAATACTTCCAAAAATACAAAGCTGAGTGAGGAAACAGAGGAAACAGAGATTAATAGAAGGCACAGAGGCAATCGTTCAATTTCTTAAGGGCCTCAGCTTGTAACGAAAGGCAATATCAGTGTCTGGCAGGAGGATACCAAGGCCCATACGACTGTTATCAAGTCTGACAGCTTTGTTTTCCCCTAGTTCTACATCAAAATGAGCCAAAAGTAAGAAAAGAAACATCTTCATCTCATTCATCGCGAGGAACCTCCCTGGACACATGCTGATCCCAGAGCCAAAGGGCATTAGGAAATACTTCAGTTTTCTTCCTGCCTTATAGAATGTAGTTTTCTTTTTGCCATTTTCTATGTAGCGATCAAACTTGTACTCCTGAAAATTAAAGAGAAAGAGTGAGTGAGAGATATCTAACAAAACAGTTGCATGAGTAGCTTTGTTTGCATGACTGCAATGCTTCTTAAATCCCAAAAATAAGATAAAGAGGAAGACAAGGAGCTGACAGCCTTTCCTTTTCAGCTGGTTCCCTGAAGTTTCATTAACTCCCTTTTTCTTCCCTGCAAAGAAAACTACTTAAATCCACTTACTTAGCTCAGCCCTTTTACATCAAGCTCCTTCAGCTCCCATGTCTCATTCACTACAGTGTCTGGCCTGTATTGATTGCAATTAGATTTTGACTGCTTTGTAGCAGGGATAATGAACCTTAGTGGAAGGACAATTTCTTGTAAAGCATCATATGTACTTGGTGTGGTACATACATCATGAATAAGGATAATCCACAAATGCTTATGAATAAATTAATGCACTGCACTGATACTGATCCTGTCCTTGCAAGGTAAAGCAAAATCCTTTTTTTTTTTGGCACCCAGTGATGCACATTATTCAAAAAGCAGGCCCAATACTTTACAGCCAGTTTTACCCCTCGGGAGGAGATCGTTGCTGCTTAATTTGCCACATCTGACCTTCACATGGCTTGCTCCAGAATCAGTGAGCAAAGTTGGAACTGCCGGTGACTGACCATTAAAAAGAATGTGCTTTCAAGTGAGGTTTGAGGTTGAGTTTGTAACTTGCACTCCATAAACTGAACATCTTTCTGACTATTTTCCAGCAGCAGGATCACTGTTTAGAGATAATTCATGTTTTTGAATGAAGGAGATCTGGCACCCTCACTCAGTCAACGGCAAATTAACCACTTACAAAATCCTCCTGCATGCTTTGAATAAAAATGACAGACACTTCTTGCTTATGGTCACTCATTAGCATTTGTCCTGCTTTGCATACATCTGCTATAGCAGCAGCCATTTGGAGCTGGCTGGGAACAAGTCAGTCAGACAGAAACCACCTCAACTGATTAAAAAAACCCAAATAACACAATGATAAAACACACTGATACTGATCTACCCATTAGATTAACAGCTCTGAAAACCACACACTGAGGGTCTGGCTGTCAAGAAAAACAGCAGCAGGGGAAGTGGCCTACGAGAAAGGGACAAGGGGAAGGGAGGGAATACAACTTTGGATGTTGATGACCAGGAGCCTTTTTCTCTAAATGGCAAGGGCCTGGATCTCCCAGAAAGCTAAAGGCAGTTGTATGTGTGTTTTCACCGGGAAGTACTTCTTTTCAGTTTTTGTGAAAGGAAGCATATTTTTTTTTTTTGGTCTAAATCACTGCGTCATCTGAAGGAGCACAGTAACAAGTGAAAGCCCAGAATACCCCCTCTTCCTTAAAAAAGAATCTCTTCCTGAATTATAAATCCCACTGTCAGATAAGAACTGTAACTGTCTGAAAAGAAAAACCCAAAGCTCTTCACTTCACAGGAGCATTTCCACAAGATGCGCTCCTGCTGTCTGGAACTATTGGGAATGGATGTATTGCACACATACACATACAGGGCCAAGCCTTTCTCGTAAGCTTTCTCACAATCGTAAGAGCCACCTGAAAACTGTAGTTCATTTTAACAAAAATTAATGTGCTGTGCAAGGAACTGAAAAAGCAGAAAACATGTGTGATATCAAAATCACGCCTGTGTTGTTGGGGCCATTAGGCTGTGATAATTTTTATAGAGCTAGTGAGATTGCTTTTAAAGAAAGGCTAGTTTTTTGACAACAAAGGGGATTTCAGCCATGCACGAGGCCTTCTTGGAAGGGAGGCTGGCAATTGTGGTGAGGAAGATGTGAAGAAACTGGAGATAATGTTCTTTGTGAATGGTCTGCTCACTGTATTAGGAAAACAGGAATCTCCTATGACTTGTATAAGTCTCACTCTGTCATGTCCTGTATTTAGCTTTATTTGGGAAGCCCCCTTGAAGGGTTTCCTGCAAGGTTTCCTTTTCTTTCATTCTAGGGAATTTGCAGAGTTCCGTTTACTGAGCTCTTAACTGTGCTGTGATTTGCAGGTTTACTTATCCACTTTACAAAAATGGACTCATTTATTTAGACTTTCAGTGGAGAAAGAGGTCAACAATATATGCTTACACATATACAATATGGTGCCAAAGCAGAAGATAACTTGATAGCTCTTAAATTTATGTATCCAGGAGAAAAGCATCGCTACAAAATTATCTCGTCAAGCTGCCTGTTTTCCCAGGAAAGTTTTCCCTAAATACTTGACAAGCTCAAGACTGCACCTTTCAAAAAATTCATTCTCCATTTCTATCTGATCTTCAGTAGTTATTGTTGAAAGCACACTGCATATTTTAAGAACCAAACAGAACACTGATTTCCCCACTTTTCGAGAGGGCCCATGTGCTGAAATCAAAGTACTGCAATGTGTGGATTGCTCATTCACTATCAAAAAGATAAAATATATGAACTAAAGCTGTACTGTGAAAGCTGAGCAGAACTGATACCAAGCAGATATATTCAAGGAATGGAAATATGGTAATGTATTCTTACAATTATTGAATAAGGGAGGGGGGCACAGCTACCACTCTGATGCTTTAGTCTAGGACCTAAACAAACAGATGGACTTTTGACAAATCAATAATGTTCTCCAGAGTAAAGTGTTAAGAATAAAATGAAAAAAAGCTTATTTGTTAGCTGTGACTTTTTAAGGATAAAAGTATTAATTAACTATTTGCCAATACATGATTATTTTTTAAAATCACTAATTTTATCAGTAGTCTTTACCTTCATTTTGGGTGGGAGCAGATAGCAGGGTCCTACTGGATATTATTTCCATTTTCATGGCTCTTGTGATCATACCTGTCTCTACATCCTGCTCCTTCTAACTCTAACACACACCACAACTCCCCTCCGCCTCTGGCAGGGTTCCTGTATAGCACAATGATGCCCTTCACCAACAAGGCATCTGAATCTCATCCTTCCTTTGCAATCCCACATACACATCTTTACCCTTAAATTCCCCAAAAGTAGAGCCTTTGGGAACAGCATCTCTAATACGAGGTTTCTATAAACATGTAAACATGCCTAAACATGGAAATCAGCATGGTAGGGAGAAGGCTGTTTTCTTAGGGTAAGGGGGATGAGGAGTGATTCAGGAAAAGCTCCTATATCTACAGCTGAAAAGGCCAGATTACAGACAATCTCACTTCCTACGTGGCACACTGGACCACGGACAGCGACCGAGTGGAATAACCTACTGCAGACTCAGACTATTTAATTTGCATGCAGGTGGTGAACTTCTGAAGCCATATGAAGGCTGAGGCAGGGTGGATTAATTTCGAGTCTTTGATATTCATTAACTTGAGCGTCAGAGAAAAATACAAGGAGATGACACAATTACCCTCGGAGCTTCGCTGTGGAGCAACAGCTTTACGGTCTCAAGTTCACAACGCTATACTAATTGATAGAGAAGGGGTGAATCCCTATGAAGAGAGGTGAAAAAGCATAAGGCTCAAGTAAGTCACTGCTATTATAGGGCTTCAGAGAGTCAATGATGCTTTGGGGGCACTTAGCTAAATGGCCCACATTATTTGCTATTTAAACCACCTTCTATTATTCAGCCCTCCTTGGGTATCAAATGATCCACTGACAAACAAAACCCACATTTAGCCTAAAGTTTATGGTAGTCAATGTGCAATTGTCAATTCCTTTGAAAGCAGTAGCAGTCAGTCTCATCACCATATTTCTCTCTTCAGGCCATGAATCTTTTGACCTGTAGGGCCCTCAAAAATACATCTGAAAGTCAGAAGATTTGTTCCACAAGAAGGAACAGCAGGAAAAAAAAAAAAAAGAAACAACAAAAATACCCTTCACAAAAGGCCTGGCTGCCACAATGTGCCTGAAGTAGGAAGAGCGGCACCAGCTGAGCATTTACCTTAGGATCTTCATAGACCTCGGGGTCCATGTGCAAAATCTGAGGGTAAAGGGCTATCCAGTCTCCTTTCCTCAAACTGACTTCCTGATCCCCTTCGAGCTTGAGAACAAAATCCTCCTGGCTGATGCGAATGTTCATGGAAGATGAGCACATCCGTAAACTCTCGTTTAAGGCACTCTCTGTGATTAAACAAAAGCGGAGGGGGGGAAGCATCAGAAATATGGGAGATGACTGCAAGTTATACATGGCTGCAGCTGCTGCATTTCGACAGGTTTAGTAGGGCAGGCTAAAGGAGGAAAAAAAAACCCACAAAAAAAACCAAACCACAAACAAAACAAAACATGAACCAGACACCATGAGAAGGTACTAAACAGTCCCGCAGGGCGGGGGCCGCGGCTCTGAGCAGTGCGATGTGATTCTCGCTGATGGTTCTGAGAAACTGTGTCGGCTGGAGGCAGCTCCGGATTTTGGGTGGAAAGTCATTATTCAGGCACCATGTTGAAAACAACACAATCAGAAGACATGAATGCTTTGTGCATTTCCTTTCATTTTGGAGCTTGAGAGCAAATACCAGAGAAAGCATTCGCAGAGCTATTCAGCTTGCCTTTCAGAAGCTGTTGGGTGTAGAGGCACAACTACATGCTAGAAAAAACACTTCGCTTGCTAGTCTGAGGATTTTTAAATTTATTTGCTTTGTTTTCAGTGAGCTACATTGCCAAATGGTAGCATCTCTTATGGTCAAAGTGAATGAAAGCAATTCATTATCTTCCTGGGAGTTTTAAGAGAGAAAGACACTTTTAATTGTCAAAGAGAAAACAAAACACAGCCCTTTCAGTACAGGAGAAGCTCAGTTTCTGTCTCCACCATCACATCCTGGAAAGCTCCAGAAGCTGAATGTCCTTGCTTTCCCAGTGGCCTTCACCTTTTGCTCCTAGCACGACAGATTTTATGGCTAATTTCCGGCAATTTATCCTGGCAGTTTGAGGAGGAATTCCTTTGGGAATAATATGCATAATTTGCATAAATCATTCTGATAGCATGTATATCAGCATGTAGCTCCTGTCTAAGGCTGCATCTCTCACTTTGTAATCAAAACTGACTATTTTTCCACCAGCGTGTATGGGTGCTGTTATATGTGACTGGATTCCTTCTAATCGTCAGCTTGAAAAACAGCCTAAAATTGGGTTTCATTTTCTCATAACAATCCATTTGTGCCCATTTTTATGTTTGGGGATATCAAATAAGCCTTCTCTAAGCATTCACCAAGGCGCTGTAACTGCTGCACCCGAAAGGTTAGCTTATTAGAGACAGTAGCTACCCAGTGTAGATGCAGCTGAAAAAAATAATAACAAATGCTCTTTCACTAAAAATTAAATCTGGTGCAGCATGCATAGCAAATAAAGTGGCCCTGGATGCTTTCTTGCAAGAGGTTTTTCCTTAAGCATGCATTTGTCTAAAGAAATGAGGCTGCGGTCAGCTCTGTGTGGCCAGCGCCGTGATTCAATGTGACGTACAGTGAGTCTGTGCATATTCTTTTGGACTGCCTTCGTTACTATAATCAGGCAGAGTCAAATCGGCTTGTTGGTGACGAAGCCAGAGAAGAACCCTGGTTCCAGAATATGGCCTCTACTGCGAATAGCCACAAGGCACCTGACACGATAGATTTCAACTGGCAGCGCTCTGGCAACAAAACTTTGCATGGTACAAAGGAAGGGTCCAGCCTCCACTCCCAGACTGCCCTCAACCTTCAAAATGCACAGCTCGGAACGCCACAGTTTTGGAAACGGCGGTGACGCATGTGGCAACACCATTCACCCAGGAAATCAAACGGGGTCGGGGGGGTGGGGAGAGCAAAAAAGGAAAAATAATTATTGCAGCGCTGCTGCGAAATACCGGGTCTGTGTTTAACTTGACCAGCGCTGCAGTCACATCCTATCGGGGGCCGTCCTCTCGCAGAGCGCAGCAGTCAGTGCCCAATGCCGGATCGCAGATGACAATCGGGCAGCATATCTTATGCAGAAGTTAATCACAATAATGGAGCACAAAGTGTGGCTTAGCGGTCAGATCGTAAATGACAAATCTGTTTTACCTTCCAGTACCAGTTATGTGTAGAAGGCGAGCTTGGCTCTAGCTCTGAGCGATCATGCCGATAATCATTAGATGACAAAAGTAATGAGTCACATTATGATCAACAAAGGAGGATGGAAGCTTATACTGGTTTGCAGGCAAACATTAAAAAAAGAGACAGTCAGCTTTCCCCAAATGCCGGGGCTATACGTTGGGAGGAATGACAACTGCACAATAAAGCTGCAGCCTTTGCTTGCAGTTGTCATAGTTGAGCAGACACCAGCCATCGCCGCTGACAGACCAGCTGGGTAGCTTGGGAGGCCTTCCATTCTGCACCATGAGGTACAGTAAATTATCCAGCGTGGTAGAGCAACATCTGTTTCTGTGCTTGTGCCGAACAAACAAGGCAATTTAAAGCATACCAAGGGATAACCAAGCAGCAAATGAGCATGACCCTCATTTTTTTCCCCTTCTTACACACACGAGATGCTAAACTTTGCTGTACACTCACTACATAAAGGAGCCAGGCTGTTGTTTGATAAGGTGTTGTCAGAGAGATTTAACATATTTTCTAGAGAGAGAGAGAGAGAAATATCTCATAGTATTGTTATTCTTAGAATCCTCCCACTTCTCTCTTCATTCCTCTTATACTAAAGCTAGCACTCAGTCTACAATTCATTCTAGATTTTTTTTTTTTAAACTGTTTCAATATACTTATAAATATTCAGTCTTTAAACCCTAATTTGCTATACTTAGTTCACATGCCTTCAAGCATTTGTCTTCCAATTTCCACTGAATAAATGCGTACTAATGAGAAATAGAGCAAGCTGCTGAGGCAAAGCTGGGTGACTTGAGCCTGGCCTGCCACCAGCTTGTGATAGGCAGGCAAATTGAGTTAAAATGAAAAGTCTTGTCAGCTGAAATACAACATGGTAGCCAAACAGCAAGCTGTCAATCATCCAGCCAAAACAAGGGACTGCAGGTAATAAAAGGTCACTGTGAATCATAAGTGCATTTGGCTTTCATAGGCAAGTTAATTTTAATTAAACATGATCTCGATCTGTAAATGTTTTATAAAACTTATTGTGCATAATGGATTGTTAATTTTACACTAACAGCAGGTAATAGGGTACTATAATTATTAGAGTGCATTATAGGAAAAAAGCAATTGGGTATGCAAATATTTGGGGGGGGGAAGGGTCGCTAACTCACATGCACAGCAGTGTGCCTGCACACATGACAATTGGAAACAACTACATCTGTATCTTCCTAAGAATTACATGGTACTGCCCAGCCGCCTCCAGGAAAAATATATTTATTTACCTTAACCCAAATAACGATGTTAATGCTTATTGCTCGTGTTACAGTTACACACTCCGCATTAGCTCTTTTGGGGTTCCTGTCCTTTTGTCTATACAAAACGATTTTTCAAGCTGTGCTTTCTTTGCAGGAAATCTCCGGGATTCAGCAGTGACCTGGGGCAAGAATACTTCACCATATAAATGAATGGACTAATACTGAACAAACGAACTGACTAAACATGCCTAGCGTTACACATGCACTAAGTATATTTCTGCTCTACCCTTTGCATTTCCCTTATAACCATAAAAACCGACAGACCATTCTCATGTATCGTTTACCGTATTAGAGCTCCATTGTGAGTCATAATGACTAATAATGTATGTTACTCTGTGCACACAAGCACGCGTGTTTTGGTTGCTGGAAAAGTCTTAAGCAGACAACACGAAGTGCGCTGCCCCAGAAATGCCATTGAAAGAAAATAATCAGGGCCACAATGTGTGACAAGAGGGTTGAAAGCTTTTTTTGTTTTTTTTTTAAACCACATACCTGTGTTTTGAATTTGGAAGTAAACTGGGACATGTCATTCCCTAGACCCAATGAACATGGCCACAATAACAACAGTGCCTCTCAGAAGGGCTTTTTAGCAATTCCTGCTTGCTCTCCATAGCATGAGGAATCCAAAAAAGGCTCTTGTTTCAGCAGGCCAAAAAGAGGACGGGGAATCAGAATGCTTAAAACAGGAGAAAGAGATGACAAGGTGATAAATAGACAAGAACCCCACCTGGCTGCCTTACCCAGGAACAGGGACACAAATTCCCATTTCTCTGTGCTGCAGGTCAGTACAGGGGGAGAGGGAGGAGGACAGGCTCCTTCTCATATGCCATGGCCAGAAAGCTGTAGGTACTCTAAGTGTGGGCAGGGTTGGCTCATGGCTTTCTCCACACAGCTGCCAGTGGAGATGGGGAATTCCTGCTGCACAAGCAATGAAAATTTGAACCTTTGTTCCTTCTATACATTTACTAAAAAAACATCCCTTTCTCCTTTCCACTGAAGCATGAATTTAATTCTCTTATGGTACAGTTTTTTTTCTATATTATTATTTTATGGGACAGTATCCAGCCCTTTACGACTTAAGTGCCAGAAGAATTGAAATCATTTCTTACATATCATATTATGTTTAACACCATTATAAAATTTAACAAAAGTGTAACTTGAATACTACGGAATACTACGAAGTAAGATGCAGCATTTTCCTCTTAACACGTGTATCAATGATACTGAGACATTTGACAGTTTCAAGGAGCAGCAAGAGGATGACATGGTCAACGTCGGAAACTGTTTATCCCATTTTTCACCAGGTGATTTTAGTGCGTTCTGTGCTTTTATTTTTCTTATTCCTGCACTTCTGGGGTGCTTTTGTTTTTCCCTTACCAATTGCACCTCTTGTCTCCAATTAAAAAATAAATTTTATCTTGACCATCGTAGGAAAAATTCTTCTCAGAAAGAGTGATGAGGTATTGGAAAAGGCTGCCCGGGGAGGTGGAGCAGTCACCGTCCCTGAAAGTTTTCAAGAAAAGGGCAGATGAGGCACTTAGGGACATGGTATAGTGGGCACTGTGGGGATGGGCTGATGGTTCCACTAGACGATCTCAGAAGTCTTCTCTAACCTTTATGAATCTATGACTTTATGATCTCGATGCTTGGCAACTTTTCTTCTCTATTATCTTTTGCTGGATGCTAACTCAGATGTGAAACAATTTTACTTGTGTTCCTAAGTTACATGAATTGCTTAGAATGTCACGTTACTCTTGTTATTGAATATCCTCCCATCATCAAAAGCCTTCTCCATCAACTACAGATAAATCTGTATCAAAAGAGCTGTAACTCCAGATGAAACCAACTTACTAGAGCCACACTGTATATAGTTAACAACAGTGCTTTACTAAGAAGTAGCTGAATCAAACTCAATTTTAAATTTGTGCTATGAGAGACAATTCAGATTGAACCACAGGCTCTCAGAATATGCCATACTGGAAAGTGGAATCCTTTATGTAATACTCACCAGGTGCACTGATCCCACACTGCTTTACTACCCCATCTCATAACAGCTTCATTTTAGAGCAGACCACCAGGTCAGGACAGGAGCAACCGAAACACACAGAGCTATGCTCAGCTTTATCGGGGGATTGCTGTCAGCATCTCAAACAAAAGGGATATTCACCCTTTATGCCTTTATAGAGCTCCTGTCTATTCTGATAGCACTACCTATGGGGATTTTCAGATGCTTTGAAGCTAGGCTGCTCCCTGCTACACACACCTATGAATACTTTCCTCTCTCCTCCCCCAGGCTAATTTCATCATTCATCTGACCAGTGTCTGTGCACTAGGAAGTGAAGTGAAACCACTGGGCCCTGAAGGCTCATCCAACCCCAGAACACAACTTCCCAATGTGACTGGCCAGAGTCCTTCTGTGAGCCACTGGTCTATAACTGGGAGACCTGGATCTCCCTCTCTGTTTTGAATCAAGGTACTGCTTTCAGTACTCAAAATGCCATTTCTCATCTGGAAAGCTTTAATTCTTCTCTTTAGTTCAGAGGCATAGCTATGCTGAAGCCTGCTTTAGAACTCTTTTTATCACATTAGGGAGAGAAAAAGAAAGAAACCGCTTGTGAAAAAATTACATTTGCAGTTTAAATGCATTACCCTACTTTAATTTCAGAAAAGGGTCTTTCTTGGCAGTACCATGCTGAAGTATTTGAAATGCATTAACACTTCGGCAGATGCTCAGAATCAAGCAACTTAATAGGCATCAACTTTTTTCAAATAATTGCAAAGCTTCGATTTAGCCTTTTGCATACCTTGCATAGTTAATTACCTAGGCTTTAATGTTTACATGCAATGAGAGTATCTACAGCTATAAACTACATAATTTATAATTGATGTAAATGGGTGTTATTATGTCAATTAGGCAGCTGTGTCCTCCACCTTCTCAGTAAACAGAAATGAGTGATAAACCCAGTTTGCAGGGAGAGACCCTCTTCTCTTGCTAACAGATAAAAATAAATTACCCAGGTAGACCAGGTTGTCCAATTGTTCTCTGGTGAGGTGGATGTTATACGTGGGCCCTCTCTTCTGACCTGTTGACTGCAGCAAATGGTCAATCTCGTCACGCACCGCTGCGAGAGCTTCTGGGTGCCGCAGCAGATAATACATGGCCCAGAATGTAGCTGGAATCGTGTTTCCCACAGAGGCCCACAGGAAGGCAAAATGATGTGCTGGGAGAAAATAAGTGAAAAGGAAGATTAATAGCGTTTATTACACTGATTAGATTTGCAGTGTGCTAATTAAAAGATGTTAGGACACAGACCCAGCCAAGGATCAGTGAATGCTAATGAGGACCAATAGGCTTCTGAAGTCTAATTTTCTGCTTAATGAGAATAGTTTGAAATGTAATGTCGGGGGGGTGGGGGGAATAAGGGGAGTAAATGCAGCTCAGTTATAATCTTTCTCATTATCACCATTAAGTATCTTGTTTTACCACCTCAGCACAAAAAAAAAATCAATTATCATAGAGGGTTGTTTCAGAGTAAAACATTTTATCATTAGCCAATTAGAAAGAACATAAAAAAATTTCAAGGTCGCCATTTTGCCTTTTTATTTCAAAGGTCTATAGTAAATTATTTTATTTTAGACAAGCTATCATTCATAAGTTTCCTACCTGCTTTGTCATAATCTCCAAGCAGCTCATATTTCTCAAATATATCTTGTCTGGCTTGGACCACTTTTGACCCTCCCAGCCATTTTGTCATGTTCTGAAGTAAAAAATGATGTATAAGCTCCTTCCGAACCTTCTTGGTAGCTCCTAGCAACTCAATTGGTATGTTTGCAGCTAAATAGGGAAAGCTGGCATCAAACTTGATAAATTTGTCTCTGATTTCACTAATAACTTTGCGGCCATCTGCAGCAGGAACTCTTCCATATAGTGTTACAAAACTGGCTTCAAACATTACAGAGCAGCAGAATTTGTACATTTTTTCTGTTTCCCAATCTGTTGCTTGTGAGCATTTCCATTCAAATATATCCTGGAGATTTTTCATCATGTGGTCAGAAATTATTTCCAAAGGCTTGCCTTGTAGATACTGGTAGATTCTGTGCAGGTTTTCCTTGAGATCGGGGAATTTTACATTTGACAAAGCTGGGTAGTCAAAAGTTTTGGAAGCCATCTTATCAGCAAATTCGTGGAACTCAAGTTGTTTGCTATTTCGGATGACGTAAACATATTGAAACGGGTCCATGATAAAGGTAATATATCTGCCTGAATAGAAGAAAAAAAAAAACAGACACGTGGCTTTGTACTCTGATGCTTTTAAAGGTAATAACTAAAAATAAGTACCATCAACATCTGGAAGAACATCAAGAAAATTGCCAAAGAAAAGATTTGTGAGGAGATTTGCAAAGAAAAAAAAAAACAAAAAAAAAAAAACAAAAGGAAGATACAACATATTGTATTTAGTTTTGGAAGAAAACACAATACTTACTCTCCTTGTAAGGATTTCACCTGCATGTACTTTCACAGCACTTCTAAAATCAGCACGAAAACACATTTCAATTGCGGACTGACCTACTGGTTTTGGAAACTATAGGGTGTGACCTGCAATTATGGCACTTTGGAATAAATCAGTTACTACCCCACTATGATTTATGAAATGTAATGTGGGATCATAGCAGCATTGTAATTTTTTTTTTTTTTAATAGCACTAAGAGATTTTCGTATTTCATCTGCATAGAGGAAAGTGTATGACGGAGGCTGAAGTGGAAAACTTGTTACCTAGGCAGATTTTCTTCAAGGAGATGACATCTAGACTGAAAATCTGCTGGCAATAGTTTTAACTGCATGTTGTAAAGCCCCAACATTTAAAGCTACATCTGTATTTTCCTTTCATGGTGTCTCAATTTTTTTTTGCTAAGAAGTTGCTTAGTATTAGTAAAATGACCACAACGGAATCTGACTTTGAAGCCCTGGCTTACAAAAGAGGATCTTATTCTTACAGTGCTTGCCATTATGGGGTATGCACTGACCTGGCACGGTCATGCATTGTGTCAGAGTGCATGGAAAACTTTATGGCCTTCTTGATGCACTTGTGGAGCTCTACAGCAGATTCTCCAGCTTTGGATAGTAAGGTACAGCACTGCCATGGTACGATGACTTTTGAAATTGCCTATACCAGAAAAAAAATCTAAATTTTCCCCCAAGTTTAAAGTAAACTAATGAAGAACATTTTGGTGAACTATCATGAATCAAAATGCTAATACTCCCAAAGCTCAACTAAGCCTTAACTCTTTATGGGTGATTCCCATATTAAGTCTAAATTTAGAGCTCTAGATTCTTAACTTGCAGGGACAGGTGCATTAGGGAAAAAAGGTACCCATTAAATGTACACATTCTCTGTGAAATATCCTAGCTATAAACCCAGAAAACATCAAAGCTTATCATACTTACAGTCTAATTCTGTCTTACTAGAGGGACAAATCTCCTTTGATTTTAATGGGAATGCTACATGCTTAACTGAGGGCCAAATTTGGCTCTGTGACAGATGTCCTGAGATAAAGTAGTCACTACCACTAAAAATGTCAACAAGTATCCATGGTTACCATGTAGTGATATTTGAATGATCTTAGTTATTCCATATCCTGACTTGCACATACACACCCTGCTCTGTGGCAAAGATGGGTGCACTCTGGACTTTGCAATAATAACCAGCTGGTGAAATTTTCATCCCATTTACACTCCCTGCAATCCCAGTGAAACAAAGGGAACACGAGGGAAAAATCAAAACAGAATCTGAACCCCTTCTTCTCAACAATGTGTGAAGGTTTTTGAAGTACTCATGTAGTTTGCTTTACTGTAATGTAACAAAGTACAGATATAAATCAATTTTGAAGAACAAGAAATCAGCCTGATGAAGAGATCCTCAATTCCCAGTCATTTTCCTGACCATTTCTTCCTTTCCAAGGCTCTTATAAATTTTTAGCCCCTTAATTTTTTTTAACTCTTGCAGGATATTCCCAAGCCTTTGTGAAGAGTCCCAGCACTGCTCTCCCTGCACTCCTCTCACCCCAGCTTTCTCACAATTGCACACTCTTCACTGAGGCCACCATCTTTGTGATCAAAGCTTGGAAAGAATGCCCATTGGAGTGATTTTTAATAAATAGACTTGGAGTGTTATTAACCCTAAAGATGAAAGCTGGCTTCCTAACTTTGCATTTACAGGGTAAACAATTTAAGTTAAGATTTTTAATTAATATTAATTTAAACCATCTGTCCACCATCTGCTTATTTCTGATGCAAAATATGAGTTTCTTTGTGATCTTTAATCAGACTCTTAGCAAACACACATCAATTCTTATCATTTTTAAGCAAGAAAATAATTTTTTGCAAATAGGTTTTCAGACAAACAAACTATTTTAGCAATAATTTTAAATCAAAATTCCCTCAACACTAGCACATACTTTGGAAAAGAAAAACTCTGACAAACTGAATAGTACAGATCCTTATTTTTATTATTCTCATCAGGTTCCTGGTAGCAAAAAGTAAGTATGTACCAAAATATAATTCATTTTGTAGAATCAGCTTGGGCTCCAGACCATAGCATTGCAAGTTGGTGATATATGTAAACACACAAAACAAAATACTTTGTTACTGTATTTATGCAATGTCTCTATAGTCAGAATAGTGGAACCCCTCTATAACAAAGGCAGCTTGTGTATGTACCTCACAGAGGATCCACAGAATCACAGAATGGCCAGGATTGGAAGGGACCTCAAGGATCATGAAGCTCCAATCCCCCTGCCACATGCAGGGCCACCAACCTCCACATTCAATACCAGACCAGGCTGCCCAGGGCCCCATCCAACCTGGCCTTGAACACCTCCAGGGATGGGGCATCCACAGCCTCTCTGGCAGCCTGTTCCAGCACCTCACCTCTCTCTCCGTAAAGAACTTTCTCCTGACATCCAACCTAAATCTCCCCTCCCTCAACTCAAAACCATTTCCCAATTTTAGATCTCTTTGTTAGAAAAAGACTAAAATGTAGGACTAATTAACTGCAGTTAGAAAGTTATTGTTGCAAGAGTACGGGTGCTTGTAGGACTAATTAGCTGCAGTTACAAAGTTATTGTTGCAAGAGTACGGGTGCTTACAGACATTAATATCATGCCCTGCACACAGACCAGCACCACAGGTTTGCCCCAGTGCCTTCCACCCAGTAAGATACTGATGACAATTACAAACTCATGCCCCGACACCTCCCATACCCTAAACAGACTTTGAGAACTTAACAGCAAACCACCAAACTTTCTGACCTCACTATACCATTCTGAGGTATCATCAATACTGCCATGAATTTTGCTTTTCAGATAATTTTGTTTCTGCAGTTAAGGTCTCTTCTTAACACTTAACATCCCTGGCGGTGTAAAATACCAACAAATGCAAAGTTCTTCCTCAAGATTCTCGTTACTCTGCAGTATTTTAAAATGCAGCTGCCCCTCCCCTCCAATACCATTCCACTGCAGCTAATGCCAAGAACTACCTCTTGCAGTGGTCTTTTCTAAAACAGTACCAAAATACTGATGCTCATAATTTTCCATCACTGGTAAAAGTAAATGACAGATCAGCCAAAAGTGGAGGCACGCCACATGCTTTCCAAATTAGGAAGCTTTAAATATTGAACATGTTTATAAAGAAACCACTAGGGACAAAGCCTGTCCTTGTTAGAATATAAAAAATTCCTTTGGCATAAAAGAGCAAGTAGACTTGTCCGTACAGAAATGTCACACTGAAAATCCCAATAGTTTAAGTCACGGAGCTATTTTATTTAGTACAATAGAAACAAGTCAAAGTAATAGATGTATACTTGTTTCTGTAAAAAGCCCTCTGAGTTATTTTAATATGGATACAGAAAATTTATACTCCTTGTCCAATCCTTCAGTTTGCATTACAACCGTGCTGCAAATAGCCTGGTTATCTCCATTTAGTTTATAAACTCTCCTACAAATAGAAGATTGATGTGAAAAATATGAAAATTGTCAACTTTGGTAAATCTGAGCACAGAAGCCAGTATTTGTATGATAGTTAAGAAATTACTCTAATAATGCATTCCGGAGCTTTTTAATGCTAATGATGAAAGACAAGCGTTTCATATGCCATATAATGATGGATGTTATTTCAGTAATGCTTGCAGCAGACTTCAGCTTTGTAAGCTCATGAAAATTACCTTTTGCCTAAGACAGAAAAATGTGGTACGTTACTGTAGGCGTGTCATGATTTAAAAGATAAGAATGACTTATTAGCAGAATTAAAAAAGGCCACATGTGCTCAGCAAAAGCACTGAAAGACAGATTACTTTATTAAGATTTGAGTCAGACAATCTCATAGATGGCGTTGCAATGCCCACTGTCATTTCTAATAACGTACCAGGAAAAGGAGACAAAGTTTAGAACGGGAAACTGTGACAAAACTGCTTCAAGATCGTTAAGTTCTTACCTAGCTGTCTGCCTACGCTGCTGGTCCTTAGCAAGCAGAAAGGCTGAGCCAGGAAGTACTACCATCTAAAAACAACAGACTCGGGAGCTTTCTCTCTCATCCCTTCCTTCTTCTTTTCTTTTCTCTTCCTCTCTTTTCCTTTTCTGAAGACTATCGCTTTTACGTAATCGTCCTCTTATTAGGAAGATTCTGCTGAACTGCTGACAATGATGTACAGTAGTGCTTCGCCGGTATGACGTTTGGGGAAAACGATTCTGCTGCACCACCACACAAAACCAATTAGAGAACTATTTTCTGCGACAGGTCAGGAATTTACATTGTTTCTCATAGAAAGATGTGCTTTTTAATTTCTTTATTAAGATGACATCCATGTCCCTTGCGACTTTTAGGTATGACAATCATTTGCTCATCACATGGGAAAGTACAATCAGCGAAATCGCATTACCGGTATGGGGCAATGCCAGAAACTCCAAGCATCGTTCCACATTTTCCAAATGAACTACTTTGAGAGCCAATAATTAGAACAATACATATTGATAGGATTTGTTGACAGGACCTGTAGTCCCTCACCAGGGGGGTAAAGCAATGATAGTACATACACAGCCGGCTGCGTTATGTTTGCTGAGCATACAAACATCATCTTTGTCAAATCAAAGAGATGCACAGAAAGCCTGTACATCTCAACATCAAGACAGGATACGAGCTACTAACTAGCTTCGTCTTCCCTTCTGAGTTGTGGCTGACAGGCTGTTTCTGCTTAGTGAAGTCCTGATGGTCAGTATTTTTAGATTGGAAAAAAGAGAAGTCAAGATAGCATCTCTGATACGACCAATTCACAAAATCAAAGACTTCTCTGCATAGGGTTGAAATGACATCCATAACTCACTGTTTGCTTTAACCTGCATCAACGAAGGTTTCCTCAGAATACTTAAACACAGGGGGATTAGTAGAAAAGGAATTCCGTTTATTGTGCCAACAGAAATTAGTTCAACTAAATCATGTTCACAGATTGCTGAAAGACACAAATCTCTAAATACAGTTTTAAATAAAACAATAAAAATAAAAAAATATTTAATTAAACACATTATGGATTCTCAAGCGTGACTGCATTTCCTTTTGTGAATGCATCGAGAGTCTTTCAATAATTATTAATTTTGACTCATAAGAAGCCATTACTGTTTGTAGTATGAATGTACACCAACAATGAAAAAGAGAATATTTCACAAAAAAGTTAGTCTTGTAGATGAACTCATTTTCAAGATACAGAAATATCTAAACATACCAGTTTCCAAAGGAAAAAAAAACAACACAAATGAATAAAAAAGCACGGTTAACAGCAGTAAAAATGCCCTTCTAAAAGACAAAGAACACAATAAGAGGGACTAAAAATGTATTAATTAAACATACTGCATGTAAATTACTTGATTTTTGAAGGAAAAAAATTGTATTGCAAAATAATTAAATGGAAAACTAAAAATAATGTCACCGTCAAAAAAATTACAAAGCAAACTTTGTACTTTCATTTTTCTTTGAAACTCTTTAAAAATACAAGGATAGCTAAAAGTGGGGTAGAAGACTCTGAAATAATAACTGATGCAACTATAAGACTGATCATCTGAACAAGGATCTCAGCTTTCAGGAGGGGCAAAAGCTCCATTCTCCTGACCCTGTCAGGTAAGAGTTTATCTTTTCCTGAACAAAGGAAACTAGTTGATTTTAAGTTGATTTTAGTAAAAAGTGTGTATGTGTATACACACAGGTATATATCTAAATTTATATATTTAGTTTTCATTCAAAAATCCAGTTTCCTTCTGTGCTTTCCTTATGCTTTTAAGCATCTACGTGAAATCACTCAAACGTTTGTATTCAAGCTAGTGTAGTAAAACAGCTATAAATACAGAAAGCAGCAAGGTTGTATCATACTTTATTATATTGTTATTTTCCGCAAGCACGATCAGAGTAAGAGACTGGCAATGGGAAGTTTCTGTGTTCTAGTCCTGATTGTATCACTGAGTCAATGTGTCATTCATTCCCTTGTGTTCCTGTCAACCAGTTGTAGAATGTGTGAGAACATATCCTGCACTTTTTTTTCTAAAGTGTTTTCTAAATTTAATCTGATATTTTTTCTGTGCAGTGTCAAGATGATGTTAGTTCTGCCTTCCTTAGGAAAAAAGCAATACACATTTAGATGTGTTCCTACATTACACTACAAATTCTGTTGATATGCATGTATACCTACAGCTACATACAAATACACATACTCATAATTAAATCCTGGGGATACTTATGACGTTATAATACATTTGAATTTAACATATTGTGTCCTGTGCTACAGAGGAATGTTTTTAGTTATGTAAGATTCTAAAGTAAGCATCTGAATTGCTGTTTAATATCACTGATGGAAAAACCAAGAGAATTACTAAAACATTTCTCACCAGCAATATGTACAGTGAAAATATCTCCAAGTTTCTTTTGCTGATCCAGTAAGAATTTGAAAGCATCTTTTCTAAAAAGCAGAGCCTTCCCCAGGTAAGGAATCCAGCCATTTATTAGTGGGGGCTCTCCAGTCTTCCTGTTGAAAACATAAAAAAAAATAAATTATCAGGAGTGAGCTTTGGCGACAGGGCAACTCATCTTTATATCTATTTATGTATCACAGTCAGACCTAACATCTACTCAATGTATAATATTTTGTACAGAAAGTTCTTCAGATACGACGGCAGGTTAAGTCTAATCACACCTCTGAGCACAAAAGGCTCTGTGCGGTGATTATGAAAAATAAGAGGGAGAAATTGAGACACGTTTAACTACAGGTTTTCCAGTTATTACCACAAAGTTATGAACACGGAAAAATTACATATTGACGAAAATCTCAGAGAGAGGAGTCCTCTCATTTTCAATATTTTGCATGTCAAAGAGAGGCGTATCAGAAGGCATTTATGACAGATTTAGGTAAATAGGACGCTGACGTAACACACAAAACAAATAGCTTTACAGATAAGGTTTTAAGAATTCCTGTTTACCAGCATACAAAACAGCTACCGTTCTAACTATGTATCTTTAATATATAGAATAATAATAGAGGCTGAACATTCACCGTAATAAATCACAGTCTCTGCATATTTATAGTCTGCTAAGCTAGAAACCTGCATGAACATTTTAAGATGAAATTCTAGATAACTGTATTTGTGACCCAGCCTGAACAAGCAGTCACGCTGTGTTGGTTATGTTTGCAGAACAGCTTAAAATACCTTTCAAGACTCTTTTAAGTTACATTTTCCCTTGCAAAGGAAAAGAGGTTAACGCTGTCCTAATCCTAACTGCAAGTAGATGCCTTTCCTCCGTGCTGGTCTTTACTTGCTTCAATCTGATTTACAACAAAGAAACATAAAGCATGCTTGCTCTGGAAAGGATTTAAACAAATATTCACGAACAACTCTGTTGCTACATCCCATCTGTGAAGGTGACTTATACTACATGCAGAACAACTCATTCTGATTAAACAAGATATTTACTAGCTCGGATCTAATCAAAGATCAAGGGATCACAAGCTTTACTACTATCATACACAGCATGGATTTTTGTGTAGCTGGATTAACCCTATCATAGTCACAAATCTCCCGTGAACTGCTCACACAGAAATAAAACAAAAACGTAAACGTGATATGTTGAACTTACATTTTCTATTTTTCTCATTAAAACTTTCCAAGGAGCAAATTACAAGCCCGTGATTTGCACTCGCACTGCAAAAAGTTGTTACAAATTCAGTTAAAAATGAACAGATGCAGCCAAACCACACTGCACGCCTTGAGCTCCTTCTGTTTCACTGGCTACTAATTACAGATGTTGGTTTTCCAGAAAATCATTTTGCAAACATTCTTGTAGCAACCAGAAAAATTTACATCCCGCACATTGGCACTGCTGGTTTTTTTTCTTCATTCATTTGTTTCTTGGAGTTCAGAGGGTTGGGGCTTTGTAGTTTGTTTTGTGATGATTTCTTTATTGTGGGAAAGGTGCAACCTTTCTCTTTTGTGTCTTGCATAAGCCAACATGCTATGCATCCTCTCACAGGCACATAACCCCATGATTTACTACACTGGGCAGCAAACTTTGTATTGCTTAATTCTGCGCTCGGTGTAGACAAGACAAGAACTAATCTGAGATTACATGAGAGGGATCACCAGCCCTGGAAGCGTAGCAGCCCACTCGATATCCTTAATTATCCCCTCAAAGCCTGTAACAAATCTGGATGATTTACCAATTTTCCCCCTGACTATGCAGTCCCACCTGCGGTCTGCTTTCCTTTCCTGGGTGACACCCCGTTCATAGCCCTGTGACAGATATTTAGATAGGCTTTTTGTCATATTCTAATTTAACGCATCTCATTTCCCGCTCCACGTTCTGTCAGTCGGTCAAAAGCTGTATTCTTCACCAGCTTTCTGCCGGGTAAAGAGGACGCAGCTCAGAGATCCAGGGGGAAATTATCTTAATGTTCCCAAGTCCGTGGGATCACATCAGGGAGACATTTTGCCATCGCCAAGACGTGAGGGTCATCGTTCGCTTCAGCCGCGTTCAGCTCAGCAGCGATGAGCTTAGCGCTGTTAAACACCGCGGCTGGGCTCCGTGTGCTTCACAGGGAAATGCAGCACCTCTTTAACTTACAACCCACAGCAGGCTGCTCACAGAAATGTGCCTTCATTCCCACCTTCGCTGCTCTTTGGGAGACGGAGGTCATCTTAATGACTTATAGTGCGCCAAGACAAAGCACGGTGCAGGTTTTTCTGCTCCCCTAGACATGCTTCACTGCACACACATTCAGGCAGTGCTGCTCACCTTACCTGAGCTGCCTGAAACCTGTGCTCAAAAGTCTGTACAGGCTTTAGGGTGCTGCACTGCTTTCACAGCAATTGGTCTGAATCACCAGCAAAGTCTACACAAACTCTCCCCATCAATTAAATTTGCTCACATACTTTAACTTAGAGCTCACGCTTCACAGCCTTTATGAAATGTGGTAGTTAGAACAACAAATGTTGAAAAATGTTAAAAAAAGTTACCACTTTCTCATGGCCTATTTTTTTTTGTATCAAACGTAACATATATATGAATTAAGAAAGAAAAAAAAAGAAACATGAAGTGTTTTGATGGCAATTTTAGATTGCAGCTTTTTAAATTCAAGTACTGAGAACTTACGACCTGACAGTCCTATGCATGACGGACTCATATCTAGTTTAACCACTTAAATCTGAATTTGCCTAACACAGTCAGTATCTCATAATATTTATTCCATGTTCCATTTAGTTTTTTTTTTTTTTTTTTTTTTTTCCTGCATATTGGCTTATTTTTGCACACATACAAAATATTTGTATGTATATTTATTCTTTCATGAGAAGTCCATTTGAAGTCTGTAAAACTTAATGGTCAGATTTCTGACATATGACTGAATTTTACAAATAAAGCATCAGCAACACACTCACTGTAAATCTAGAAGTAGGAAAATCACCTAACAAATGGAGGGAAACCAGCACAGCTGTATCATCCACCATTGCTAAATGGATGACTCCAAATGGCATTCTGCAAGAAATCATCTGGCTACAAATATGGTGTGTACATAAACTGAACAGACAGATATCTGCAATTTATCTCTGCTTTTATTTGAAAAGATATTTCCTTGTTAGCAAATAATAAAGTTGTCAATTCTACTCAATCAAAGAAGTGAAGTTTTGGAGTTTGTTTACAGTTTCCTTAAGAGATACATTTGAGTTCACTTAAAAAATTAAGTCACTAATTCAGGTATGATTATTTAGTTAAGAAGCTGAAGCAGCACAAGCAATGTGAATGTTGTGTCTATTCTGCAGTGCTTAAATAAAAAAGAAGAAAAATGGGCTGCAACATTAATTATGTGAGAAATGAATGAAAATATTTGTTTTTTATGCCAAAGTTCTCTAAATATTATTTTCCATTAGCAAAAGTGAATTATTTGGGAAATCCAAATAAGGTCATTATTTCTGAAGCTCTCCGACTATTAACGTACTTTTTTCTATAATTCTTCAAGAAAAAATATAAAGATTCACAAGAAAACAGACCTTGCCAACATTTATCTCTAGTAGAAATGCTATTGCTTATAGAAGTATCAGGTCTATTCTTTTGCTGGTTACATCACTGTAACTCCTGTGCAGTGCAGGGCATTGGATCAGTGTAAATGAGAGAAGAATCTTTCACTCATTATTTGTATTTCAAAGGAGCAGATGCCTTCCAAATTATGCAAAACTCCACAGAGCATCTAGTACTACAGCAGATGAACAGGTTAATTTTTCTCTTTGCACATAATAAATCATAAGTGCTTTAACACCCATAGTCGCATTTCATGAACATGAACCTTCTGTTTAATAATGTCTGTTTACAACTAGAATCAGACATACAGTAATCTCTTGCCTGGGATAAACATTAATCCAGATCTGTCTAGAAAAATTATACAATTCATTACCATAAGTAATCTCTATTGTGCCCTGTGCTAACCTTCATCTTTTTTCCTGTCCTATAATCTTGCAAATCCACTGGTGACTGGTGGTGTATGATTGGCATCTGGTGTGAGCGCAGCCAACGCTGCACAAAGAACAACCGAAAAAGCCATAGATGGCAATGTCACTCAGTGGGGAACTGCTGCTTCACTGCAACTTTCACCAGCGGGTAAAAGAATCCTCAAGCTAGGGAGAAAAAGGGCCCAGAAAAGACTGGAGATTATCATTTGCCACAGAGGGGCCATTTTCGCTTTCTAAATTATTACCATCCACAAAAATAAAAGGTGTTGGTCTGATTTCCCTGTAGCACTTTTGGTCCAACTGCCACATTCTGTGTAAATACTGGAACAGACCATGCTGAGGGACCTCAAGGAATGGAAATGTATGGGTGCAGGAGTAGAACAAAAGCTATTATGAACATGTCAGAGCAGTCTGAGATTATTCACAGGCTCGATCACAATATTTAAGCAACAAGACATGACAGACAGTGTCTTTCCAGGGGCTTATGAGCACTCTAACAGTGAGGAAAAGAATGAGGCCAAAGGCTTCAACCCCAACAAAGGTAATCCCCAGAAATGTGGTGTCTGGAGTGTCTTGTTGTATTATAAAAAAGAGACATGGGAAACTTAGGACAGGAGAAAACCAGCAAGTCAATCTTTCTTTCTTTCCTTCTTTCTTTCTTTCTTTCCTTCTTTCTTTCTTTCTTTCCTTCTTTCCTTCTTTCTTTCTTTCTTTCCTTCTTTCTTTCTTTCTTTCTTTCTTTCTTTCTTTCTTTCTTTCTTTCTTTCTTTCTTTCTTTCTTTCTTTCTTTCTTTCTTTCTTTCTTTCTTTCTTTCTTTCTTTCTTTCTTTCTTTCTTTCTTTCTTTCTTTCTTTCTTTCTTTCTTTCTTTCTTTCTTTCTTTCTTTCTTTCTTTTTTTTTTTTTTTTTTACATTTGGCAGTTAGTTTCTCCCAAACCTCTTCACAGCATTAGGTGTTCTGCATCTATGAGAGGACAAACCAACCCCCACCCCCCCATTTTCTTTCAAACATTTGATCACAATAAAAATTTTTGACACACACAAAACTACGCACGGCTTAATTACCTCATCAAAATCATTTGCCTCAGTGATACCCTGGAATTCTAAATTTTCTAGACTGAATACATGTAATATTAAAAAGTACTTCCTGCAGAATTAGATGGACACGAACTTTGGTAATATAGTTTTTCACCTTTGAATTCCTTGACTGAGCACTCCTGCAGAGGTAAGGATCAGCTGTTGCTCCTACCTGATCAATATTTGCAACTTTGTGTAAGCAAATGGATGCACTGGGCTGTAGCTTGGCAGGGTGACACAGGATAGACTCATTGAAGAAGATGTCTCCTCACACATGGAAATGAAAAGCACACTGCCCACTGCCTGTACCTTTGTCTAGGTGAAGAGCAGATAACCTCCTGTCTTCTGGGAGGATAAAGATCACTCCTAATGAAGTGGAAAAGAGCCCAAGAGGGGATGAATCTCTTGCTGTCCCCTGTTACGGCTAACCCAGGACAGAGCCCTCTGCAGTGCTCATTGCTTGATGTGCTGTGACAGCATGCCAACGAGGGGAGAACACAGGATGATTTTGCAATGTTATTCACATAATTTCAGCTTAAAAAATGTCAAAAAAACAATGGCTACACCTGGAAAATGCACCTGTGAGCACATCAAAGAAAAATTTTGTCTGCTTTTCCAAAAAAAGCGTGCTGATGAAAACCAAGCAGTGAATATTTCTTGTGTCTTTTTTTTTTCTCCACACAGAAAAATGCAATCTTTTTACTGACAGATTTTTTTTGGCAAAAAGTTCTGTTGTTTTTTTTTTTTTAACTCAAATACACCTCTTCTGTAAAAGCATGCAAGCTTTTTGTTTGTGCTCTAACTTCCACTGCAATCAGTTCTTCACAGGAATCTCTTTTTTTTTTCCCCTATTCTCATTTGGATCATCCCTAAAAATCCCCCAAACACCTGTACTTAGCAACATATTCAGTAGCTCTGAAATACTGCTACCTAGGAAGTTTTTTATTTTGCTTGTTTTTTTTTTTTTTTAGGATACATTATCTTAGCAGCTATAGGTTCACATTACACATATCACCTCATCAAAGTTCTGTGTTGAAGAATACATCCACAAATTCAACCACTACTTATAGTGACTGGTTGGAGCGTTGCCTAAAAACCCCAAAGGTGGGAAATCATCATTTTGAGGAACAGTTTAAAAATGGAAACCTACTGGAAAAGCCCTTTTGGCTCAGTCTTGTCAGAGGTTGAAAATTCCAAGAAGGGTTCTACACAAAATGTAATGTGAAGTTTCGTAGCAGCCAGAATTGGAGTAATGGAAAATACTCAGTTAATGCAAAAATTGTTCAACAGTAATAGAATTTAATACTGATTCAGTGCTTGTGGCCTTGCCTCTGAAATTCTACACTGTCTTTGCTCTGGGTGAAGTCAGTAAGAGCAGCCATGACTGCTCAGCACATTCCCCAGTCAAGCCCACAGTTATTTTATTATATCTTGATATTTGAAATCACTTGTCCCGTTCAGCTTTAACCAAATTAAAACAGTTCAAGTTAGGAAGGGATCCAGAGCAGATCCTTACTCCATGCCTTGTATTCCAGATAGGCTACTGCATGCCAACATCCTTGCTCATATTCACCCATGCTGCTCTTGCAGATATTCAGTAATAGAATTTCCAGTCTTCCCAAGCAATCTGTCCTTATCATCAGAAAATTTCCCCTCACGTCTACCCTTTATCTTCATGTTGCACTTCAAATCCTCTACTTCTGATTTTGTCTAAAGAGGATAAGAGAAAAAATAACCACCTTCACCCCTTTCAACAGGAGCACTTTATATATTCAAAGGTACTTACAATGTTCTCCTTTAGTTTTCCTTAGGTTAAGCAACTCCAGTTTCTTACAGAATTTCCTCACAACTGTTTTCTGCACCCCTATGTTCTCACACTCCTCCCGTCTTGATTTTTCCCTCCCCTTTGGAAGCACCATGCCTGCACCAAGCACTGCACAGTGATTACCTCGAGCATCTTGCGGGCATCTGCATCCCAGCACAACCTCAGCTTTCCATGCAATATCTCTATGGTGTTGAGAAAAACCCAGGTTAGGAATCATTACAGCCTTCAGCCCTTTCCCAGAGAAAAGATCCTGGTCCTATCCAGATGCTGCTGATTAGTCCTCTATTTTTTCAGTTTGCCATTTGGAACGCTAATCCCTCCTTTGCAGGCTTGCAGCCCCTCCTCTTAATATTATCCACAAACACAAATGCTTTTTTTCCCCTGCATTCATGTAAGAGGGAATGGATCAGAATACAAATTTACCAATACTTCCTTTTAGCACTATCAGGAACATATTTACACTGCACATTGATTGACTTCACCCAAGAGAACCCAACAACTCTCGTCTGATATCTATCTCTTCCATAATCCATTTCTGTACTTTAATATATTGCCTTACTGCAACACATGTTAAAACTGTACACAGTAAGTAGCTCAAAGTAGGAAATCATATTAACCGTCTGGCCTAGAAATGACAAGTGAAGTGTGGATAAGAATGTCAGCACTCCACACAGAAATATATTCAAAGATGCAGAAATCATTCCTTACGTAATAAAGAGCAAACAAATAAATTCAGGCAATTTCAGAAACAGTGGTGGGACTTCATCACATTAAAAAAACCATGTTAACAAGGGAAAGGAGGAGAATATTGCATAACGACACTACATCTTCTATGTGCAATCAACTGTATTTTTCCTTGAGTACAAAGTATGGAATTTCAGAAGAGAAAAAATGGTAAAAATCAATTATAATTTCCCCTGAAACATTATGAATGCTAGATAACAAAGGATGTTCATTTAAACAAAACAGGTACTGAAAATAGGCTTCATTTCATGTGAGTGAGCTGTCCAGAAGTCTTGCATCTTGGTTAAGCTGGATATCTTGAAGTTCTCTACTATCAGTAGATAGAAAATGTGCGGAAGGTTTTTTTGGAAGTAGTGGCCTTTATTAGAAACATGCATAGAATCATATCATATCAAAGAATAATATAATGGCCTGGGTTGAAAAGGACCACAGCGATCATCTAGTTTCAACCCCCCTGCTACATGCAGGATAGCCAACCACCAGACCAGGCTTCCCAGAGCCACATCCAGCCTGGCCTTGAATGCTTCCAGGGATGGGGCATCCACATCCTCTCCCCAAGAGGGGGATAACCACCTCCCTCTTCCTTCTGGCCACCCCTTATTAAATGCAGCCCAGGATACAGTTGGCCTTCTGGGCTGCAAGCGCACACTGCTGGCTCATGTCCAGCTTCTCGAGCAGCTCACCTAGGTGGCAGCTGATGAATCCTCTACCACTCCCAAACTCTTTCATGAGTGCTCTCACGCTTGGCTTTTCACTCCATTCGCATCTTCCATTCTACACACTTGTCCAGGTCAGTTTTCCTGGTCTACTAATTTACCATCTTTTTCCTCCTCCCCATGATCCCTCTGTACCCTCCCAGCCTTGCTGCCCATCCTTCCCCAGGTTCCTCAGTGGATTTGCCCATGCTGTTGAGCCCTTTGCCCTGCAACCGCTACCTTGCTTCTCGTACCAAGCTGCTATTCAGGTCTGGGGAGCCTCCTGCAATACACTCCTAGTCCTACTATTGTCCATCTGGCTTCCCTTGCAGCTCATCTTCAATTAAATCTCTTCTTGAATCCTGCACATCGTCATAGCTACTGCAGAGCACATCCATAATGCACACAGAGTCCATCCACTGTGGCCTCCTATCTGCCTACATCCATCTGTTGCCTCTTTGCCTGACACAGGAACAGCCTTCCTATAGTGTACGCCTGCACCCTATCTCATATAATTGATCTTCACTTGGGAGATGGACCAGTGTCAATGAAATACTCCCTCTGTCCATTCCCCATACAGGGAGCATCTGCCATTTTCAACAAGCAATTGTGATTCATTAAAATGCATGTGTGTGTGTTGTGTACGTTTTTGTACACAAACGATGTGTATATAAGCAAACTTATTTCTATACTTACATGCAAAGTTATGCACCCAGAGAGTATTTTCACTGTAGGAAAAATTGAGTATAGATAACATTTTTTTTTAAAACAGTAAGAGAAACAATTAGTTTTATTGTAATAAACTTCTGATGTTACAATCATGGTCGTCCTTCTGAGCTGAGTTGCTTTCAGAGGAATCCTGCAGAATACTCTTTTTCCACTTGCTCTGCCTACCATGCACATGTGTTGAGGGACATGGTTTAGTGGGAGCTACTGGGAATAGGTGAACGGTTGGACTGGATGATCTTTTGGGTCTTTTCCAACCTTGGTGATTCTATGATTCTATGATTCTATGATTTGCAAATACCAGCGGCCCACTCCTTATTTGTCAGGGTAATTAAGTAGGAAAACAGGGCCACATTCTCTGGCTTGAAATCTGCATATGTATAGCTCTGTATGAATTGGGGGGGGGGAAAAAAAATTAATGTTTAAAGAAGATGGAAAGCAGGTAGGAAGATTTTCACTAACAATTTAATGACTTCCACAGTTATGACCATGTGGTCCCCAACTGGGTGCCTAGTAGCATAGGGAGGCCTAAAATAATTGCCCTCTTCTCCCTGGCAGTTTTGGATGTCTAACATTCTGTGAATCGTAGTACAGAATTAACTGTCAGAACATACACATTTTGCTCATAGGTGTATTGAAAGATTCCAAAGAATAGTCTGAAGAGCTGAACAAATACAAAAATCTCCCAGATACCCTACCTAGTCCACCTATTTGCAAACACGGTCGAGATGGTGCACTGAGAGAAGGAGACAAATCTTGCCACTAATGCATACACTGCAGGAAAACAACAGCTGAATGCAGTACTGAATGGTTCAAAAACCTTAATGCTTTTCAGACGAACATTTTATCAGAAGGTCATGTTTTCTTTACTGTTAAAGAATTACACATGCTTACATTCCAGAGCCTTGTTTTTCCTCTTTCCCTTCTACCTTCTCAAATCTATAGCACTTTAGGATAAACAGCCATGAAATTTAACTCTCCACTACAAATTTCTTTTCTTCTGCTTTACCTCCCTATGCCACTAGCCTAGATTAATATCTGTTTCTCCATCCAAATTGATGCTGTATTTGAAATCCTAGCTATCTTTCTTCTGTCATCTTTGCCTCCATGCACTCTCCAAATTCAGTTTTTATTTTTCTCAGCACAGAATATAGGAAATTCAGAAGAAAGCAACTTGCAATCTGTGTTCTTCTTCTGCTCCTCACCAGCTGTAACATCTCCTTTTCTTCTCTATCCATAGATGTGCTTCTGTGTTCTTCCCTCAAATCTCTCCTCTTCTTCCAAAAAATTGCCTATTTTGTTCCTCATTTCCATTGAATCCTTCCCCTCCAACTTTTCCTTCCCCAAATTCCACTCTAGCTCCACACCAGCATAGAAGACCAGTTTGGTCCTTCCCAAGATAGATTTTTATCATAGCCTGATAAATCCCCTCCATGTCTTAACAAGCTTTCACAATCAGGGGCAACACACTTGATTTGCAAATAATGTTCCTTGGGCTGGGCAGTGATCCCTTTCACAAGGCTGTATGTATGAGAAGCACTCTTCTATTACTTGAGCTGCACACTCTGTAACAGCGACATCAGCCACCATTTGGTCTGACTGGATATAAAGTGCAGCCTTTTACTAAACAGTCATGGGTACTACTAACCTGAAACCAGATCTCTCATTGTGGGGAAGATTCTCAAATACCCTAAAATATTTTTATTTCGAATTATTAAAAACAAAAATAAAAAAGACCCTTCAATATATTTCCCACCAAACAGCTGTTCCTCAGTTTTATTTAGCAAATACCAGAACGGAGGCAGCTGCAGCCCCCTCGGTGTGCTCACAGAGCTCCCCGCTCCAGCAGGACCAGTGAAGGGGTGGTGGTGCCCCTCTGGTGGAGTTCTGTGGGGCTGCCTGCAGACACCCTGCAAGCTGGGAAATGGGCTGGGCTGCTCACAGACAGCCCCCCTGGTCTCCCCATGGGGTGCCCTCATCTGCTTTTCCCTCTCCTGAGCCTAAAACTACGCTGAGCCTGTAACAGATTTAATATGTATTAATTTAAGAGCTTTGGTGTATTGCTTGAAAACAATGGTTTGATGCTTGGGAAATATGCTCCTTTAATTGGTCTGCACCCACCCTTTTAAAGCATTTATCTAAACTCTACTGTGCTCAAGGGCACAAGGGTTAAACCTCAAAGAAGTTCTTGGCTTTGTACTTGTTAGCGTACGGTATCCGTGTCAGTTTTAGGTAACCTAACTAACTCCAATTCTAGGTAAATTGGAAATACATTTTCATTCTGCATTCACAGAAAGCTAAAATATTAATTGGAGATTGTAAGATGGAACAATAACAGGAACACTGCGGGTCTGAGCATGTTTTAAATCCCTCTGCTGTGAAAGAGAGAGTAGAAAATACAAATACGATCCTCAAGATTTTAAAATTATACTGAGGAAATGTCAACTTGGGAACTTAACAGAGGAATAAAAATGGCAAAAAAAAAAAAAATTGTTTCACTGCATGAAATAATACTTAGGTTACAACAGGATCATCTTTCTGAGGAGTCCAAGACTTCACTGTCCTAGACTAACTGGAAAATACATATATACATGTATATATATTTAATTAAAAAACCAAATAAGTATCATTCAATTCCATCATTTCCTTCTCTAGTTCAAAAAATATAGGATAGATCTCAATTTCATTCAGATTTAGATTTGAAATTTGATAGATCTAGTTTTGCACGGCCCTGTTCAGTCATATATACTTCAACAGGCAGAATCCAAACACCACATCCAAAAGGCACTTTTGCAGATTGTGACTTCCTATCCCCTGTTTCTCTTAGACCGCTTAACATGGAAATGATTTAAAATGTCACTACCACCACCCTTCAACAGTGTAAAATCTCCAACTGAAACCTATTTTCTAATTCAAATTTTGTGCCTTCAATCAGCTTCTGATTAATACACCTCCTGCCTCTAAGCTCCCTGACATACACAGCAGGAAACAGCAATTTACTCTTCCCATCAAGTAAAACACTGAATTTGAAAATTAGTAGTTTAGTTTAAGAAACATTCAATATTTTATAAACAGCTATTTCAAGTGAGCACTATCACACCTGTTTTGAAGCCCCCACCTTATTAAATTGCCGAATGCCAAACAGTTGATGTGGCAGCCTATACCCAGAACACAATGTGCTTTAAAATGGCAAAGCTTCATGAATCTCACAAGTTTAGAACATATCTACTGGGGAGATAAGTGTTATAGTGCAAAGCCAATGGATGCAGGCAAAGAAAAATTCCGGACACCTCATCTATCCTTACATGAGAATGGATGCAAAGGTGTGAGTTCAGTCAGGTTGCTCATCCATTCACCCTTCTCCTTGCTGAACTACCCCAAGGCTGGCTGTGGGGCCACTCATCAAGTATAGAAAACCATGAGCGTGAGCAATTTTTTAGCGTACACTCAAGGAATTTCTCTCATATGGTCCTTCTCATTGTCCTAATATTTGAAACTCACTAAAATTCAACAATTTTTATTTACTTAAACTGAAAGCTGTTACGTCTTGTGAGTACAACTTTCACAAAAGGATGGATATGAACAGCATTGTGAACTGATGGAGAAACAGTTCCAAATGTGGACTTACTGAAGTCAGTTTTTTACTCTTAAGAATAACTGCTTCATTTCATGTGCTGTGCTGCAGTCAGGTACAGCCTGTGCTCTGAATCTCCTATTAAAATTGTCACTCTGTCCTGTTGCTCATAAAAAAACCGGTGCTATCATACAGGTGACGATGAGTGCATTCAAAGGCATGGTCAAATCCCGAGTAATGGTTTCCCTAGCTACAGGAAAAATCTTAAAGATACTTTCGTTATAATTTTGAGTCTTTACAGAAGGAATTCTGCTTTACAAACAACTGTTCAATTTCTATGCAATTTCTATGTCAAGTACCTTTGACTTTATTATTTTTCAATAAGAAAAGAATCCTAAGAAAATGAAAATTAGAAATGAAAGGTTATCAGTGACAATTTTAACATTTCAATTCCAAGCATTTGCACCATTCCCATCCAATGTAGCCTTCTGTTAATGGTACATCTGTCATTCATAGACACTCCTAAACAGCTTTATTCTCTTTTCTAATTAAGAGACAAAGCTGATTATGTCAATCTATGAACTGACATCTGAGTGCTGTTGTTATAGCGTAAGAAGCAATGAATATGACTATTGTTATGCTAAAACAAAAAAACTTGGGAATATTAACTGAAAAACCCAAGATAGCAAAATACGTAATAGCTAAATTAAAACAGATTCTTCCTATTCATGCAAAATGCATGTGTGATTGTACTATCTAATTAAATGAAGATACTGTGTGAAAAATTAATTTTCAGTAATAGGAAACATAAAGCAACAATGATACATAACATGCCTTACTAAAATATGTGAGTTGAAGATCATAAACTATCTCAAATAAATAAATGACAGATTAACTCATCAATCCTCAAGGAAAAAAAATTAAGCTATTAAGCAATCTGGAATTTTTGCATGCAAAGACACAACTTCAGCTCCATCCTGCTGTTAAATCAAAGATACCTGCTAAGGGGGCTCTCCTGTGCAAGAGGATATTTTCTGGAAGTACTGTCCAACACTGACCCATGTGTCAGCTGGGAACACAGAGAATAAGCAGTTTTCACTGCCTCCCCCAAGCTACCATAAATGTTCCTCTGCTCTGTTAAGCAGAACTAGCTGCAATGACTGCTCAGCCTGGTGAACTGATTGGTGCTTTATGACAATACTGAATGAAATGATGAAATGCTCGCTATAGTGGGAATGTCTTCATGTCTGGATGGATGCAAGAAGGTACCTGAACAATCTCCCACATGTCCACATTAATTGACGTAATCTGTGTTACCTGAAAAGGCTGCAGAGAAGACAGCAACAGGCAAACTACAGAATCAGAAGATATTCAGTATTTTGGGATGTTAACAGTTTTCAGACTTGAAGATAACATTAAACAGTTTTCCCCTCAGTTATGACTGAAGGCAACAGACAGAGGTTACATGTCTCATCTGACAGCACCAGATCCTCAGTACCAGTGCCTGTGCTGAACAACTCGCAGTTGAAGCTGCTGGCAGGGGAGCACAGAGCCCTTTCCAAGGAGCTCGACTGCCTCCACGCAAGGGATTCCTGCAGATGATGCTGGCTGTCCTCAGGACAGAGCTAAAAGTGCTGCAGGCTCACACAGCTCTCCTGGCACCCACTGAGCTATGTGAATTTACACCCTGAATTGCTTCTGACTATGTCAGCCAGTGCTATAGATGTATTTTCTGTCTTTCCTTCAAAAACTTGTATTCTAAATTATAAACAAAAGACAACATTTTATAAGGTACAGTATCAACAGACTTCCTGTTTTATTACAGATTACAGCATCCATGTTCCCTAACTTGCAAGCTGCACCTCTACTTCCAAATTATCCTTTTACCACTTGCTAGTCAGAAGAGCATATCCTTCTCCCTTAGCAATTAGAGGCGGCAACTGATTGAGTGTCTGTGACCTCACATTGGAAAAAAATCCTCTGTCTGCTCCTCCACTGACTGTTAGTCAGTTGGGAATATACTTCCTCAGATTTTTATTAAAATACATCTGGAATGATAAACGATATCAATATATGTATTTATTTGCATAACCATAGAGAGATACAAGACAGGTGGGTTACTACTTATAAAACCAACACATCACAGGGTACCTAGCTGACTAAAAGTGAAGTGCTGTAAAGGAATTCTTACAAGGAGTAATAATTGTCCCTCTGCCTCACTGTCTCCTCTAACAGCATGCCTGTCATTACCAGTCAGTTTGATAGCATCCCATGCTGATAGCAGCCTGATAACAAGGCTGGGCTGCTTGCTGCAGAGTGGGAGAAGATTTTGGAATGCATGAGCTTTGGTTTGGAAAAGAGCAGCATCTTCTCCTAAGCCACAAACATTTTGCTGACATGGAAGTAATAAGATTGGGAAACCTACAGAAGAGTTGGGAAGCACATCGTGCTCTTAACTGTAGCTTCCATCTCATGTAGGGTCACCTCAGGGGAACTGAGAACAGTATCAAGCTGTCCTAACCCAAACTGTAAATATTTGCACTTTGAATTACCAAACAAAAATAAATTACTATTGATACCTGGTACTGTCTTATGTTTTTCTCCTGATCTGAGATACATGTTTTGTTTCTAGGAGCGGGTAAATAAATAAATAAATTAAAAAACAAGTTACAACTTGTGAACTTGGCTCTTCAGTATAGAAGCATTCATGCAATTTACACATTGCTATGGCTAGGCCAAATAATACCATGTAGGCAATAGTGCCGGATTAACACTGGTGCACAAACAAAGCAGCCTGTGGCAGTGGCAGCACGCACCAGCATGCACCAGAGCAGGATCTACATCACAGTCAGCACCGTGATGGGATTCCCAGGGAAAGGGATCCCACAGAACTCTCCACAAAAGCCTATGAAAAGCAGACCTGTAAAACACGGTAACAGAAACCTCCACAGAACCTGGCTTGTGCACAGTTCCAGAGCCTCTCCCAGCTTCACTGGGGTCAGCTTCCTGCAGTACCCCAGCTGCCTGCACTGGACACTCGCCTGCCCCACAGGAGCAGCACCTCCCAGTAGAAAGGCGCTGCGGCTGCTTCCAAGCTGTCCCTGCTGTCCACTTGCTGACCCCCTGCTCCCTGCCAGCTCCCCTGGCTGTGCTGGAGGACATGGCCAAGGGAAGGGAAGCGCAGCCAAGGCTCTACCATGCCCCAGCAGCTCCGCACTGCTGCGATGGGGTCATGGCAGCCAGGATGATTTAGAGTAGCCTTCAGGCTGTTCTATGTTACTGTGAGGGACTCGACTGACTCACTGCTGCTCCCGGACTGTGGGAACATAAAGCTACCTTAGAGCCATTTGCAGACATCCCTGCTTCTGAGCTAAGCTATTTCTTTATCTGCAACTGTAGAAGAAATGAGACCACAGCCTGCTTGCAAGTCTTGCAGCTGAAGCAATGGGATGACTTTGCCTTTCGCATGCCCTGCCCATCAAGAACAGTTTTATAATTTAGCACCTTAATTTTTAAAAATTCAGCTGGAAATGATAGGCTAAACTGCTTCATTTCAGTCTTAGAAGCTTATATTTTTACTCCAGAGAGACTCTGGTTTACTGCATTAATAATCTATTTTGTTAGTGTACAGAAAATAACAAACTACATTTATTCCCCTAGTTTCTGTGGTACCCATGCACTTACTGTATACCTTCTGTTTTCTCTTTATTTTTAGATTCACCACTTTAATGTATTGCTCCTGACTGTATTTTTTTCCACACCCTCTCTGTCCTTTTTTTTTTTTTTATAATATCTTTATTAAATCTTTTAGAAAATCTTTTTAGAAAAAAAGTACTTCCATTTTTTTAATGTTATTGCTTCTTCTCTATCACTATCTGGGTTTTACATCTCATTAAGCAGACAGCTTTAATTTTTCTTTTCTCTAGCTGCTCCTTTGATTAGACTGTTTCTTGTCTTGACCCCTTCATTTTATTTTCTCTTCTGTAATTTGCTTTTACTCTGCCTAACCAATGTGCATCTTGTTTCAAGTGTGCTTCAATTCCATGCTACTCTCCTTTTGACTTTGTTGCTCAGTGCTGTCAGAGTTCTTCACCAACCTCTATGAATGACATTGACAGCATATGAGTGGTAGCTGGCAGATTCAGGCACAAGAAATATATGTCTGAAAAGATTTTATTTGGTTTTATTTCTGTTTTGACCATAAAACCAGACCTCTCAAATCCTAGAGCACCAGGGGGCATTGTTTCATTTAGGAAACAAAAATTGTCACGATAGCTATTAACTCCACAACAAGTCCATTGCAATACTAATCAGATCCAAACGGGGAAAAAAAAAAATTAAAATGGAGCAATTATGTCAACTGCAGCAACCAATGCGGGTTACGGGTCAAATGTTTTAGTGCTTAAATATGGGTATTATTCTGGGAAGCGGCTCCATGGTAAATCAGAAGTGTTGCACCTCTGACCTTCATTCCTGTATACCCCAATGTTCAACCACAGCATCAAAAAGGAAATCAGAGTCCAGAAGGTGCAATGATAGCTTCCAACCAGAAACCTGAACTGAGACAATGGTGGAAAATACTGACTGGAGTACTCAGAAGGGAAAAGCAATGATGTCCAAGGGGAATTACACAAAAACATTAAAAAAAAAAAGCAACCTGAACTGCCTTTAAAACGAATGGAAAGGTAGAGCAGTAGGAAGAAGTACGAGTGTTAGCCAGGATTGAGCCCAGTGGCTGCATTTTGGTGAAGTCATCAATAGGTGCATCTCATAACCAAGTGCACGGCAATAACAATTGTAAGTGCAACTTCACAGCTGGCTACACTTGGAATAGCAACAGGCAACTCTATTAACACTAGTGAAACAATACTGTTTGCCAAAGAAAAAGAGAAAAACAAGGCAGCAAAACTGCCTACAATTATGAGGGAAATCATCTATGTAACAACTTAACTAATGCCCAGAAGCTGAATGACTCACAACATTAAGAAAACTGGAAAGGGTGCTCAGTAGTATTATATAATTCAGGGCACGTACATTAGAATATTGCAGTCTTAACATACCGGCAACAACTTTAAGCACTGAGCTTAAATGTATGGCTCCAAACCCTGCAGAACATAAGCAAATGCTTAATTTAAACTACTCCGTACAATTAAGCATGTAGTTTTGACAGATTATGGACCTAAATATCCAAATGTGGATTTTTTAAAAATTGTTGCTTCTTGTTATGGGTTATTTTTTAAATTTAATTTGGTGTTTGGGTAGCTTGAAGAGTTTCTGCTCTATGACTTGGGCTCTAAGTGTGTTTGGAAGGAGGAAGAAGCGTAATGTAGATACCTCTGAACCGTTTGCTAGAGCTGATGAACTCATGATGGTAATGACTGACACCGAGCAATGTGTGAAACATTCATTCCACTGCAACAACAAGCTTAGCTCAAACCATCGTGACCCAAGCTCAGGACCAGGCCACACATAAACCACACAAACAAATTAAGACCAAGCTTCATGTCATATACATGTCATCTATAAATCTGGAATGATTTTCATACGTGTGTAAAAAAAACCACAAAATTTGGCTTTTGCTGCTTTACAATAAGGAGAATCACAGCCTCTCCTGACCGGGTAAAGCCTACAGGTCTAGATTTGCCTTAGGGAGAACCCTGCAGGTGCCAGTGCTGCCCCACCGGGATGTCAGTTGGAAGGTCAAGCCAATTAGACACCAAGCTCAAAACCCCTACAAAACCCCTACAACCCCTCAAAACCCCAGTAAAGCTGTTACAGAGAAACTATTCCTTAATGCTTCCAATTCTTTAAGCTGCCTTCGCCTTCTTAGCCTCTGTCACTGCAACCCAACTACACAGTACTGCTTAGAACATCATATTCTTCCTCTGGATGGCATATCGACTTTTCACAGGAACGTGAATCATACAGCAGACACTTCATGGTTTGTTATAACTACTTAATTTTTGAGAAACACATGTCTCTCTCTCTCCATATATATATACATACAAATAAGTCAGCAAGCAACAAATGAAAGACAAAAACTTCCTATTACCCCGCCATGTTTTTTGCAAATGTTTTCCTACTATTTGCAATAAATACATTGTTACTTCATTTTTACAAATAAAGCTCATGTTGATATATGTCCTTTCTAAAGAACAGAACAACATCAAAAAAAGCGCACACATTCACATTATACATAAAATCATGCACATTATTATATGCATGTTTGCAGAGCTAATACAACACCAGCAATTTGCTTTACTGTGCTGAATTTTCACTTGCTGGTGTATTATCATTTCACTAATACAACTGATAGGATTTTAAATGCTTGTTTTCTTATTATATTATAAGCAACCTGTTGAAATCTAATTGAATACCAGACAAGTAATTTAATCTTGAGCTTCCACTGATATCTATAATATTAGCAAAATACTGTATGTAAATTACATCCATATACCCAACTGGTTAAGAATTTACAGTTCTCCAACAAAAAGTTCACCACAACAGCTTGCAGCATCTCTGTGTATTAATTTCCATTCTATTATCAACCATATCTTTCATGTATTTTCCTGTAAATTTGCATTTTATAAATCAAGTATTTATTTTTGTTTCCTCCATTATTATTTGTTTTGGAAATTAGGCTAAATCTAAAAGATATTGTTTGTAATTAAAGAAAATTTATGTTCAGTGAACACTTTTTGAGTAAATGTTTTTTAAGAAGGGCTGGATATAGCTTCATTAACCCATCATCCTGATGAAAATTCACCTAGGGAATTTGGAAGCACTGTCACAATGCAAAGCCTATAAATACAGTTTAGAGTAAGTCTTATAATATCTCTAGCTGAAACATCCTTTTATGATGTATAGAGACATATCTTCTATTAATATCTATGGATTAATACAGATCCGCATCTTCAAGAATTACTCTGAAATCTCGACCTAAGCAACTCTGTAGAGCTGCAGCTATATTACATCTGTCATTTCCTAGACTGTCATGATGAAGAGAATGTTATTGTTAATTTCAATTTAATGTGTGGATAATACTGTCCCTAGGCACCAACTTTCTACCAAGGTTAGATTATTACAATACCCACATAATTAATTGCATTATCAATTTTCCTACTTTTTAAACATTTGGTTTTGGTGAGAGAAAATTGTTGCATTGTTTCTAAAAATGTCTTTACAACTAATTATCTTTCAGTGCAGCATACAACTGCAAATGGATATTAATCATATAGGACTTTCTCATATTGCTGGGATTATTTCATTTTTAATTACGGGTGACAGAAATGGTTATGAGCTCAGTTGTTTACGTAAGGAATGTGGCAAAATATTTACAGCCTCTGTATTATGCCATTTTACACAGCATTCAGTCCTGTTACTTGTTTATATAAAATATTCCAGTTTGCTTGGAAAGGCTCTTTAGCCTTTAACATCATCTGTTGAGAGTTTCATCACAGAAAATGAACTTCATTCATCAGATCGGGTCTGCCTTGCAGCCAGTGAGTCAGGGACTTCTTCCTAGGAACTGTTCCCACCCAGACAACATGTAGGAATGTGAGCATCTTGTTTTAAAGAGATCTCTGACATACTAAAGGCCCACGTTCTTGATTAATTATGATTCCAAATTTGAGCTGACAATCCCACTAAAACGTCCTTTTCCTAGCTGCCCAATATGTTCAATCTTGTGCTGGTATGACTTCCATCCTCACTGACCAGTTTGGTTTACTAAGTGAACAGAGGTATGCTTGGCTGTGATATGCCCCAAACATTTCACTGTGTGTTCTGCCCATGGCAGTGGGGTTGGTATTAGATGATCTTTAAGGTCTCTTCAAACTCAAGATGGTTTATGATTTTAGGATTCTATATTTCTCTGATTCAGTGCTCAGCTAGCAGCTCCCACCTCGATGCAAACGCACAGCAGACATCTTCCCAATGACTCATGATGAGAAGAGCTGTCTGAGATAAATTCCTGGAGAGTAATGAAAGAAAGGATGGTGAGAGAGACAGAACATGATCAAGAGCAAAACCATGAAGAACATCAAGCTGAAAAAGAATTGAATAGATCTAGAAGTCATTCAGAGATCTAGGAAGGAGGAAAACAAAAGAAATGAAAAATGCTGAATCCCAAGGAACAAAAAGGCAACATCTTAATCAAGCTGGTCCAGATCCTGTAGATTTTTAAGGGCTGTCCTTTCTACACTAAGATCTAGAGGGCATTAAATAAGCCTGAGAGGGTGTCCATAGAAACTGTACTGTAGAAACTAGACGTTTGTCACATTAATCAAACAATTTGAGAAATCTGTGGATGGAAGTTTAAAATTACAAAAATAACGTCTGTATGTAGGAAAACCACTGAGTTGCAGTTTCACAGAAACTAGGGGAAGCAGAAGAAAGCACCTCTGTGTTTTGCTTCTGCCATGTCACTCTATGGTAATACTCACTTCCAGCCACTGAAATCAACAAGAAACCACACCAGTGAGCTGTTAGACTCATCTGACCACTCTTGGAATCTTATCTTTGAACGTAGCAAGGTCTATTGTGATAGGACCAAGAGGAAATGCTTTCAAACCAAGAGGGGAAATTTAGATTGGATATAAGGAAGAAGTTATTTAAAATAAAGGTGGTGAGGCGCTGGAACAGGTTGCCCAGAGAGGTGGTGGATGCCCCATTCTTGGAGACATTCAAGATCAGGCTGGATTGGGCTCTGAGCAATCTGATCGAGCTGTACATGTACCTGATCATGGCAGGGGAGTTGGATCTATATGGGTCCCTTCCAACTCTAAGGATTCTATGACTACAAAATGACAAACATGAAAACAAAAGTTCCTTGTGAAAGAAAAATAGTAGATAAAAAAAGCAGAAGACAATAAATGATTTTTAGTGAAAAAGAAGTCCCATCTCACAGCCATAGTGCTGAAAGTTGTCCTGCTTTGTGTTTGCTCACTGTACTGCTCACAAAGTTACTTCTTACGTAAAATCATTGCTACCTAGTTTTTTTATTTCATCCATTTAAGTTTTAAAGGAAGTTTTAGCCACATTTAAGCTACACTTCCTGGAACAAGACTTACCTCGTTATTTTCTTTCATAGAATCATAAAGGTTGGAAAAGATGTCTAAGATCAATTAGTCCTGTTGATCACCTATCAACAATGTTGCCCACTAAACCATGTTCTTTAGAACCACATTTACATATTTTTTTAACACTTTCAGGGATGGTGAACTCCTGGTCAGTTCTTCCTAATATCCAACCACCTGTACCTCCCCTGGCACAATTCGAGGCCATTTGCTCTAGTCCTATTGCTAGTTAGCTGTGAGAAGAATCCAACTCCTAGCTTGCCACAACCTCCTTTCAGGCAATTGTAGGGAGCAGTAAGGTCTTCCCTGAGCCTTCTCTTCTGCAGACTGAAAAATCCCAGTTCTCTCAGCCATTCCTCATAAAACTTGTGCTACAGAACCTCACCAGCTTTGCTGCCCTTCTTTGGACATACTCCAAGGCCTCAATGTCTTTCTTGTAATAAAAGGATCAAAACTGAACATAGCACTTAAGATGCGGCCTCATCAGACCTGAATTGAGAGGGATGATCACCTTCCTCCTCCTGCTCCAGTGCTGGCTGCACCGTTTATAATCAAGCCAAGATGCCATTGGTCTTGTTGGTCACCTGGGCACACTGCTGGCTCATGTTCAGCCAAGCACTGATCAGCACCCCCAGGTCCTCTGCACAGTCTTCCAGCCATTCCGCCCCAAGTCTGTAGCACTGCACGGAATTGTTGTAACCAAAGTGCAGGATCTGGCACTTGGTCTTGTTGAATTTCATCCCACTGGTCTCAGACTAGCAATGCAGCCTGTCCGGATCACTCTGTAGGGCCTTCCTACACTAAGGTGATTGACACTTCCTTCCAACTTGGTGTCATCCACATACTTACTGAGGGTGCACTCAATCTCCTCATTCAGATATTAAATAGGATGGGCCCCAGTATCAATCCCTGGGGAACAGCACTCATGACTGGACACCAGTTAGTTTTAACTCCATTCACCATTCCCCTCTGGGGCCAGCCATCCAGCCAATTCTTTACCCAGCAAAGAGTGTACCTGTCCAAGCTATGGGCTGTTGGCTTCCCCAGGAGAATACTGTGGGAGACAGTGTCAAAGGCTTTGCTGAAGTCTAGGTAGAAAACGTCAACAGCCTCTTCCTTATTCACTAGGTGGGTCACCCAGTCACAGAAAGATGAGGTTGGTCAAGCAGGACCAGCCTTTCATAAACCCACGCCAGATGGGCCTGATCCCCCGGTTGCCCTGCTCATGCCATGTGATCTCAATCAAGATAATCTGTTCCATAACCTTCACTAGCAGTGAGGTCAGAATGACAGGTCTGTAGTTCCTTGGATCTTCCTTGTATCCCTTGTAAATGGGAGTCACACTGGCAAACCTCCAGTATGTGGAACGTCTCTGGTTGACTAGGAATGCTGACAGATGGTAGAAAGTGACTTGGCAACCACTTCTGCCAGCTCCCTCAGAACCCTCAGGTAGATCCCATCTCGTTTATGGACTTGTGACAGACTAGACAGAGCAGAAGGTCTCTAACTACGCCTGAATCATGCAGGGTTTATTCTGCTCCCCATTCCAAACTTCCAGGTCAGGGGATAGAGTACCCCAAGGATAATTGGTCTGACTATTAAAGGCAGATGTAAAGAAGGCATTGAGAATCTCAGTATTCTCCTTATCCTTAGTGGCCACATTCCCCACCACATCCAATAAAGGATGGAGATTATCTTTGACTCTTCTCTTACTGTTACTATATTTTTAAAAATAATTTTGTTGTCTTTTACTACAGTAGCCAAGTTGAGTTCAAGACTGGCTTCTGCCTTTCTCATTTTCTCCCTGTGTATCCTAACAACTTCTTTATACTCTCTGTGAATTGCACAAGAGTCTACCTTCCTCCTTCCACAGGGAGGTAGATTCTCTTTTTCTCATGAGTCTCAGCAGAAGTTTCCTGCTCATCCACATCAGACTTACCCTCTGGCTCATCTTACAGCACAGGGGGACGCCCTGCTCCTCCTGCTCCTACACCTTCAAGATTTCCTTCTTTCCTGGAGCCCTTTACCCTTCATCAGGACAGGCTCCCAAAGGATTCTCCATACCAGTGTCCTAAATAGTTCAAAGTCTGTCCTCTAGAAGTCCAAGGCAGAAGTTTTGCTGACCATCTCTTGACTTCATCAAGTTTCATGTCAATTTCTGCGTACACATTTACTTGTTTATCTAAAGCTTAAAATCAAGCAACTTGTGGGTTATATAAGGAAAGACCATTAGATCTAGCTAACATTAATTACAATTAACTCCAGCACTCGGCATTCATGCTACTCAGACCTGCATCACCTCAAAGAAAGATTTCCACAACTCACCTGAGAGGGTACAGCAGACTTTCTGATGTGCAAACTGCTTTGTTTTTCTCAAAGAGCAGTATCTTTCTGATGCTAGCAACAGGATGAAACCTTCTAATTCTTACAGGTGATATCAACTGCAGTTGTTCTACAAAAATATGGACAAACCTCTGCCCAGCAATTTTGTTTCCTTATGCAATCTCCTTCATCTGAGACGCTTCCCAAGTAAATGAATACGGAGGGGGATATGGGCTTATTCTCGCCAATTTTGCCCTTATGATGTATTGAGGTTTTCTTAGGTAGAAGAACAGAAAAAATATTGTTACAAAGGAAAAGAGGACAAAAGACAGGGGGTTAAGCAATGTTCATTTAAAGCAGCAAGGTGCAGAAAAGTACAAAAAAAGTACAAGACTGTATTTCCAAGAGGACTTAAAAAGGTCATTCAGAAAGAGAAACTGCAAAGAAAACATCATAACATCAAGGAGGAAATGGGAAAACAGAGATGCAGAGTATTAGTGATGTTATAGGGAAATTCAATCCGTTTTCACAACATGTTGTTCTATTAAAAAAAAAACAACTCTGGGCAGAATTACTCTCCAGTTAACTATCACAAACAGGTTCGTATGCTATTAAATGTGCTAACTGGAATTTAAATTCAAAGCCTACATCTCTTTCACAGTTACTATGGAAGCGCCTACCCTCTGTATATTTCAGATTTACAGGCCTCTCAAAGCTACTGGAAATAGTTCAGTGAAGACTCTGCTCCTCCTTCTTCATTCTGACCAACTATAGCTGGGCTCTTTTGGTGGGGACCAGGGAAGGAAGCTGCCTTGTCCTTCTGCTTTCTTCATTCCTCTGTATCAGGTACAAACTGCTCTTCTCCAATGCTAAGACTTCCCAGCTTTGCTCTTGGGAAAGACAGTTTCCAGCTCAAGTTCCATTTCGTCAAACATGCTCCATCTCAAGGCCACAGTATCCATTTCCCATTATGCTACCAGTAGTTGGGAAGATCCCATGTACCCAACACCAAGGATGATGGCACCTGAAAAAACAGTGCGGACTTATCCCCTTTATTTGGGCTGTTAGATATACATATTCCCACACCATTTCATATGGCTACACAACACCTGACTAAGATCTGACCACTCCTGGCTTTCATGTGTGGCTGTTTTCTCACTCTCAGCCAGCGACAGACAGAAGCTTCAGCTATCTATTGGCTATTGACAGCCAGGGTGAAATGGATTCATGGCTCATTTCTAGATGGTCATATACCTATAAAACGACAATTAAAGAATTGAGGTGATCATCCATGGCAGATGTGCAGTACTTCATCTGCACATTTTATTAACTTCTCATGCAGACATCTCTCCACTGAAGATCAAGACGCCTGAATGACTGATACCATGCTGTACCAACTCTACGGAGTAGCAAAGGACTTTAGAGCTGTCTGCAACATTTCCCATAAAATCTGGAAGTGTATGAACAAAAATTTATTAATTCCACATACACACAATTTTTTGTACTTATACTACAGGCTGCGTATGTCTCTGGATTATACTCAAACAAGTTGAGGACCCTTGCTGAGGGCAGAACTGTACTACAGTGTAAGACAACATGTCTCCTGAGATCTATACCACCGTGACACAACCTAGACTTCAGGAATTTTCATAAAAATATACAATCACTCTAACACTGTCAAAGACAGTGGTCTCTGGAAACAAAAGACCAGAGTGCAGACTGCCTACCTATTCTTGTCTAGAACAAATAAAAAAATTCCTCATTATTTTGAAACAGCAGTTCCAAATCATCATTTACTCAAGGAAGACAGGGAATTAATGATCTTACTTGCATTTCTTCCATGATTACTTTTAAGAGAAATGTCTAGAGATGCAGAAGTAGCAGTTAATCTTTATGAGGCAGCTCTTCGCAGGACTACACAGGATAGACATACAAGAGAGCATTAGATAACGTTACTGAAAATAGACAAGAGCTAAATATGCAGGCTCTGCTCACTTTCCAAACTTTTTTTTAAATGCTGACCAAGCTCAGCCGGGCAAGACCTGCTTAGTGTAGTCTTTTTCACATTTCCACTGAACATATCAGTCTGACAATATATATATATTTTAATCTCAACAGCAGAGCGTACTACATAATTCCCTCTAACACAGCCAAGGAAAAAATATTTAAACCTGAGAAACTAAAAGTACAGATCCAGCGCGACATTAAATATCACCAAATTTTACAATGGTCCAATGTCCCCGATATTTTTATCTTAACACATCAAGGGTGATAGAAGCTTCTTTTTGCTGTCAAAGTGATCAAAGAGAGGTTGAGAAAGAATCTATAAACAGATGCTGCCCAGTGACAAACCTTAAAGAACAAGACTGTGGGGCCAGATGTTTGAGTGACCTTCGGACTACAGAACATGTTGGCATGGTGTTGATTTAGATAGCTGTTGGCAGGGGCTTTCAATCCAGCAGCTGAAAAAAAAATCTAAATTATGGAAATATTTTTTCTCATCTTTCCTCTAACTAAAAAAACTGAAACTACTGGTCAGCCAGGCTGATGGCTGTCAAAGAAGTTGAATTCACCACACAACCCTGCCAGTAGGTATCACATCAAAAAGGAGTTAGCTGAATGAACAAGAACATCTTCAGGCTGTGCCATTTTGCATCCCCCTCAACTTTCAACAGCTGTTTCTTGAGTGAATACAGATGCAAAATAATTATATGAAATGTTTTACATTTTCAATATTCTACCGAATATAAATATGGAATCTATGGGTACCTATTGGTGATATAACATAAACAACCGTTAGGAAAGGAACTGAGAAGTGGAACAGGAGAAAGAACGATAATCAATGATGGTTACTTTCCTAAATCATGTTCTTTTTATAGAATTTCTGTCATTAAAAAAAAGGGTAATTGATCATACGCATATTGTTTATGTCAAACAGTAGAAGACTGTGGGAATTATTATTGCATGAAACATCAGCTAAGCTGCACTTTTCTGGATCTCAGACTCAGGAAGTCCTTTTGTTTTTTATCACAACGTGTATTAGGAAATATAACAACAAACAAATTGTTCTCAAACCAAAAATTCCAGCAGATACTCAGGTATGAACCTCTACACATTAATAGAACAAATGAACCTCTACACATTACCAGAACAAATGAAGAAAGCAGAAAAAGTCTTGCTTTGTAACATTAAATGTGATTGAAGACTGTACAGTTCTTCTTACGCTTTTAGACGTTTTGTCACTTTACCTGGAGAAATATACACTGCTTATTCTGAATTGCTGCTGATGTCCAGCACTTGTCAAAACCGCTATCTGTCAAGCACTTCACAAAGTGTTGCAAAATGACAGATCAGGATGTCTGAATAGATGGAGCCCCAGGAAAAACAGAACAGATAGAAAATTCATGACTCTAAACTACATCAAAGCGACTTCTGTCAACATCATGTCAAAAGAAGGAAAAAAAGAACTGTTCATTTTAGAGGGTTTTTTTCATTATATAAACACTTTTTTTGTGTATGAGCTAAGTGTAAGGAAAAATTAACTTGGTGTACAGTATGATCATTCAAATGTGCCAAAAATACTCTTTAAATAATCCAGGAATAAGGAAAGTTCTAACAGTAGATACTGTCTGGCAGTTAAAACCAATGACATACAAAAGAAATGCACGAAGATTCTATCAGCTTAAAATAGGACAAACCATCTGGCTCCAAAGAAATAAAAGTACTCCTTTCTGCATGTTTGTTGGGTTTGCAGAATCCTACAACTGGATTAATTTTGCATTTCCTCTCCAATCGGTTTTGATCATCTCTGCTTAGTCTGTCAGTTGTACAACACTAATTCAATGGTATATTCCAGGCAGCAGATTTAGTAATATCAAGGCATTACTTTAATTTAAAAAAAGAAAAAGAATCACCATCAATATCCCTGGACCTTCCATCACAGATAAATCTTTTAAATAGTTCTTTCAAGGGAGACAAAAAATAAGTGGGTTATGATTCATGACTGTACTCATTCAAATTATATATAATCAAATTTCAAGCAAGGATCATACTCCAAAAGCTATGACTAGCACAGATCTAGAAATGCTGGCTGTCTAAAACACTGCAGGCAATTGCCTTCAGTACTGAATTCAAAGAAGTTTACTGACGCTGCATAGATCTCTAGAAATAAACAAGCTACACGGCCACGTGCAATGATTTAGGTGGCTTGGATGCCACTGGGAAATATGAAATGCACACAAGCTTGGAGAAGGGAAAGCAGTGCTCCATGCACAGTTGAGTAAGCATTAGCAAAATATGGCAATCATATTGAGTTTGGAACTCCAGATTTTCTGCATTTACTGTCTTCCTGTGTCATCTTTGCTTGCTGGTATTTGATTCCTGCCACTCTTCCACCCACTTTTTGAAAAGGACCTATAGAGTTGCTGCTGCTGCTGCTGCAGGCTGCAGGACACTGGCAGCAGTGACCGCTGATCCAGAAACCAGCCCTTGCTCAATGGTGCAAATATGCTCTGATTTTCCTCAGAAAAGCTGCCTGCCTGTTAACTGTAGCCAAAAAAGTTTTGTTAGCTTCAAAACACTTGCAAGACAGGAATGAGCCTGAAAAAGAATAACACCTTCTGGTCTGGAGATTAGAAACATGCCTTAGGATGTCCTGTTGAATGAGCAGACATGGTTGGGAATTGCAATCCATTAATGCTGGAGTGCAGTGGAAGGCATGCCTGCTCCTTATTTCAGGCAGAACTCAATATATCTTGCTTCCTACTTATAAAAAGATGTTTATTACCTGTAACTGTACAGAGGTGTGTGCTTCACAGCAGCAGTGATTGGTAATAAGCCTCCTTTTCTCATTTACATTGATAGCAAGCATTAGTGAAGATATATGCATTTCATTTCATGGTTCAGAAAGAACAAAGTATATGTATATGTGATAGCAGTGGGTGGTTAATGAAATGGTCTGACAAACATAAGCTAATACATAATCATACCAGAATGTGGACTGGAACACCTGTTCCTGCTTCACAGGCTTACAATTCTTAAAGAAAAGTTACTATGTGCAAGAACTGAAATCACTACTATTTAGACATCAATATGCTCCAAGGAAATTTTAGTCATTTTTTGCATACACTAAAGGAGGGGGGGGTTAATGATATCAAATCTCTTTTGCTCATGTCCTAAGAGTAATGAAAACTTCACACATGCATGAAGCTCCAGTAATTATTTTAAACTGCCTTCTGTTGTCCCCCTGAGGAACACGGTGGTATTTGTTTGATGCAGTTTAATTAGTGTCAGGGTAATTAATGCTATGCTATCTACATGAGATCAAAACCCTTTCTTTGTAACACTCTGGTAACTAAGAACTAAGAAAAGGAAGTGGCATGAAAACGTGGAAGCTTGGCAGGCTAGGTTCACAAACAAACCAAATTGCTCAAATCTGCATTTATGCATCAGAAATATTAAATGCATCCAGCAAAGTCAGCACCTTCAAGTGTGAGATTGGGATCATAATGCATTAGAACTGCATGGTAAGACGGGAGACCCACGGCCTCCCATGTAAGTGAAATTCTTTTTCTATGGATGTAATCAAATTAAGTGAGACATTCATGGACACCATACACCTTGTAAGGAGTTTAAATCCTTTAATAATGAAATTATATACTTTTGCACAACCAGATCACCACAGTTATTTATAAGCAGCATGTGGTGCTACCATGTGCTGATATATTTTTCTAAATAAAAGCATCATTTGAGTTTAATGAATGAATGTGATTCTGCTTTAGTGTCTGAATAAAATTTGCATTTAATTGAATGTTCAGTCTCCACTTCAAAATAGTGCCCTCTACTAGCAGGACCAAGGAGATATCAGAGTACTGAAGTTCCAAATATGCACAAGAATTCTGGACACACACACTGCATGCAATACATAAATCCTTTCTAACTGTTTCTTTGGTAATAAGTAACAGCGGTATAAATCTCACAACACACAAACTCAGGCTGATTATAGGCTTAAGGAAATAGCTACAGTTATCTTGACTGGATAAATTATTATATCCTAGAGGTTATTCTGTGTTATTTTTTTTTTCCCTAACAAAGCTTCCTAATGAAGGAAGGGGAGGGAGGGAGGGAGGAGGGGAAGGGAAGAAAGGGAAGGAAGGGAAGGAAGGGAAGGAAGGGAAGGAAGGGAGGAAGGGAGGAAGGGAGGAAGGGAGGGAGGAAGGAAGGAAGGAAGGAAGGAAGGAAGGAAGGAAGGAAGGAAGGAAGGAAGGAAGGAAGGAAGGAAGGAAGGAAGGAAGGAAGGAAGGAAGGAAGGAAGGAAGGAAGGAAGGAAGGAAGGAAGGAAGGAAGGAAGGAAGGAAGGAAGGAAGGAAGGAAGGAAGGAAGGAAGGAAGGAAGGAAGGAAAATTAAAGAAAAGAAAAAGAAAAAAGAAAGAAAGGAAAAAAGAAGAGAAAGAAAGAACAAAATAAAGAAGGAAAGAAAGAAATTAAAAAGCTTGAGAATTGTTTTTTCTTAATCAGTGAAATTATGGGCTTGCATGTGTTTTTGGACACCATTAATGTGAAGAACAGAAAAATGTGTAGAGCCACATCCATAGGGGAAACATTTTATGCAATACTATAGAATTTCTGTGAGGTTTCTTGCTGAAAACAAAACACTGATTTAAAGACAAACAAGGTGAATTCTCCTACCTTGTTTGCCTTCAAATCAAAGGGAACAAGCAGTAAGAACCCAGCTCAGGAACAGCAAATATTCTGCCAGAAAGCACAAGCGGCAGCTCTGCGCACTCTGTAAATTGCACTGGTGTCCATCGCCGTTAAATTAACGTTTATCTTTACAACGGGAAATTTCACCAGCTTCTGCTGGTGGCACTCCACAGTCCAAGCGGCTCTGCTCAACGCCGCTTCCCGAGGTCACCCATGACCAAACACCCGCTGGGATCAGGTGACTAGCAAAATATGCTTTTTCATATCTGCAGTTCTGCTCCCTGCAACTTGGTTGTTTATCAATTAAAGTGATAAATACAAATGACTTTGATAACACAAGCAGCACATTATGCAGTAAAGTAAGCCCCAGAAAGCCCGCTGTAAGAACTGCACGCAAAGTTCAACAACTGTGAAAGAACTATTAAAAAGGACACACAAACAAGTGACCTTGACTGACAAGCGCACTTCATTCCAGCAATAAACAGCGGCAGTGCTGATAAGTGTTCATTGGCGCAGAGAGTAATTACCTATCTGTCAGCGTTGCTGGTGTGTGCGAAATAGTATAAATGAAACATACATAATGTACGGCAATAATATCGGGCATGCAGAACCTAATGTATTATCATCATTCTCAGGGCTCAGGTTTATGTGGCTGCCACCACTGAGTAAATGCCTTCTAGCCATGATAATTTCATTCTAATCTCTGTTCCATATTATAATTTTCATAGCTAAAAGATACTGAGGAGCAATACGTTTCAATCAAGGGCTAAATAGAACACAACCTGTAACCGGGTATTTTATACACCTATATATTTTTTTCTTTCAAAAAAAATTTAGTCAATTTATGAATAGACTGAAATAAGCTGTAAATTTATGGATGACAAACTCTGTCTGTAGCAATGTCACAATGTCTGGAGACAGGCTTTACATATCTTGTAAAAGGAATGCCAGCTTTGTCTATCATATCTCACAAAAGAATTCAACCCTCTGGAAGAATAAAGGCTTCTATGTCCCTTCCTGGTATATTATCAAACAAGGTTAACTTATAAATGAACAAAAGAAGGGTCCTACTGAGTTAAAAAAAAAAAAAAAAAACAAGCTTGTAGACAATGTGTGTTCCTATTTTAAGTGCTGCTTAAAATTCTGTTTTATTGCATAACCTTCACAGCCAGACCACCAGTGCGGCAAAAAAATCTGCATGCTTCTCCATTAATACACACTTTAAAATAAAGTCCTTGTATATTTTGATTTTATTTTGGAAATCTTTATGAGGGAGAACCATAGTGATTTGCAGGCATCCTCAGCCTCCCCTCCCCCCCACACCATGAAAAAGAGAGAACAGAGAATGCTGCTTTATCCAAGTACCGTTGACTGTATTTTAGTATCGGGGAAAAGTGAAGTAAAATGTGCATTGGAGCCTACACGATACCAGCAGTGGGTGTCATGTGGATGACAAACTGTTGCGCTGCTGGCACCCTCCCAGAAAATAGAACCGAGACACAGACCTCACTCATCTGTGCTCAAGGAGCCTCCAAATGGGCCTCCAGCTGACTGAACGCAGAATGTGTGCGTGCTCCAGCTGGCTGCATCCTGGCAGGCAAAATGGTGCCACTGGGGGTTGCTGGGCGAGGGCTATGGGTGGTGTGTTGGGAGCAGCCCCTTGCTGGAGGCAGGAGAGGAAAGGAGGATGAGCACCTGGAGGACAACTTCAGCTGAGTCCAGCCTTCTCCATCCTGGTCCCCCACAGCAGTTTCCACCCCAGCAGGCTCCAGCCCTACATTCAGAGGGACACCCACCTACCTTCATGGACCTCAGCTGTGCTGGGATGCATTACATCAGTAACATCAGTCATTACATCAGTAACTCACATCCGGAAAGATAGGCAAATTTGAAAGTGCAATGAACAGGGGTGGGAGGTACAGGCAAAAGAGCAGCTTCTCTTACAATTTGCTTTCTTGACCTTCCACCTAGCAGAATCTCAACCCATCTGGACCCACCTCAGGGGTCCTACCCCAAATCTCCCCAGCTGCCTGCTTAGCACAATCCCAGGCCTCTGCTGGCCTCCTCAGGAAAGCAGACTTCACGAACCACCTCCTTGATAAACCCAGACTGTACTTCAAGTGGTATGGAAACCTGAAAGCTGGCATGTTTTGCCTGGCTGGGAGTTTCACTAGAGAAATTTCACATGGCTCTAAATATAACTCAACAGCAATATTTATTTTATTTAAATGTTTCAGAACATTGCATTTGACAGAAGACAACAGACTGGAAAATTGCTTATACAAAATGCAAGAGGTGGTCGCAGTATTTCTTGGCATGTGGCATTCCTCCGCACTTGGCTGACAGTCACATCACCTGCCAGGCAGCACTGCAGCCTTCGTGTGCCTGTCCCCAACACTCGGCTGCTGGGTGACAGAGCCCAGCACGGCGCCATGCTGCCCTGTATGCCAGCCCTGCTCTCTGCTTCCTGACATCGCCCCTTAGATTACGCGCTTTCAGACATTTGCTGGGAATCCAGTATATCAGCAGATGTGGGACAATGTTTTGATGCTGAAATTTGGGTTTTTGATAATATTCTAGTTGCGGAAAGTCAGAAGGGTGAAACTTTCAGGCAGTTATTCTAGACGATCTTTGAAGGTTCCCTCCAACTGAACTACTGTATTTTATGCTAAAGTTTTGTACAAAGACAGACATAGCCAAAATATATATTGAACTCAGACTGTAAATGTTATACTGGTGATCTGCCTCGTAAATTTAAATACAGATTTCACTTCAGGGAACAAAATGGTATCAAATACTAAACATTTCTTCTGAGATTAAAAAGGAACCAGAAAAAGCACCAGGAAGATTGCTGTGTCCACCATACACAATTAAAAGTGTGGCCCACAATGCATTGTCACCGTTTCCTGATTTACAGCCAAAAAGAATTTTTAGATGAACAAAGATTAGAAACAAAGGGCTTTTTTCATTTGTTTTCAACAAAATGAAACTGGCTCTCAGAGGGCAGAATAATAATGGCAGCCTTTTTCCCTGAGAAATGAAGGGAAAATGAAAATGCTTTTCGGCTCAGCTCAGAGCACTGGTATAAGAAAAGCAAACACAGAGCTATTCCACAGCTCTGACATCCATTTGCTGACATGAACTAGAATTGTACCTAGAACACAAAAAGCCTCTTTGAAATGCTTGCTGACATGCAGACAGTATAGAAAATTTAGTGTCGTGCTCCAGAGTAACACTTGCAGGTGCAATAAAAAGGAAATACAGTATGTTCCAACACAGCAAGAGGCACACTCCCCATTAACAACTGCCTCGGCAGAGTTCTTCTTTTTGTAGCATGCATGTCAGCCCTATGAACAGCAGAACAATTAAGAATGCAAAAACTACTGAGGCTCAATATACCCTGCAGTACAACCCCAGCCTTCAGTTCAGGCTGTGTCCCCAACTGTCCTCCATTCCTTCTTTGTTTCTTTTTAAATCATGCTAGATAGGGCACTGTTCAAACGTGATGTGCATACCCCCTGTAAAAGCTGCTGCCTACAGGATAAAAGGCTTATTACGCTTTCAGCTGAAGTTGTTAATCCCCTAACAAGCTGAAACAGCATGTGCTGTAGTCTTAGAGGCCCAGGGTTCAATGAGTGATCATCGCATATGTAGGAAGTTGTTGCTACAATGGCAAGCAACATCATTCTTTCTGGCTCTCAAAAAATACAAAGGAAACAAACAACCTAATGGAATTACATTTTAAATCTCAGTTAAAGGTATGTTGCTTTATCAAGCACAAAGCGAAGAAGTATTAGAATTAAAGCTGCCCCGTATCAATATTTTATTTCCTAAATATTATGACCCACTCATTGGTTACAGGCTTGCATGTGCTCTCTTCTTCCATGGCCTCAGTGCATCATAAAGATCATTTTCAGGGAGCAAATTAAGACTCTGCAGTAGGTGAGGCTGTTTTCAGCAAGATTTCTGCCTCTAAACGGCAATCAGGGTCAGAGATGTTCAATTAAGAGGTACAGAAATGGAAGTCTTATGGAACTGGAGAAAAACATCAGTGTGGTCAAGGGAGGTGAATGCCACCAAAACAAATCCTGTGCCTGGTGCTCTCAAAGATATTTTATTTCATGCGTGACAGAGCCTTTAAGCCAAATTTTTACAGATGTCTTTACTACGTATCCCATTCTTCAGATGCAGAATTTGTGGCACCTGGAGCAGAAATTGAAGCAGGCCTGAAGCAGTTGCAAATGTCATAGGCACATAGCAGGGGCTGGGTCACACAGCGTTCCAGGCACTGGAATGGTATGGCATGGAGCAGTGGGGGCTGCATTCTCAGGAGGGGTCACACCACCATCCCGCACTGCTTTGCCACCTGAAACTATTCCACTTTCCCCATTTGCAAAGTAGGACTAACAGCAATCTTTGATCTCCCAGAGGATCTATGAGGATTAATTAAATTCATATTTAATGGTCTCCAGAATACTGTACTGAAAAGTATATAAAAAAACCTGACTAACTCAGGGTTGGTTTCAGTTGCTAATGCCGTGAGGCACACTTCCAAGAAGTTCTTACACCATCCTCCCCCACTCTATCACAAACTAACTCATTACCTGAAGAATTAGAACTCAGACAGCACTCAGGTGGCAATAAAAAGCTCATTGTTGCTTACTGAATCTGATCTAACCCTAGAAGGCTTGGGCTGAGGAGGGGCCATGGGGGCCATGGGGGCTCCCACAGCCTCAGCCCTGTCAGCCCGCCTGCCTTACGTGTGACATGGAGACTCCATTCCTGAGCTGGCATTTTAGAGAAGGCAACTTGAAAGGCCAGGCAAGTAGAGCTGAAGCCCTGCACCCCCACTTGGGAAGGGATGCCAGGAGTTGGGCTATCCTACATATTCAGGATAAAATATTCAAACTCTTATTTTGTGGAAGGCTTCTTTTGTTTGTTTGTTTTTGTTGTTTTTCTGGTAAAAAGGTTCTTAGCTGTTTCCCTTTTTTTTCCCACCTATATGCAAAAAAAAAAAAAAAAGCAGCAGAGGAGTCTGCTGTGCTTTGCTGTTCCACTTCCCAAATTCAGGCTCTACCCAGCACACGGCCAAAGCAGAAAATGTGACTCTTTGTTAAAGCACTGTGATACATTATTAGCTCCCCCCAGGCCTAATCAGCCAGAAGGATTCTACTGTTTTTATTTAATTATTAATAAACTCTCCAACTGTTTGTATGGCAGAAGCAAATAAAAGTCCAATTAAAATTTGGAATCCCTTGTAGTAGGTGCCTCCATACCTGCTTCCAGTGTCCTTTCGTGTTTCTGTCAAACACAGAATTTCCCCCAGTATACATTTTCCTGTTGGAAACCACTGGCATCCTCCCTTCTAAACAGCCTTGTCAGAGAGTGGACTAAGGCAAATTACATTGAAGCCAAGAATATGCCTATTCTGGCTATATACTTATTTAAAGTCAAGGACATTTTAAAGAGCAGCTCCGAGCTACTGTAGAGATGCCAGCCTATGATATTTTGTGAAGTATGTCTATGAAGTAAATAAAAATAATAATGAAAATCCCAACACATTAAGTAATCTTTAACCAGAAACATAACCCGTTATACAATAACTCTGAAAACCACTGTGTACCCTAGCTGTTACTCTGCAAATAAAATACAATCTACCATAATTAAAATGCTCTAATATGCATTATCCATCCCCAGAGATGAATTATTTAAGAAATTACAAATTGGTACTTTTTCACTATGTGCCTCATATTGACACATTCTTTCTATTGAAGTAAACTACTCAAACGAGCAAAAGTGGAACATTTGGGCTTTTATTAACAAACTTCTATGTTTCACTAATTCTCTGGAAGGTCCATTTTGTAGCTAAAAATGCTGTGCTATGCAGTCTGCAGAACAGTAAGGATTCCTGACTGACTAGTGAGATGTTATTTTTCTTCCAGGAGAGAACGATTAATAAAATACTGCCTGAGCAATGAGAGATGATAATACATTTCTAAAATAAAATAAATACATAAAATAATATTTATTTCATGCAGTTAGAGATACCTACTGAAAGTTGTATCTCATCTTGTCCAGGATATAGGTGCTCTGTCACCTATACCATATACCAGATCGTAATCTCAACAATGAAAAATACCAGAGCTTTTCTCCCAATTTTTATGTAACATTATTCAGATCTTTGTAACTTTCCGATAGAAGAAGACCGTATGCCACAACACAACATATACACAAAATGTCTGAGTTATGGAGTGTTACAGAAATATAAACACAGAGCTGTTTCACTTTTATGAATTTATGACTTGGTATCATTTGAATGTATGTTTTATGGTCTGATTTTTGAAAAAGGCCTCACATAATCACTCATTTCGCATCCACAGCTTAACAGTGTTAAATTCAAATCTGCACCCATAGTATGCACAGAAGTAGGGTTATCTTATCAATATAGCTGGCTGCACTTTCATAGCATATGTTGTACTGAACATCCAAATGACATTAGCTACATCCAAGTCTACTTATTATACAAAAAAGGAAAGAGTAAGGGCTTAAGGTTTTCAAAAACAGACAATTCTCTTCTTTAGTATTTTTATTACATATAAAGAGTATGCACACTCACATATGTACATTAACTCTTCTTACAGAAGGGAATAAAACATATCCATACTCCTGTAAAAATGCCCGTACACTGAAACTGTCACAGTACTTTCAATAGTTCTGCTTTGAAATATTTCAATTAAATTAAGAGAAAGCTCTAAAAACAGTTGCAATTGATGTTGAAAATGCATGTTTTCTAAAATCACAGTGCAATAATCTCATGTTATGAACTGCAATGTAATGGAAAGCCTTTTCAATTGAAGGGAGGCACACATAAGAAAACATGGCCATGCCTAGAAAGAATACAGTTTAAATCACTCAGTTTTTATCAGCTTGCAGCCTGGCATGAGTTTGAACCCATGGCTGGAGGTGAAAGATCTCTGCACTAATTTACTGCACCACTGAAATGCTTCCTAATCCTTCCTTGGACTCCAAATGAGTTTAAATCTGTCTGTATACATTTCCCATTGTGTCCTAATATATTCAACAACAACTTCTGTGAACATGGAAGATTTCTCCCCCCCCCGTAAGCAATGAACGCGAATGGATGTCAACAACAGCAGCATCTCCCGTCCAACACCTGACTGAATCCTCTGGATGTGAATCCAGCACAGCAATATGCACCCCCACAGTCACGCAGGTTGGAAGCAGGAGCTCACCACCCTTCAAGTCTTGATATAGTTTGCTTTTAGCCCCTGTTTTCAAAGCCTTTGAGAAGCTTGCACAGCATTCACAGAATACAGCCTCTCTCCTTTAAACGTCAACTGCTCGTGGCAGCTCTGTCCCTTAGGAACTACAAATCCTGAAGGATGAATCTGGTGCTTTCACAACAGGGCTTCTCTCAGTACCCAGCTTTCTCAAAAATAAGCTGCACATACAACCTGTAAGCATGCACATGGGAAGGCGGGGGAGGCAGGGAGGAATAAAGTGGGCTCTGCTGTTTTAGAGAGGATTACCAGGATAATTTTACTTTATAGATGCAAAACAACTTCTGTTCTTCTACTTTTGTTTTTAAAGGCACATGTTTTCTATTTAAAAAATACATATACAATGAGTAATGCATATACATAAAAATTAATATTATATATAATTAATTTTAATACCACAGTCTAGGACACAGTCTGGAAATGTGGAGGAATGCTTTGATTTCTGTTTCTCCTGGAGCTTTAGGAAAATTCCTGATGACAACCTATTTTGTGCTCAGTTCTAATAAATCTTCCCAACTTTGTAATTAGAAGCAGTAAAAAAAACACCCCAAAAACTCATGCTGCAGACTACCATGGATTTGGGACAAAATGCTTCATTCAATCTACTTTTCAAATGCCTCCTTCCATAATTTTCTAACTTTCTAAATTTCTAATTTCTAGTCTTCTGAATTGATACCTTATTTTATTTTGTTACTGTGGGGGAAGATGACTGAATTCAAGTGGGGATATGTTCACGTTGAAGCAAAAAGAAATGCCTTGAGAGCATATGGGAGTGCAGGGCTTCTAGTGCATCTTTAGGATAGGTGGCACTAGAAACCACCTAAAAGATGTTATTGCACAAAGGCCAGAGACACCTGAGATAGTCTTCTGGACTGTCAGTTTAATTTAGGGCAGCCACCAGTCTCAGCAAGCAAATCTCTGCAGTGCTGGAGAAGTATACGTTCAGTCCAGAGGGCTGATTCAGTAGTCCAAAGCCCTTTCTACAAAGACCACCCTGCAGATGGCCTTCCTATTCAGTACTTAGCGGAGTATGGACTGTATTTGGATTTTTCTAAGGGCTTGAGACTGCAGTACCAATAACCCAGAGGCACTGAAAGGCAGAGAAAGACCTGTGTTTATCTTAGAAGCAATAAAGGCAGATATGAAAAGAGCAATATTTGTGAGTTAAGGCGGGATGGGCTGGGTCTCCAGCAGTGCTCTGCTGATTTATACTGCCCAAGGTCAAAGGAGCTCTGCTAACTTTCACCAACAGAGCCCCTGTCCTATTTATCTAAAAGCACTCTGCATCTGAATTTTCTGCACAGTTATTTCAAGTGCACATCCACAAGACTCTGTAAATGAGTCTGAGGCAATCTGTTTACATCTATTCAACATGCATGCACAAAGAAAGAGTAGCAGAGGGGCGACAGACACGTTAAAGCTCCTCCTATTACATCTCCCCAGAAGTGATCAAGCCCTTAATGGTTTCAAAACACATAGCATTTTGGTCAGATACAGGAAATTTTAAAGCTTTGCTGCTTCTCTTTTTTTTTCTTACAGTCTCTTGGAAACCTACCTCCCAAATTTCAGCACCAAATATGACACAATAAAGATTGCCATCACTGTCCTGATTTAGGTTAAAAAAAAACATGTTTTATCATATTCAACAGCCCATTGCTGAAGTCCTTCTGATAAAAAAGGAAAATAGTCATCAACATAAGGAACAAAGTGTCTATTTAATCCTTCTTCCTCTGTTGCTGTGTCACAAGGCAGATCTTTCCATCACACTGACCCTCACTGCACTCAAAGCTATTGCAGAAAGCTTTAAAATGAGATATATGGGCCATTCTGCTCAGCTCCTCTGAAGTCTTTAGGGCCCTGTGTGTCTGCCAGATTATAATTTGCCTCTGGCAAAGAGGCCGCTATTTCTTTTTGCTGAAAATAAGAATCAAAACTGAAATTCGTGTGTAAGAAACTCAGAAGTTATTTGCTAGGTATCTATTCTGGTAATGTCTACCTAGTCAAAGAGTATCAATGAGAAGGAAAATTAGGAGAAAAAAAATCAAGTGACAGTTAATTTGGGATTTCTCCTTGGTATCTATGTGAGGTCGTTTACAGAGAACTTTAAATGCAGGCAATTAAGGAACATGGTTTAAAAACAGCTTCAGGGCCAGCCCTCAAGCCAATTTACCAATTTTGTGGGTTTGCAACCAGGTTTGTATATTTTATGTTAAATTTAAAAACAAAACAAAACATAACACCAACCTTCTTTCTGTATCGAACAAACAAACAAATGGCAAATCTGACTAATGCTTCATTGGCTTCAACAGGCTTTGCATTCTCATCACTTCCTTCAGGGAAACACTGTAACAGTTTATAAACAAAATACTGTAAAACATAAGCAAAGGGAGAAAATACATTTTCCTTTTTTTTTTTTTTTTTTTCCCTCAAGTCATTAAAATGACTTGGAATAGTAACACAAATGAAGCTTAAATTGCTGGTGGCCTTTATTTTTCTGTTCTATTGTCCTGAATCATGATGAAAGGTTTTAGTTAGCAATGTACTTACTTCATAATCTCTGAACGAATTATTTTGACTTTGAAATTCACAGGAATTTAAAAGTAATTGCTTGCAGGTAAAAAAAAAAAAAAAAGAAACATAACCAAAGCTATCACAGCTAATCACAGGAATAACCTGCATTTTATTATTCTGGGGAGTAAGTCTATAATCTAAAGCATGAATCTGGAACCCACTGAATTTGTCACTGCTAAAGCCACAGCAATTGAAGAAGGCGTGATCTTCCTCAAAGGTACTACTTTAGACAACAGACAACAGTTATTTATAGACAGAAGAAAATAGCAAAATGGCATAGGAAAAGCACTGAGTTAACAGTGACTAGCAGTCATCTTGACACATATGCAGATAAACTATTTTTTGCATCATCACGAGGACATGTAAGCTCTGGAAGTCATCTATCAGGGGCAATATCCTCAAAGATGAACTGGCATTTTGGGCAGATAAAGGACAGTATGTAAATTTTGGATACAATATGAAAGAAAGGTTAGGATGGTCCATGAGAGGAGAGACCACAAGAAACTTCAAGAATGAAATTATGTATGTTGCATTTTATGGGCTCGGCCCCAATGCTTATATTCTGAGATGCAATACCTGAGGGATAACAGAGCAGGTAACAGAAGAACCACGCTAAATAAACAGAGACAAGGAAGGTGGTATCTTAAAGATATTTCTGCAAAAATTTTGTAGGATTTGAATAGGAAGACCTGAGCAGACAATAATCTGCATTACATGCATGATTTGTAGGAAGACTCATGGCAGGGAAGGACAGCAAAAACAATGGGAGTTGGAAAGTAATATAAAGCTCTGTTTCTTTTCACAGGGGTGGAAATGAGGAAAGACAGCGTCCCAAATAAAAGAAAGCGTATGTATACTTTTGCTTTTAAATAAATAAGTGAAGTTATATTACTGATATTTAGGTTGTTAGAAGCTAGATTTGATTACACTGACTAGACAATTAACAGCTGCAAGTGTTTTTTTCCAAAAGATAAGCTCTGTACTGTCAAAAATACACTGATTTTTCATCGTAAGACCAATAATAAACACTGAAGAACTAAGTACTTACTATATGGCAAGTAAACTCACAGTGAACTTACAGAATCAAATGCAAACTTTCTGCAAGGATAGTAACTATCAGTTGGAGACTGTACAATATTCTGCAGAAGCCAGTGTTACCTAGGTAATAAAATGAAAGGGATGTCTGAAATGTTCTTTTACGCACAAACAGGCCTGACCTGCGAAGATGAATGACTTGTCAGGAATTAGCAATAGCTTGCTCAAGTTCTGAGGACAAATTCCTATAGACATAAAACACAGAAAAGTTTGTTTCATCCTTATCAGAAACTGAGCTGTAGCTGAACATCAACAAAAGAGTTGTTAATTTTCTGTCAAATGGAGAAGGTGAAATAGCTATTACATTGCTCAAGGGTCAAAAATCTGTATCCAAGCAGACTGAGCATATGCATGCCTTGACTTTACTAATTTCATGGAAAAAATGTACAAGTTAGTCCACAATGAGAACACAGCCCTGGGGTTACGCATTAACTACCTAATTGGTTGCTTCACTACTATTTCCTGCTTACCTTGAGTTACAAGTAACTGCCAGATATCTTGCATGTTTCTAGCTCTCTGTAGATATAAACATTCTTTTCCAAGCTCCTTTTCACAAATATGGCGTTAGACACAAAATACATAAAAATGACAGTTCTTAAATTTTTGCAAAATGCTTCCTGATGTACATATTTTGTTTTTTTGTTGTTTTTTTATCCAAGGGATCAGACAATGGATGGATTCTCACCCAAGGCAATAGGATTTATCAGAGCAGAGACTGGCACATCTGGGACCAGTTTCTATGATAGTCTCTCTTTACCAGCTGTAAGTCATGTCACAGAGTTGCGAAATTGGTATACATCCAAATGGATGCAATGTGTGTTCTGATGATACATCATAATGTTATAGCAGCAAAACAAACATACTCTCAGTAACAGTATACTTTTAATTCTGCTTTCAGTTCCTCCCATTATTATTTTCCTTTTAAATTTCCTGATCTCGCTTTCTGCGTGAGTATACTTTTCTGAGGGAAGTTTGAGCATCAACAGATTAGCAATCCACAAGAAGTGAAATAAAGTCTTGCCATAATGCAAGAATCATTGCATCCTTGCTTTAAATAGCTCTCTAGTCAAGATGGCCACAGTTGGAAAGCCAACATTTGGCAAGAAAATTTCTCTCAGTGGGAAGATATCTTGGCTTCTTCAAAGGAAAACTTGCTCTGATCTGGTACATTCTTCTCAGTACATTCTTAAAAGTTCACAATATAAGGTCTGCTGGAGCAGAATCCTGTCTTTGACTCATTTGATTTTGTACCAAGCCCTGGTAGCTATGAAGCAAGTTGGTACATGAGCCTATTCGAGTGCCCTCAACCATACACTGGAAAACATGGGGAAAGTTAGTGCTGCGAAATGGCAGGGATGCCAAAGCCTTGAGAAAGCTCGTGCAGGTCTCAGAAGCTCTTCAGAAGTAGTCCTGTCACCTTCCATGACTTGAAGGAGCTGTAATAGCTAAAGCGAGGATACCACAGCACTTGAGCCACTCTGAGTACTTGTATTGTAAGTATTACCTTGCATACAACAAAACTGATTTATTTCAACAACTCAGGAATCATCTGCCCAATAATGAATGAAAACCTAACAACCTTCTCCCACTTTTTCTTTTTTTCTTTTTCTTTTTTTTTTTTTTTAACAATAATATTTTTGCTGGTATTGAACCAGAAAAATGATGTGAGCAGTTTTAGCTGAATAGTCTACCCCACCCTGGGTTGTGGAAATCAACCACCATCCAAACCCAAAGTTGCAATACCTTGAAAGCCAAGACTCCAAGAGAAAAGTTGATACGTTAATAATAATGACATTATCATACTGTGAACACCTCAGTACTGCACTGAAAGTCTGCTAAGCTTCAAACTTCTCTATGTTCTCAAGCTTTATCTTCTTGTGTATCAGCGAGACAATTTTTTGTATCTTAACTGATTGGAGGTCGTTGTATTTCTACATATTGCTTAAAGCCCCTGCCCAGACTCCTGTACATGTGCCTGCAATTATGACATAAAAAGGAAACCATTCAGCAACGGTTTCCTGTACTGCTTCATGTCAGGGCACGAGTCACAGAGCAGCAGCCCTATCAGAAGCCACAGAACCCTGCCTTCCCCTTGCCAACCCACCAGTCTCTGAAAGGAGCCACTGCTTTGATGAAATCAAGGCTTAAAATGGCTGCCAACACTCTTTGTTTCTGGAAGACAAACATAGTGATGTTGCTTTATTATTCCTCATCAATGCAGGTCACATAATTTAATGGCAGTTTTACTCCCCAGACAGAAAATTAGAGAGACAGGTTGTGCTGCCTATAAATTTCAATTCTAATAATGGAACTAAGCCTTTCCTTTAAGGGAAACATTCTCCCTAAAAAGAAAGCATGAGATAGCTGGGATTTGCCCTGGACTTAGAGGAATATCTCAATTTTGTCACTGGACTACTGGATGTGTCTGCCTATCACCATCTCCTATTTTTCTATATTTAGTTTCCATATAAGCATATCATATCTCACCTCCACCCGACCTGTTGGATTGCCAAACGATTGCTTTGAGGCAAAAAAGCATTGAGCTTTTCTTTCAGGGGAAGTATTTTTCCATTTTTTCCCATTACTTTCATGAAAGTAGCTTCATATATTACACATTAACAAGCACTCCAAATAAAAGGTGAACTCACAAATCTTTTATAAGCATAAAAACATTTGGACTCAATGGAGTATAAATCACCAAGTTTTTGCAATCTGGACCGCCGTACAGAAAGCAAGCTGCTGTGCCCAGGAGCAGTTTCCTTACAATTAACTTAATGCTGGAATGGTGCTGACATACTAAAGCAGTATGATAAATGTACAGTAATGTTATTTAAATGTTACAATGTATTAGTGTTTTTTTCTGCAATAGCTTGCAATGAAATCCAGATCACAATAGAAATTGTTTTAAAAAAAAACCAACAAACAAAACAAAACACAAATTATAGCTGGGTGGGAAAGATGCTTTTCTGTCATCAGTATAGTAAACCCAGTAATAGTCAAGCACTAGAATCAAACAACATCTGAACTATCTGTCAAGCCAGAATCAATACCTTTCATGGAATAAACTAATGTGGAGTTCAGGAGATAAGTGCAAGTTAGTGTCATTAATAGGCACTGTACAAATTCAGACACGATCATGCAAATTAGAAATAACCACTAACAACTGTGATTTGAATTACATGCCATAGATCTTCAGTTACATAGTAATAAGATGCTCAGAAACAAAGCTGAAAAACCAAAGACTTTCAGCCATTGGATAGAATTCAGATTTTGCTGCCTGCATAAACTTGCATCCAACTAGGAACAAGCACACCTACATCTCTACACTGAAGAACTCCAAAATTTACTTTTCCTGAAAAGGTCAACGATAATAAACTTTGAGTCTCTGAACGGAGCAGCATTTAGTGTAGGAGTTGGTCATAGAATCGTAGAATTGCTTGAATTGGAAGAGATCATAAAGGTCACCCAGAGAAACTCTCCTGCAATGAACAGAGACATCTATAGCTACATCAGGTTGCTCAGAAGCTGCTTCAAAATACCCTCATGTCACCCGTTGGATGTCCTCTCTTGCCTTTCTACTGAGGTAACCTGAGGGACAGGGGAGGAATGAGTGGATGGGGAAGACATGGAGCGTTTCCAGCATTACTAAACAGACTGTTCTGTTTCCCTGGAATACACATGCATGAACAGGGACAATAGCCAGTGTGATTCGGTAGGTGAAAAAAAAAAAAAAAAAGGCCCACCTAGAACATTTATATCATGGATGTCCATATTACAGCATGTCATTGTAAGTGACTGGATAGGTATTGCAGAATGGTAAGTTAACAAAAAGACATCACTAATGCTGTTAGAATGCTTAATTTCAAACACATGCGTCCTGTCTTTAAAATGCCTTCTGATCATAAAACTGAGAGTCTGCATATTAAAGTTATTTCACTCAATTTAAGCCCAAGCTACCTAAGAACCTAAAGATATTTAGATTTGAAAAAAAAAAAAAAAGGCATTCAATTTTGCATTAATAGATTAAAGTAACATATTTCTTGTTAGTATTGTAAGGTACTTTGTTGGGTAGTTTATGTGAAGAATACAACCTGCTAGAGAATGCCAAGGTTTAAATTATGGAAAGACTGTTGCTCTAGTAATGCTTTAAGTAGCCACTAACTCCACACTGCATTAGGAGAAAGTTACATTCCTAACAGAATGGTTTTAGAAGAGTTTTCTATGACTCCTGCCCAAATAAAATCTTGATTGAAATCCAAGTGGCAGCACTGAGAACACAGGGTTGACAGAACAAGTGCCACAGCCAATATGAACAATTATGAGCCCAAATCTGCCATCATTTACATATACATATGATTCCAGTTGGTGAGCAGAAATTTTGTATGCACAACAGAGAATACTTCTCTAACTCCAAGTTTTGCAAAAAATACAATGGAAACTCAAGTCAATAAGATTTGAGCAAAATAAGAGATACTTGAAGGAATATTTTAAAAATTACTTTGATTCCTGTGTTTGTCCTAAATGCTGCAAGAATTTGCTCAGTATGAGGTCTGGCAGGCAAACCACAGAGCCTGAGTAGAAGAGGAACTTCCAGTGGGCCTGCCTAGCCCACCAGAGCTCTGTGCAGCCACAGAAATATCAGCCATATCATCATAACACTACCACAATCAGTTCTTCCATCGTCCTCCAGATGCCAGTGGTTTTCAAAGTGTAATCCACGAATCTCTAATAATGGCTCTTGGATATCCACAAAAGTCAACTGAAGAAAGCGTCTCTCACAAACCAGAGAGATCTGCATCTCCATCGGAGGAAAAAAAAAATCACAGATTCAAATCTTTGCAAACATCTCACAGCTTCCACTGCACAGAGCCCAGCAGGGTGAAGGTGATCAGCTGAAGTAGGCCCTCTCAGTTTTCATGACAATAAAGTGAGGAGACTGATGACCTCAATGATCTTTGAGGTCCTTTTCAACCCAGGCCATATTTCTTGCTTTCTTCTACACCTTGTTTCTTGCATATAATCCCTCTTCTTTGAAGATGTGATAATGCCATCTTTGGTTCATCTGCAAGTGCTTTACGCAAGTTAAACTGAGAAATCACCAACTTTTCAAAATGAAATACTGAACTCACGAAAAAAAGCCAGCATTATCTAAGCTGTGGTTGAACATCCAGATACTATTTCAAAATTCCAAAACATTTTCCTTATTTATTTCATTTGCTCTGTATTTTTTTCTCAATACCATTATTATTGTTCTGTAAAAAGACTTTTTCTTCATTAAAATAAGAAAGGAAGCTTTTTCTTTTTTTTAACTAAGAACACATACTTCATTCAAATAGTAAATGCTGATCTCAGTACTTCATTTGAAGGGGATCAATGTATTTCTATCTACAGTTTTCTATCTATAAATGTATAAATCAACCAAAATATTAAATACTGTAACACAATTATCCCTAAAAGCAAGATCTAGGGTATCTGATACTTTCTGAGATCAGTGTGAGACTTTAGCTAGATAAACCAGGCTCACTGCTGTATTCTTCCATTTATGGTGCATCCTTCTTCTATTCCTTTTATCAAATATTGAGTGTTTCAGCAGAGAACAACTACATTACAACCAGTCTGAATTTAATGATCAGCTGTTTTTCAAGAAATGGGCAAAACAAGACCTGACCAAAAAATTATCACTCATCTCACAGGTAAGGGCTGTAGCAGAACACAGCACATAAAACTAACATAAAATACAACTGACTTGCTGTGCTATAGTACAGCAAGCCATTTGCTTTTTTGCAAGCATACCTAGAAACATATATTGAAAACAAATGGTGCATTTGACCTTACTGATAGTAGCACCGGAGGGAATCCTGTGCTGTTTCAGAGCTGGTAAACCTGTGTGTATCATCAATGAAGTGCAATTAATTTTCTTTAAAAAAAAAGCAAACACTCCAAAATCAAATAAAAACCCCTACAATGAAATTTTTTTTTTTTTTTTTTTTTCCCCCATCACACACTGTTATTTTAAAACACTTTGTGTTAGTTGATATACAATGACATTTTCTGGAAAGGAAATAAGGAGTTGGTTGACATCATGAGAGTAAATTAAGTTTATGCATGTGTAAATACAAATGACAAAATACTATGTTTATGGTGTGATATGATAAATTAAACCAACCTTGCATGATTCATGATGAATAAATTTATTGAACTCTATTTCTTACCTTATGGGCACATACATTAACCCATGAAAAGAAATGATTCCTTGGCACTATGCTACTTTTAAAACTCATGAGAACCCCCTACTGAAAGCAAATAATGCATAAAACCTGCATACTGGGGCAATGGTGAGGAGGTTAAACGACAGTGAGGGGCAGATAGAAGCAAGATGGAAAGATTTTCACCCCTTCCAGTCAACAAGGGAGTGTTCCAGCTGACATATGCAGCCTCTGCTTGCCCTTTGTCATGTATGTGTTTCACCTCAAAAACTGTCAGTGACTTGTCAGAATCAATCAGAAAACCTAATGCAATTCTGCAATGATGTACAAGTTTGGACAGCATGACATCAAATTTCTGGTAGTGTGTGTCAAGTACCATATGAAAACAGATGTCCTCATTACTCCACTGCTTTGGTACAAAAGAGTACATCTTACCTTTTTGACCCATATCTGGCAATTGCAAAATTATAATAAAAGACAGCAAGCAATTCAGCCTCTAGCTAGTACTTTTATCATATAAATCGAATTATAACGCTCCTTATCTTCTGGCAAATAAGTTTGCTCTATCAACTACAGTTTTCCGACTGGATATTGCTTTATGTTCCACAGGCTTAAAAGTCACTGTGTCAGAACTCTTTGGACTGCCTTGCTTAACACGATAGGGTCTTCTAAAGCCTCAGACATTAACTGTTACAATGTGAACAGCAAAGCCAAAAGCCTGTCACTGAGAGGCTGTGCAGCTACTGGATGAAGCCTCCACTCAGAGCACAATGAGGGACTTAAAAGGCTGCCTCAGTGAGGGTTACAGCCCTCTCCTACAGCCAAAATGCTTACTCCCAAGACATTCTGGACTCTAACCACCCAGGACCCTTTTGCCAAGACTGTAACTCTTCAAACTGGTGAAATCCTCAGACGAACTACGCTATCCAAGACATAATGTGGATTACCATCCTTCAGGACTTCCTTGAGGGAACAAGCAAATTCTCTAAGTCCATTGGTACAGGACCTAAGGGAACCCTATAACCTGATGTGCACCAGCAGGTAAGAGAAGCTTGATATAGAACAGATTTAACTGTAAAACAAATAAACTCCTATCGCATGTAATTAGTAGGAAAGGAATAGTTTTATCTCATGAGGAAAATGCAATCACGCCTCCTTGTGCCAGATAATACCCAAGAATAGATTCATAATTAGGTGCCTCAGGAAAGAACACTGCTCTCCCTACTTGGAGACAAATCTGAAATCTGAAATCTGAATCTTATAGAATTCTCTTTGTGTTAACAGGGAATGGCTAAGTGGGTCTCTGAATGACTTTGCTGTTTGTGCCTCCTGCTCTCTCACTAAACACTTTGGGGTGTACAGCCTGCTGCTGTTGAGGATGTCTGTGCACCCTCTCGAAAGCAAGGACTGGCATCAGCAAGGGAATCAGTCTCATCTGCAAGAGCTCACATTGCCTGTTCCCCAGCAGAGAGATTTGCTTGCACAAAGCCACTAAGAACAACAGAACACAAAATATAATACAGTAATGTCCAGAGTTCAGTATAGCTATTCCTGTGCAAATCTCAAAGCATGTTATAAAAGAGAGACAGGAACCAGTAAAAAGATCTGATTCATGGAAATATATGATTTCTGCTTTAATAATAGGTCATGCTATCATCATTTCCTAGAACACAGTATTCAACAGCAATGGAAAAAAGGATATAACAAAGATGGAATTGTCATCACTTGGAGTAATATGGAATTAAGCCCTTGAATCCTTCTAGTCAATGGCTTATCTGAAAGAGCCAAAAGTATCCCACACTGTTCAAGAGATGATTAAGGCTTATGACTTTATTTGAAACTGAGACTAGTACACTCACAGGCACCTGGGCACTTCACCTCAAGTACTAAACAATTTTGGTCAACACTAGATTAGCCTGATCTTTAATTTGCTGTGGAATTAGCTTTGCCTGTGTCCACTCCTTACAGAGATTTTACTGTCTTTCCTCCAAGTGTTTTTTTTTGCTTTTGTATTTCAAAGCTTCTTTTTCTAAGTTCAGTCTTTTCAACTACTGACATCACAACACACATCCTTTTCATCTATTACCACATCTAAAACACTTTGAATTAAAACATGTTTTGCAAAAGTATAGTAATATTAGCACACTTAGCACATTAAAAACATGGGAATAGTATGAAGACTAGTGTTGGCATATTGCATTGCAAGAGTAGCTACTGCACTGCAGATCCTATAAAATATCTTGTGTACTTGATTCAAAGTCAGTTCTTAATGCAGATTGGTACAAAGTTTGGAAGCATCACAACTACAGTCTGCAGTCCTTTGGTGTATATTATGTGGATCTGTTTGACTTCCCACACTTTGTGTGTTATGGTTATTCCTTGTATAGGGGTGTTAAGTGGAAATCCTATAAGTAGTAGGTTAAGAGCCGAATCAGCAATGTTTTTCCCTTTGTTTATTTCCTGTTTCTGTGCCACTGCTCCTCACAGGCCAAAATTATTCTGGAAGATGGACAAAACATAGGCCTTTGAGTGAGAAAAGTAAGAAGCATTTTCACCTCCATCAAACATATGAGTAAAGAATGTTGAACAGTGTTCAGTGCAGTATGAGTTATTAAAGCAACTGTATCACATATTAAGATGAAGTAAAAACTTTTCTTCAGGCATAATAAGCATAAATCAAAAAGATTTGCCTGCCTTCCCCACCTAAGTGCATAAGTATATGCACTAATGTTGCTCTGATTACTACTGCAGATTAAAAACTCACCCATTACACTCCACGTGTCACTGGAAGATACTGAGTGATGACGAAAAGGAAGAACCTCAGAGGGTGAGAAGGGCCAGATCTGAAGTCACCTTCCTGCAAGTGGTCAACAGACATTCAGGGAGAAACATCTCTCTGTTTCCCTGCAGCCTCACTCACCTTCTCCCTCCTGCCATTCCTCCCAAGGTTATCCAGCATCCCCCAGCTGGCCAGGGTTCTTCACCTGCCTCTTGCCCCAGGCACCAGGAAACTCTTGACACACGAGGCAGCCCCACAGCCTACTATCTTTCCATGTATCTGTGTGACACCTTCAAAGTGAGGTCCTGTCACTCATTCACTTATAACACAAAAATTGAAATGAATGGCTTTTCTTCAGTAAATACAGAGAATATTTTAATTTATATTTGCTCTTTTGCACACTGAGATCTCCTTGGGCCAAGTGACTGCTCTATCTGTAAATTAAATCTCATTTGTCACTGAAAAAACTCAAAACCCTGCGTTAATATTCTGATTATTTGCTATACTGAGTATGAATTTATTTATTGTTCTTTCGCACTTGTGACTCACTTTTGTGCTGCCACAAAAATATTTTGCTAATTATCTCAAACATTAGAACAGGCTTATAGCTGTTAAAATTGTTCTTTCTCATATTTACTTTGTTCAAACATGATCAAGGACAGGACTTCTGCAAACATCATGTTTTTATGAGAAATCAACAGGGCAGCAGATACATGCATTATGAAGTTAATGGTCTGTCAAGATATTAACAATGTTGATTCCTGAAGAGAAGTCTAGAATTTAAAAGACAAAACTGGGTTTATCAGATAGGACAGATTGCTGCTTGTCTGACTGACTTAGTTTGTGTGACAGAGCTATGAGCTGCCTTTGGGTTCACAAGTCCTTCAAAACCAAAGATTCATAATAGAAAGCTTTTCAGCATAAAGCACCCAACAATCAGAGTTAAAGTTTTATTTATTGGCTCTGACCATCTACTTCTGTTATCAACCATAAGGGCCCATACACTTCATCAGCTCCCAACAATAGCTGCAAGCTTGGACAATCTGTCTTGTGTCTTCATCGGGTAAAACTTCAATGGAGCAGCATCGATTAAAGGACAGCTCACGCATAAAATGGAAACTCATTAAAATAAACTTTTTCAAAGGGGGAAGAAACTTTGGTTCCAACTGAATTGAACTGTTTTTATTTCAGAGATGAAAGCTCCATTACCCAGCTATACATTCATGTGCTCCTGCCTTAAGTGCTTTTTATTTGACTTAAACTTTTGGTTCCTTCCCATGTCTTTTTGGAGGCTTGAGAAACATAATAGGAATTCAGACCTTATTGAGCTTGATTGGAACACAGTATCTGTGAACCTCATAATAATACCTCCTGGACCTTTATGTTGATCGTCTCACTGTGGCCTCTTTTGTGTGTTTTCCTGGCCTTTCCTCCAAGAACAATTGTGTCCTTTCACACGTATTTGCAGAGTTGTTTTTAATGCTTTAAACATTTTTAAATGAGTGGCCACAAAATAATGAAGAAATAAAAATAACACAGGTGTAGTCATTTACATTATGGATGGAAGGCTGCATAAGGTGCTGATGTCAAGATAGCTTTTCTGAAGTGTTTATATGAAAACTGACTTGCAGCTTACTGCCTGAAAGCCTCACCTTGAACTTTTTATGAGGGCAATAATAAGAAGAAAAAATACAGATGGTAACCTGTGCTACATGGAAACTTCACTTTAAACAGAGCCGGCTTAATACTTGGTAGATTACTCATTTATAGCAAAGTTAAGCAATAATATTCCGAACGCTTTGATTTTAGATGACTGAACACTAAATGAAATGAACTATATTCTCAGTTACTTACATACACTGAATGTCAACATAAATTTGTATAACGCTGTGAAGCTATACAGAAATATTCGCCAACTGTGGTGCCAAACACCCTGCGCTATAGAAAATGCTTTAAAAAATTTCATTCTGCTATATGTTTTTGTCTTCATATATACTTCTAAGAAGCAAAGTAATCCAATTCCATCAAAATATACACATGTAAAAATTTCTTAAAGCTTTTTTCTTAAATAGCAACACACAAGTTACAAAACATTTAACATGCAGAATATGAATGTCAGTTTGTACTTCAAGACCACCGTAATTTTTTTTTTCTTTTGGTCTAAATTCTGGTTTTGAATGAATAATCTAACGACCTTTGATTTCAGTTAGACACATATGCACACAAGCATAACTCGGTTCCTAAAGTTTACATATGACCACAGAAACAATAAGAAACCAGAAAAGTCTATTAACAATCATCTCCCTAGAAAACAAAGTATGTACTTCATGCAGCATATTATGAGTGGGCATTCGACAGATTTTAAACCTGCATTATTCTAAATTTTTGCATAAAGACTCAGTGTTGATTATAAATTAGTTTCTCTTATCAATGTGTTCATTCTCACACATTTAATTCTTCAGGCTGATAGACGTTAGTCTAACACTTAGACAAGGCAAGGAGAGTCTGAATGCTCAAGAGAGCCACGCAAATCTGGGAATCTGGGACTTCCACATCTAATCATAATCTTGCAATTTCTATATCCTTAGGATACATCTGCATACTGAAGGAAGGGACAGTTCACTGCCTGGCTACGAGAACTTCAATTAGCTTTCATCTTGGTCCCCTAGACAATAACATTAGTGAAGATATACCTTAGCTGCCCAGCTGTGCTGCAACAGTGTCATGACCATTTGTTATTCTTGTTTTCAACTTGATGAAAACCTGCACACTTATGGCAGCAAGCACTTCATCTGATGTGTGGAGAGACCTATTCCTTCAGAAATGGCATAGGAAAAATTCTATGGGAAATCACTGAGGCCTCAGCACAATAGAAGATCCATTTGTTCATTCTCTGCCTCAGTTTCTCCAGCTGTAAATGCAGCCTGCTTCATGGAGACACTGTGTTAATTGGGTAGTGTTGGCACTGATCTGTGTTCTCAGCCAAAGTATTACATGGAGATCAGTTTTCAAAAACATTTCTTTTAATGTATTTTACAGCTTTTTTTCCACTACAAAAACATTTACTTAACCCCTCAAAAATGTCTCAGCGCTAGAAAAAAATATTTCATGTATTTTTTACTTAAAATTTTAATGTAAAATGTCATTTGAGAAAACAACTTCACACTGCCCAGTTCAACAGAACCAACACACAGCACTTTTCTGCACAGAAAGGGTCAGAGTGCCTGAGAGTGACACAAGAAATGTCAGGTTGAGTACAAATAAGCTAGTTGCAACATAGACTTTTTAATGCAAAATTTAAAAAGCAATTTAGAAAGAACATAAAAGGTGAATGTCAAATATAGAAATGTCTAATTGGCAGTGTCAGTAATAAAACAACTCAGTTAAACATTGGTGAAAAACATAGCATTATTAAGAGCGTGAAGCATATTTTCACAGTTCTTCATGCAATTTGCAGTTCAAATATACTTATACCTGAAGTTGGATACAGAAACCGAAGCATACATCTATAAAACTGAGCTATGCTTCTAACTGTCGTGTTCCTAGGTTTTATGTTCAGTGTGTGCTCAACTATCACTACTACTCACCACTTTCAAGCCAACTTCAGAGCTTTAAAGAAGAAAGCAGAATTAGAAGGAAGCTGAATACAGAATTCTTGATTGCACAATGGTCTTCACAGGCCATTTCATTATTCCACAGGTGGTTGCAATCTGCTTGGACTTTAAGAGGACAATGTTAGACACAATCATATTCAAGTTCAAAAGTGTCTTTTATAGTCCAGCACTGAATTCTGAAGTTTAAAAAATAAAATTAATATATTCAGTTATTATTAAATCTACTAATTTAACTCCACACTATTCTTTTTCTCTTGTTCACACAGAATATAAACTTGCACTTCACACACGTGCACAAAAAAAATTGAGAAAAGTTTGCTTACGATATCATTGCAATTGCTGGCATGGAGATTTATCCCAATTAGACATTAAAGAAATGTACTGTCCTATAATCTGAGTGTGTTTTTAGAAATGGCAATCAAAGAAATATTCTAACATGAACAAGTGTTTCTAAGTGCTAATTATTCATGGTATCACTTGCTGATTGGTGCCTGCGGCCATGAAAATTTATTTCTAGGCTGTATTTACAGTAAAACCAAAAGTGCTTAGTGGCAAGTAGCTTAATCAAATTTAAGAACAGCAGACAGATAACATAGGAGAATTTTTTTTTTCTGTTGCTTTAATCCTCTCATTTGGTTTTGAAACATAAGGCCCTGTTCACTTCATTTAAGTCTCACAATGACTGGAAGCCTGATCAATCTGTCTTGTGTCTTCTTAGGGTGAAACTGCAATTGAGTGGAAGCAACAGATGAACAAAGCCCACATTCAAATCTGTAGCTCATTAAAATAACGTTAAAATAGGGTAAAATCGCAATTGTAAGTGAATTGTAGTTGGCTTCTTTCAGCTACATACATTTGATTAATAAACCATACATTCATTAGCCATGAACCACTGGTCGTTAAAGTAAATTTGAATGAATGACCCTGCTTTTTTGATCTTCAGTCAGTTTTGAAAACATTTATGAAATAAAGCTTAAAAAAATAGGTCAAGGGCTGTTTCCTACAGGCCAAAGAGCTAATGGGATACAATCTGTCAAATCCCATAATCAATTCACATTCTGATACAGAAACTTAGAAAGCTGCAAGTTTACAAGAGACATATTGTAAAACAGCTTTTACAGAGGGGAAAGAAAAAAAAAGAAGCATTGTTAATTTGCTTTAAACTCACAAGAAGTCCAACATTTCCAAGATAGTTAAAAAAAACACTGTAATGAGTCAATCTCAATTAAGGTAATGGCAACTCAAAAACAACAACAACAACAACAAAAAAACCACACACACACACACACACACAAAAAACAAAACAAAAAACAAAAGAATCCCCAACTCATACAGTTTTCACAGACCACCCTGTTCAGAAAGCTGAAGGAGGATGCTCTGTGTTCAAAACAAGAGTAGACGCTAACCTAGGTGTTTTTACATTGATTTTCCTTAAAGACCACAACTTGCATTAATCAGAACTGCCAAGATTTCCCATTGCATCAGACCTGAGTCTGCAGCCTCCTTGCCACCATCAACTTTGGCCCTGCAATGACCTCCCACAGGCAAACACAGGGTAGGATGGCAGTACTTTCTGTTTGGACAATCAGTATCCTCCCTGCCTTTCAGCTTTGATTCTTAGCCTTGTAAAACACTCAGCACTGTTGCAGGTAAGTGAGTAACTCAAGTCACCATCACAGGGTTGGAAGTACAGTAGAAGGAGCTGTCCACAATCTCAAGCTGACCCTGCAGGAGTAGAGCCAAATTTCTGCAATAGTTACTCCTTGATTGCTATGGGACAGCCAGACTTCACTTTTATTTCATTTCTAAGAAAAGATCTTCTTTGTGTTTTCCAGAGAGAAGAAAACAAAATGAAGAACACAGCTTTGTCTCACAAATGGAAGTCATTTTTAGAGTATAAAAAGAATTACCAGGAACTGCTACTACAGCACAGTTTATTCTAGGAACACTTCAATATTCCTGGGGCATAATCAGCAGTTTCTCCCTCCTTCCCACTGGAATAATTCCAGTTGTTTGTCAGTGCTCTTTCATGAATTCCCAGTGGAAAAGACACGGGCTGGAGGTCCTGCTGACAGCTGGGATAAGCCGTTGCCAGTACCGTTCTTAACACAAAATCACAGGCTGTGCTCTTAAAGAAGGGCAAGGAAATAATTCCTAGTCCAAATTCAACACTCAGTTCAACACCTGAGGCTGTCAAACACCAAACCTATGTATGTGCTCTCTGTCAAACTCTGCTGACTATCTTATACACTTTAGGGGCCCTATCTGAAAATATAACATGAAACAATTTAGGTCCACACTAATGCCCTTTAAATTGAAGCAAACAGTAGGGATCCTAAACACCCTGTATATCCTATACAAAGTATCACTCTTCATGTTCAACTGTGGAAGATCTGAATTCCCCCACAGAGATACCTGCTTTACCACCCATGAGTGCACACAGGGACAACTAAAGCCTTCACTTGAACAGGCCAGATACAAGAATTTAAGAAGGGTGAATACACATCTTCACTTTTTATTTAAAGATAATCATGCATCATAATAGCTTTAGTTTACTAGAGAGCAGCATCCCACTTACCAAAAAGACACTCAGTATTCTGCTTTTGGCCTCATACAGGGGATATTTAGATAAATATTTTAGATTAAATGGATGTATCATAATGTAGGTACCTAAAAATGCTGTATCCTTATCAGTACAGTCAGTGGATCTCAGACTAATTTATTTCAGCTCAAGAAGACAAACAAGGCTCAGTTTGTTACCTCAAGACAGGGAGCCATGCAGTGCCATGAGACACTGAGTGGTACTCCATGTTCATGCATTTATGGCAGGTGTGACATCACCACAAAGGGAGCATTGCATCTTTCTGGACCAGCAGGAGACCATGCATGACAGACATCTCCATTTTGGAGAATGCACGGTTGCCCTATCTGTATTCATTACAGCATTGGTATAAACAATTTCCACAAGACCATCACTGGCACCTCAGGATAATTCTAGGGACCGAACTGAGGACAAAATAACACTGGAGCAGCTATGAAGGTCGTCGAACACACCTGAGGCTCAAAGTGGTAAACACACCACATTACGAATCCCACCAATCTCAAATTAGGGGTCTATGTATTACATCAGAGCTACAGCTAATGCTCAATTAAGCATGGCTGTACTTCGTAAAGAAGTAGTTCTGTGCCTGAACTTTTTAACTACAGGGGAATATAAGAAAAAGAAATCTAACAACTAGATCCAAGTAGCATCTAGAAAATGAAGAGGAAATTAGTTGAAGCAAAGCTCCTTATCTGCAGGACTTTTGGGAGTCTGAGGTCAACTGTCAAATTGCCAATGAAACCAAACCTCAGGGAGGAAGCGTGATGAAAACTGGACATCACACAGGGACTAAAAGATAAGCATTTCCACTTCCTCATGGGCCAGAAGTGAATTTATCCTCGAATAAAGCATGAATTTTGATTTGTTTGCTGACAATATCTGAATAATATCTAAAGTAATTTTAGCAAAAGTTACTGCCATTGTGGCAGCCATTTTTAACTCTCCATATACCTGCTATTATATATTTTTATATATAATATATTTTTATATATATTATATATATATTTAATATATTTTATATATATATATATATATCATATATATATTATATATATATATCATTCCCCTAAGAGTAAATTATCCTGTCTGATCAAAATGCATATCTCAGCCCAGTTGGTCATGGGAGGTATTAAGCTAAACTCTTTACCTCTCTCTCCTGTAGCAGTAATAGGAGATTTAGAAATGGATCAACTAGATTAACCCTTAGTGAAATTTCTCATAAAATTAAGAAAGAAACCATGAATTTTACTACTAAGCCTTTATGTAATTGTCTAAACAAAACTGTTTCTTTTAAATTATGACAAATACTTATTTTACTACAATTACTGTTCACTGTTTATACCTGTACAGAAGTCATCACTGTGCTATTTTATTACATAGTATTTTCCACATATATTTTACATTTTGTTTCTTGTGTGTTCAATATCGGAAAGACATTGGCTTTAAAACAGAAAGGACTGGAGGTGAATAAGTATCCATCAATAAACAATGCAAGGATGGTAGAAAAGTATTTTTGACCTACACTGCTTAAGATTCTGAAACAAAATTGAAATTTATAACCTTTCATGTTTATTTCATGCATAAATTCAGTTAATTTAGGACCATTACTATCATCAAACTTTAATTCACTCATTGCTGGAACAAGAGAGTTAATGTGTCACTTAAGAAGAAAGCCTTCACTTTAAGTTGAAAGCAGAGTACAAATTCCTCATTTGATGCAGATTAATAATATTCATGCCTATCAAGGACTGGATGTGCAATATTTACCTGCAGTGAGTGCTGAATATCAAATCTGTTAGATAACCTATGCACAATCTATGTCTTACAAAAGCCACATTTCCCACTTTCCCAAATTAAAAATCCACACAGGAACCGATAGGTCAGTCAGTGATTTCTCATAATAAAACACAAGAAAGCTATTTGAGAACCATCCTCACTTGAGGAAAACACAAATAACTTCCACTGTGCTGCTGACTAACCCTGCTTTAAGGTCTGACCCCACTCAGTTACATGAGAGGTACTGCAGTGCAGCAGTAGCTGTTCTCACTGTTTTATTTTGATTAAATCATGGACAGCTTTGGATATGAAATAATGGCAAATAACGTTAGAGGAGAGGTATTTTCTGAGATGACTTAAATATGTGACTTGGTAGAATTTGATGAGCATCCTACAGGATTCCTATGGGATCTCTAATTACCATAAACAGTCTCATTTTTTAAAATTCATTTGCAAGATGAGGATAATTTTTCTCTCAGTATGAATGGATCCGTATCTGTTGGCCTATACTTGAAAAGAAGCTGGAAAGAAACCTGTTGGGACTAACAAGTTTCTGACTAAAAATAATTCAGAAATGATAATTCAAGGTGATAAATTGATGTATAAATATCTATCTTGTGACCATAAAGTGTAAATAAACTTCATTTTCAAAACCTGCAAAAGATTACAACTCAAGAAGAGTCTTCTTTGAAAGACCACTGAGCTAATTTTTGCTTGAAATAAATTCAGTATTCAAACAAACCAGAAGTTGCACTGTACAGTTATGCCCATTTCCTTCCAATGGCAACACAGAAGAATCATAGAATCACAAAATCCTTAGAGTTGGAAGGGACCTTTAAATTTTATATAGTCCAACTGTCCTGCAATTAATAAAGACATGCACAGCTATCAGGTTGCCCAGGGCCTCATCCAGCCTTGCTCTGAAAGTCTCCAGTGATTGGGCATCAACCACATCTCTGGGCAACCTGTTCCAGTGCCTCATCACCCTTACTCTAAAAGACTTTTTTATATCCAACTTAAAACTCTCTGAGCTTGAAACCATTTCCCCTGTTCTGTCATCACAGACCTCACTAAAGAGCCTGTCCCCTTCTTTCCTGTAGCTCCCCTTTAGAGACTGACAGGCTGCTGTCAGGTCACCTCACAGCCTTCTCTTCTCCAGGCTGAACAGCCCCAGCTCTCTCAGCCTGTCCTCATAAGAGAGATGTTCCATCCCTTGGATCATTTTTGTGGTGCTCCTCTCAACGTGCTCCAAGAGGTTTATGTCTCTCCTATACTGAGGACTTCACCAATAAAGTATTCATGAGAACATGTAGTTGGGACTCATGAGCAACACAACCAGAAATCACAAAGGAGAAATCTGGGGTGATAGTAAATGAAATGGAAGATTTGTCAGGTAGCACTGAGAAGTCACGCACTTCAAGTCAGAAACAGGAACTTCTACTTAGTGCTGGGATTTCAATACTGAAAACGTAGAGGAGGCTGAAGGGCCTCCATCTAATATTTCCTTCAATTCCAATAGTGATGCACAATCTGAATGTTTTCCATAGAAATACTTGTATCGCCTCCAAAAAGCCTCCGATGAAACATCATCTCAAATTTCAAGGAAAAATTAGTGTGCCATTCTGGATATTGGATTAAAGAAAAAAAAAAAGTTGAATTAATATGGCACAGGAGCGAAAGCAGTTCTTTGGAGATCATAATTAAGAAGACACATTTATTTAGCACAGTAAAACTACAGCTTCCTAAAAATATAATGGAAAGAAGTGCAAGGTGAAAACAGCGGATTTATTCATACTAGAACAAAAATGTTGGCACAGAAATGTGTTTGCAAATTACCACTGAACTCATTCAGGTTTGAGATGAGAATTCTAATTTTTTTAAAGGTTTTACTTCATTCTCTCTCCTTTATTCCTAAACAAATAGAAGAATGATGTTTGGGACCACAAGTCAAGGAACGTGTTTGTATTCTTAAACAGAAGATGAAATTGTTATTCCACCACAACTTCACAAGTTGAATCCCTTTAAGATATAAAACAAGAAAAACAGTCTTCCCAGTGTTCTGACAGTAACAATGAAATGATAGTTTGCCACAGTAAGAATGAAAATCAAATTTCTGCAAGAGAAGTCCTTCCACGTCACAAATTAGGGTTGATAAATTAGATGCCTTGTCATAAAAGTTTTGAATTTATGTGCCAAATGGGGGATAGCAGGCAGTCCTGATTTCTCACAGTGGTGAAAACCTGTCTCTGACTGAAATCATGGGTGATGTGAGGATTCTTAACAATTTGACAGTTAAAAACGTGACCCACCTTCAAAACACAAGCATATGGCTTTCAGCACCCAATTCTGACAACGTTTTGTCCTTATTCCAATTTTGTGCCAAATTCTCTAACTGTACTACATTTTTGCCTAACATAATGCTCACCTCGTGAAAGGATGTGAAATAGTATCATTGTCAAAATGTTTCTTTGGGAACAAGTTTTCCCCTTCAGAGAAGGAAATTGCCTCAAAAATCTTCCTAGGGTATCATAAGAGAAAAGTGAAAATAATATTTCCATTACTGGGAAGAAAACAGGTTTATTCAGACGTACATCTGTTTATACTGAGAACTTTAAAATTGTAAAGGAAATAAGGAAAAACAGGCTTTGTTTCTGTGTGCTCACCTCAAACAAACATTATTTATATTAGACCATCATAATCCTGTCTCCATCAGGATTTAAAAATCTCCATTATCTTTCACTGTGTAAAAGCAACTCCCACTTTTTTCCTAACGGAAAGAAGAAAACTGATGTTAATAAATACACACAGAGTACTAATAGCTCTATGTCATAGCATCAACCTCTACACGTGCCCAAATCAGGACATGTTCATCAGGCTTGGAGACTTCAGGATGACCCAACAGAAGGCCAATTCAGTCCCAGACCACACGCAAATAATTCCTACCAGATACCTGCAGCATAGAACTACAACCCTCCACCTGCAGCTGATCGCATCTCCAGATTTTCTCGGATGAAAACCGGTCATGGGAGGAGGTTAAAGTGTAATACAGTAGTGAAGTACTGTTTCCAAGGCCCTGTGTTCTGTGTTCTTATGTATTTAAAGTGCTCTTCATCGGAAGCACTATCACCTAATGCCAATCTTCTGCAGCTCCTGCCTGTGTAATTGCATCTGAAGTAAAGTGGATGCAGGAATCACATTCAGTAAAATCTCGGGATTTGACTAAGCATTCATTGTCACATAGCCAATATTTGGTGAAACTAAATAGCTTTGAAAGTAGGCAATGAAATCAATCACTGGAGGCATACAAAAAAAGGAGGGTAGTAAAAGCCGATGTCTGGAAAGTTGCAGGAGAACAAACAAAAGCTAAGAGAAGCAAGAAGCTGGAAATGCTTCCAGGATGGGAATGAGCCTTATCAGTACTTTGTGTGGCGTGCTGCACACAGCTGAAAGCATCCTTGAGTAGGTGACATTAGCCTCCACTGCAAGAGGAGATAAACATGACCTGGAGTCTCAGCAGTGAGGGAAATTTGAGCAGGTTTTCACAGGGGCTACAGAGAAGTACCGGGTAGTGAACAAAGACTTCCATGGCTCCTTCACCCCACCCTTTCTGGGGAGTGAAGACAGCAGGTGCCTTGGCTTCTGCTCAGCCTGAAGTTCCCCGGTGGTGCAACTTCTCCCTCTGTCTCTCTCCTGCTCAGAGGTTTGGTCCTCTGGCAACCAGTGAGTAGGTGTCTGATACGTTTTTTTCAAACTTTATGGCAAGGATTTCACTTTGTTAATACTGCCAGACATATATGATAGCTGTCAAGCTGGTGAGTTATTTTAACGCTTACAGAACTGGCTCTAAAACAGTCAGGTAGCAAAGTGCTAATGAAAATGATAAGCAAATGAGACAAATTAAGCATGCTACACTGTCTGTCTCAGCATCCCTTGATAAGTCTGGTAAGAAAAATAAGTCTTTTTATGGGCTGTGCTTTTCCAATTTCATGTCTGTACTGGCCTTGTCACCTGGTACCTAAGCATCCACCTGCAATTCATGAACTGATGTCTCCTACGAGTGCCCCACTCTCTTCCCTACTCCCTCCTGGGCCACCCCATGCTGGGCTGGGAGAATTGCACATACCAAATTCTGGTAGTACTGGTGCTTTTATTCCTTTTACCAACTCACAGTTTTGATCTGTGGGTTTTTCTGCCAACTTTACAGAGCTTTTCATACAGATGGACCTACAATTGCTCTTACGTGCAGAAGTTTCTGAACAATGTTATTATTTATTATTTAGTAGAAATCAAAGAAGAACTATTGCCTGAGAATCATATCATTCACTGAAATAAAGTAGCATATATTTGACATGAGCCAAATGAAGGAAACATTCATGTATCCTAGTAAGAAAATAACACACAGAAGTTCATAATGCTGGAAGAGCAAATGGACTGTGTCCTGAGTTTTACCTACATTTTTCATATCTTATATGGAGGCCACACAGAGCTGACTCTAGTTTAATAATAGGTTAATGTAGGGTCGGATGTCCCTTCATAAAATTATGCAAGCAGTCTGAAAAGGGAATAGATTTGAAAAGCTACTCTATGGCTGTGAAAGGAAACATGTTGCAGCTGGTGCAGGTGATCATCTTTTAATACAGGCTGCTGTCCTATTCTTGTTTCCTTGCCTCCTACACACACACACACACACACACATCATTGTTAATGTTAAAAGACATATTCTTCATTTTATTTCCCCTACAGTTTCTTTACTATCTCATAATTTTCATCTGTGAATCACAAAGAGATAGAAAAAAGATTTACACAGATTAATATATATTAAGCTTTATGTGACTATGATGATTTTGAAAGAAATCATCACCTCTACCCACAGTTGTTGACAATTGTAATACATTTACTAAAGCATAATCACAACTTGATTGGAAGTTTAGATTTTGTGATATCAAACATAAACAAAAAGGATGTATCCGTGTATTGTAATTGGCTGATCATACAAATACTTATTAAATATAAACACATATGCTTTTGTAGATTTGTTAGAAAGATTCGTTAATTGCTTAATGAAAGATGTCTTTCAGATACTAATTCCTTCATTTAGTTCGACAGATTAAATTTTATATGAGGAGATATTAGCATGCATGCAATGAAGTGACAAGGACAACTAAAAAGCTTAAAATGTTAATGGATGAAGTGCAGCATTCTCAGTTATTCTAAACTAAAATCTATAATCTTCATTACATGCACTAAAGATCATCTTTTCCCCTGCTTTCTGAAGAGATAAGACAGCTATATTTAACACAGAAATGAACACTACAATATGTTTCAATTCAGCTGCTATATTTTCATCATCATAAATAAATTATGAAAACTTTAAACAGTGCATGAATGATTCTGCATTAAAACAACAACAACAACAAAAATGCAATTAATTTTTATTGAAGAGAAAATTGATAGTTGACATTCAAGCCAATCGTTCCTATATTTCACTGTGGTAGCTTTAGGTAATTATCTTTCTGATAATGTCTTTTTGCAATGTGCTTGCAGAAGAAAAAAAAAAAAAAGAAAGAAAAAACAATTGACTTTAATTACCAAGGCACTAGAGGGTTAATGTCAACAATTGCTGTAAAAAGCAAATTACTAGCAATACCAACAGTCCAGAGCCTTCATTTTTGCTGTAAACTAGAGTTCAATCTGGCAGCATCTTTTCTTTTTCCCCAGTAGGGTGCAGGGAGCCCTCTAGCTTCCATGTGGGTTTCCTACTGTGGTACATATTGGCCAGTATACAGCTGCTCTAAGCAACTATTTGCATCCACAATGCGGTCATCCCACCACCTCCTTTTCAGATCAATATGATTGGTACAAACAATAGTTTGATTTTGATTGCTCTATAGTACGCTTGGGTAGAGCCTCTGAATGCGAGCGGATCGCTTCGAAACAATGGGCTGGTTCATCATCCAAAGGGTCCCTTTTCAAACAGCTGCCTCTGCCACACTCACCCTGACAAACGTCCAGAAAAACAGATGGTTTCAGCATTCATGGGCAGTGTAGTGAAAGCCCCAGAGTCAACTATTCAAGACATTTTATCATCTATCTGATAATAGAGCACTGCCGGATGATAAAAATTAAAAATACGTTTAAAAATTCTATTAATCCACACCCACACACAGCTCCCCGCACATGCACACAAAACAACTTTCCTGCGTCCTATAGCATTTGGAAGTGTGAACACTAAAAGGAGCTTAATTCTTAATTCCTTCTGTGGGATATCTACATTACTGTGAGAAACGGCAGCCAGCGGGTAATCTCACACACCCCATATACTGCAATACTCACAAACAAAAGCAATGAATTACTAATTGAATGGCAAGTTCAACTTCGAGCTGCATGGGTTTTGCTTGGATTAAACCAGACCCTATTATTTTGTGTGTATATACATCTGAGAAAAAGAGAATTTTTTTTTTTTTATTGCTTTTTCCAGGCAAACATGAACATTTTTACATTTTTGAGGCTGTGCATTGTCAGGAAAGGTAAAGGATAAGGAGTGCTACAGATCCTGCTAGCAATTATGGACAAATGTGTGATTTCCACTCCAGCCACAGGTATAGCAGTCTCAAAGCCTTTCTCTGCACAACAGAGTCAAGGATCTCCTTGAGGGATAGCATTCAATGAATGCCATGATGCAGTCATGCTCTAGCTCAGTACTAAGGACAACCTGAAGCACAGTCATGACCATGGCTCTTCAGCTCCACAGGCTGCAGATGCGACCTAAGGACAGTTCTGTTCTGTCTCACCCCACTTATCATTTACAGGATGCATGACTATTTCCACTTGCCCCACAAACCCAGACAACCTTGGGGAAGCTTAACTCCCTCAGCTGGCATTGGAAGGACAAACTGGTAAGAGAGCATAGGAAAATTTCGTCTCTAGGAAAAAAAAAAAAAGGAATTATATGTATTATTCCTTGCCTAGCAGCTTACACACAGGGTTTCATTATCTACTGATCTGTTAATACCTTGTTGGCGAATACATCTAAATAATGGAAATTTTTGCAGTAGGCATATGAACCGATGAGCCATACAGTTAATAGAAAAGCAGGAAAGTAAGAGCCATTGGCAATTATTCTTGCCAATGCCTTAATATCTAAATGCTGCAATTCAGAAGAGATATTTTTGGAACTGAAAAATAAACACACACATGCAAAAAAAAAAAAAAAAAAAAAAAGAGGAAAAATCTTCCCAAACGCTGTGAATGTGTAGTTATTTCCTTCTTAAAATTTCTACTTTCTCATTCTCTTGCATTTCTATTCAGGAAAAAAATATAGAAAAAAATATTCCGGGTCCAATCAGAAATCTCCACTAATGAAAACTTTACAGAAGGAAAACTCAGACTGTTGAAGGTACCAATCTGTCAAAACGATGATACTGAAACGCATGTTGTCACACAAAAATAATAATCACATACCAAGTGGTTTTTTTCCACACTACTAATGATGTCGGTTTTGAACACTGATTTCTTTATTTCCTCCATAAATTCATCATCCTTATTGCGATACTCACACAGAGAAATCCTTGTAAATCACACCGAGTATCTGCTTTCTCTTTCGGATCTTTTCTGATGCCTCTGTCATGACATCAACTAACTGTGATTTAGAGGAATATAAGTAAGTCAAACGGCCGAAATTACAGATTGAACTATGAAAACATAGGACCAGGAGAGACCTCAAGAGTCTGTCTAGACCCTCCTGCCTCAAAAACGGGTAAGGGGAATAAATATTCTAGGCAAATCTAACTCCTTTAACCTTTCCTTTTAAATCATGCTTTTAAAATTCTTCATTTCCTCGTGATTTCTTTTGGAAACTCTCCAATTTATCTACATCTTTCTTTATATGCAGTCCCCAAAACTGGATTCAATACTCCAGCTGAGGCCTCACCAGCACCATATGGTGCAAAATAATTACTTCCCATGTCTTACACATGACACTCCTGTTAAAGAATTCCGAAAAAAGAGGTGCTTTATTTGCAATAGCATGTCCTTTGTGAGTTATATTTCACTTGTGATCTCCTAAAACCCCAGACACTTCTCTGCCTCCCAATTACTTTTGTATTTTGTCTTTGTGCATTTACCATATTTTTTTCCAAGGGTGGTATTTTTGCACTTCTTTACTGAATTTCACCTGGTTGATTTTTATCATTATAGAGATCTTTCCAAACACATTCATTCCTTCTTAGCTTTGCAAACCTCATCTCCCCCTGCATTCATCCTTGTAAAAAGAATAAATGTGTATTTTCTCATTAACAATTGAATGATGGGCAAGAGAACAAAACTTCCCTGGAAGAGACTGCCACATGAGCTGCCTCTGCAGCTGGAAAGAGAACCACTGATAACTTCTCCTGGTGAACATTTCTTTCAGCTGCTTTGCAGCCACTAATGGTGATTTCATCTAGGCCATATTTTTCAAGCTTGCTTATAAGAATGTCATGTTGGACAGTGTCAAAAGCCTCACTTAAGTCAAGATACATCGCATCTCCTACTTCTCTGTTAACCACTAGGCCAGTTACCTTGTCAAAGTAGGAAATGAGATTGGTTTGACACAATTTGTTCTTGACAAATTCATGCTGGCTGTTTTTTATCACCTTATTATTGTCTAGGTGCTTATGTATTGTTCTAACATCTCTCTGGGGGGATCAAACCAGGGCCAAACTGGACTTGGCAACTGGAAAAAGAAGTACCTGTGGAACTGATGACAAGCCCTAAGCCTGACTTTCTTCAGCCCTGCTAGGATATTTCTGCTTACATTAAACATACTTCATGCTTTTAGCTCAAAGCCCAGCCACCTTATATGTTAGGCCCACTTTTTAGTTAACCACTGCAGCTGCAGTAAGAAAGCAGGAGCTGTTTGGACATACTTGGATCAATTCTGTCCCAAAGCTGTAGAGGTAAATCCCTACTTGCATTTTCTTCACTGAGGCTGGCATTTTGGTTTTGTGCTGTGGAATGAATTGCTTCAGCTTTCTTCTGCTCAGATGTTCAAAGCTGTCTCTTAATGGTGTGTTGTTGCAGAATATGGACACATTCTTAGTTTTCTAGCACATTTAAAACGTTAACCACTTGTTTATCTTAATGAAAATCCTTACACTGTTTTGCAGTAAGTTTTGCATCAGGCTTCAGAACATAAAATTTATCATCTTTGTTGTTCGTGTAGTCTCCCTCTCTCTCCCTGAAAAATCCTGATTTTCTTCAAGACTTGGGGTGATACTACAACAGCACTAAGAAATACTACGGGATAATGAGAAGCTGGGAAATCGGGAGATTCTTAGCCAGAATGAAACAAAAACCATGAAACAAAAGACCACCAACTATCTGGGAGCATTCTGTTTTCTAAATAATAATAATAATAATAATAATAATAATAATAATAATAATAATAATAATAAAGAAAGCCCCTTCCCTCTGTTTGCTTCCAGTTTACTTTTTCCCTGTTCAGCCTTCCTTTTTACTTTGCCAGTGTGCAAATGAGATTTTCTTCAGGTAGAACTGCTTATACAAGTGTCTATCAAGAGATTTTTTTTCTTTCTTCCTTGTATTTTTCTCAGGCTTCCCATTACCTCTTTTCCTCTTTACCCTTCTCAGTCTCCCACAGATTTATTTCTTATCCTATCATGCATTTTTGTTATACTTACTGCACCTTTTCTAGTACTTAGTTCTTTACAAGTCTTCTTAACCATACAGACATTTACACAGGCATTCAACTAGGTGTTTAACATTATCCCATGCTCACACCTAGGTCACCTCGATTCAACATTTGATGCTGTTTCCTTTCTTATCTCCCACAACACATCTCACCCTTTGCATCACGGAGCTTACAAAGAGAAACAGTGCAAGAAAGAGCCTGGGAACACCAATTTCAGTGCCTCTAAAGACAAAGGTATGTAGATAGGAAAGATAACTCACATTTGACTGTGGTCATTTATCTTTCTCAGCTTTGTTTGTTTCTTTGGTCTCATCACATCTGTGGAGCCAATGCTGGATGGCTTACGTATACCTCAAATGGCTAAGCTAAATGAAATTCTGATTCATTATTTTAGGTTGTACTGAAGTCATTCAGCAATACCTCATAACAAAACTAACAGAAGAAAAATCCCTAACTATCAGCGCAAGTAATGTTAAAATCTACACTACAGCAGTTTGACTATCTCAAGTCAAAGGCGGAGATTTTAAATGAAAAATTCCTTTTTGAAAGTTTATGCATTAAAACTTTGAAAGTCATTTGTTAGCTTGATGAGCGTTATTATCTACAGAAATATCTGTTTTTTTCTTAAGACCCATATGGCTAAAAACACTTTGCTGCAGTGGCATCGTCACAACAATCAAGTTTTAGCTTTTCTATCTACCTGAGTGCTATGAAATCCAGTAACCTAAGCATTAGTCTGGAAGTCCCCTTTTTTGCATTTAACACTTCATAGAAAACAAAACGTTCAGGGGTTAAGCACAGGATTAGAATAAGTATATCCTGTAAATTTTATCTATGATATAGCCTGCATATGGACAGTTCTTCCATCTGCCTTGATGACTACAACAGAGATACAAGTAGATAAAATTGCAGTTAATTTAGTAACATGTACCCACATTACTGCAAGCCCAATTTTGATTGAAATCATTTGAAGGTTCTAACATTTGCATCTCTTCAATCAGCTTTCATTTCTCATAGAGATTCGTCCTCTCAGTATCTATCTGGATTGCATGTAAATATGGACTTCCATTAATTTCTAGAACAAAAACTTGAAACTAATCCCAGAGACCATCTGGAAGGTACGGGTAGCATAAAAATTCATCTCCTTGCCTGTAAGGCCACATCACTTAAAAAGGAATGAAAGTAATCATATAAACTTACTTTACATTCAGTTACAAGAGCAATTCAAGGCCCTCTCTCTCCCAGTCACACCTCTAAACCATAGTTGTAATGAAGGTATTGGGGTTCCCGGACTAAGACGTGAAAAGTTTATGAAGAAAAACAATTTTTTAAGCATTCACTTCCCCTAGTAGCTGAAATAGACATGAAAGGCAATAAAAACATTCTCTTGATACATAAAGAAAGGCCAAACTGAATAACAACTGCATGTTTTCAGAAAAATCTTCAAAACATTTTTGATCCTAATTAAAGGTGTCTATGTGAACATCTTGCTGGAAAAAAATCAAACTGTCAAGCCAGATAAAGAAATGGTAGATGACACAAGCTTTGCTTCGTGCTACTATTACTTAACTTACATGTGTAGCTTCATTGCAGCAAGTTTGATCACACACATAAATAGGAGTTTATGGGTGTGTACACAGGTAAATCTAAACAAAAATTTCTGGTTTTTAGCATTGACAAATGTATTTTCATTGTTCATTCTCTTCAAGAATAAAGCTCACTGTAATAGTTTGAAAGTTATGCACCACAGCTATATTAGAAACGTGCTTATATTGATTAGTGTCCTGAAAGATATTGTCCACATTTTGTTTCAGTACTAAAATACATTTGGGGGAGAGCGTTCTCATTCAAAATAAATGCTTCTTTAAATCCACTTTATTTGTTTTCTGTTGATTTAATCAGATATGACACTGATTTTATCCTGTATTCAGAACCTGTTAGGTATTCTGTCCAGCTGAGATACAAACACTGTTTCAATTACAGAGGAAGGCAGGTAGAAATTAAAAGAGGCATTGCTCCTTTAGGTTTAAAGTCACTTGGATAGCCAGATCTTCAAGAAGAATCTCCATTACTGAGCTTAAGATTTAAACAATCATGACTTTCGAGAGTGTGTTTCCACCCCATTAGTGATATAGTAGTTCACATCAGAAAGAACTACTGCATTTTACAGAATTCAGCAGAGAAATGATTCTTCTCTAGTACTCAGTAGCAGCAGTATTTCAGGTTTTTTATGCCACGGTTTTTACTATCCAAACACAGAAATTAAATGCCTGTAGTCATAACTCATATCCTCCAATTGCTTTAAAATGGACATTTAGCTCTTCAAAGGGGTTGACAATGTCTTTTTAAATTATAACTGCTGATTTACATCACTGTAATATGACAAAGTAGACTTACACTCCTCAACTCTGAAGATAGAACAAATATTCTTTGCACACAGTAGTGGGCAAAGGTTCTTCACAAATAAAATATGCCTGCCCTCTACTGACCATCTAAAAAACTCTTATTTTCCCCTAGCATTTGCACCAGCAATTTTTTAAAATCAAATTTTAAATTTAACTGTTTTCCTCATTCGGACAGTCTCAAAACTTCATTTCTCCAAATTAGATTTCTAGTCTCCACAAATCTGTTGCATCCCCCAGAAAGTTTAAAGCCTATTGGTTTGCATAACATGTTAGAGGTATCCAAGGATTTTTTTCCTTTTTTTTTTTTTATTTATTCACTGTCTCTTGAGAAAATCAGAGATAGACAACAGAGTAGCCCGGATTTTAAAATCTGACTTTCTGCCCAGATCTGTTAATAAGAAAGATTCCTTTGTGTCAGCTGTTACAAATCAAGAAGCAATTGTACTTTGGACACACACAGAGTATGAGTTCTATCCTCGGGAGAGCTTAGCAAAATAGAAAACTGCATACAAAATTTAATGGATACCAAATTTCCAGATTATTTTTGATCCAATGTGAAACACTGTGCACGTATGATCTCCAAGTGTGAAACACTGTGCACAAATGATACTCCAATTTTGAAAAGTAACAACAGAAATGAAGTCCTGGCTAGATGTGTGTGGCCATATTTGCTGAGACATGCAAGGGGGCTTTCTGGTTCCTTTCATTCTTCTTGTCTTATGGGGTGATGATCTCTGGTTTGACATTTGGACGAGCCATCACCCACTGTTAAATTCCCATTCGTCTAACCTGTTTTGGACTCAGACAAAATGAGATGAATCATGCTCTAGTAGGGCTCCCTTCTCCCAAATGCACATGTGGTCGGATGAACCCCGAGGAAGGTCCTCTGTCACATGTTCATATTTAAGCTACTCACAAGCAACTGCAACCCACAGTGAAGAGTGACAGGAACAAAAAGAACTGATGCTCTCACAGCAAATCCAAGGGCACAAGTTGCTTCATAGAATGAAGAGTTCAGTCCAGTGTAGATTTTACCCTTGGACTCCAGGGAAGAGTGGCATTCCAGAGAGTGATTTTACCATCATTTCTATAGGATCAAGTGGGACCAACACAAGCTAGGACTAACTGCTTTTAAAATTGCCTGAGTACAGTCAAAATGAACCAGTTAAACTTATAATTGCACACAGAATGGTTGGACCTGAATGGTCACTTCTCCCTTCAAGAATAAGGAAACAGACAGAAAGATCAACATCAAATAATTCAACCAGAATGTTATGGTCAGTCTCTCCGAACTTGAAGCTGATTTCAGCAGTGGTTTCAGTACAACTCAGATCAACTCAAGTGCTAAAAAAAGCTGAAGACATACCATAATTAATCCATTGCTTTTGTCACTGAAAACCCAGTTACTCACCAAGCATAGCCCTGCACTACTGTGGGGCTAACGCTATATTTTCCGTACTAATTCTACAACTTCCTATATTCACTAACAAGTGGATCTAATCCAGGATTTGGAACCAAGTGGGTAGATTCAGATACCGTAGATGGATTTAGGTATGAAATTCTACATAGGTGAATGGATAGCGCTAAGATAGATGAGTAGAGAGCTGGAACACAAAATTCCATCAAGGAAACAAGTTTCTTTTTTGATGCATGCAGGTCGCTCCAGAAGTAATGCCTTCTATTTATTTCCATAGAAATTACAACAAATACAAACAGCCCAATAACACTATTTGATAGAGCAAATTCTCAGTTACTAAACACTATTTTCCAACACGGTCACCACCATCAGCTATGCATTTTTACCATTAATGAACAAGAGGTTGCATGTTTGTCAAAATCTGCACCAGTGGAGCAGACACACTGCTGCTGTTGCTAATGCTGAAATGCACCACCCACCCCTCACTGTGCTCACATCCACTGTTTGGTCTCCATACACATTCAGGAAGTGTCACTGAACATCAGTGGGTGCCATTTTTTCCTCATAGAGGAATTCAGTTCCACCCCTATTCTTCACATGCACTTCCACGTCAGACGTCATTTTGTCAGACTGCCCCTCTGCTGCCATCTGTCAAACAGCAACAACATATAACAGAATATTGGTGGGAAGGTTCAGCCTCTACTGCTGTACCACCACCAACTGCCTCAGACACCATGGACCAACATAATAGATGGCATTACTTTCAGAGCAGCCTTTGTATACCCAAAGCTATGCTATGTAAATAACCTGGGAAGAATAAAAGCAACAGAAGTTATATGTTTTTAATTAGCCATGTGTCTAGCTTACCCTTTCCAGAATATGTATTTCTATATATGCTATAGAAAAATAGAGAGAATACGCTGATATATATATATTTTCCCCCAATAAGAAAATCAATAACTGTATCTTTATAGAGACATACAGTAATGGTGCTTCTGCTACTGCTGCTAGACTGCTGCCTAATGCCTGTCTGAAACTGTTTGCAAACAACAACTTTCCATAGATGAATAAGAAGAAAAAATGCTGGAACTGATAATTTAAAAGAAAAATAGCATCACCTGTTCATGAGTCAAGATCGAGCAAGAGCTTTTTAGAATCAACTCTCCACCTGTCTGAGCAGTCAAATAGCCTCCTATCACTGCAACTCCCAGAGCCCTTCTTTGAAGAACTCTGTTGGGAAGCTGGGGCTCCACTCTGGAGCCACACAGCACAGGCAGAAATGCCACGAGCATTCGGTCCCTGGAATCCGTCCCTGGAGAGAGGAAGGTGAAAGGAGAAAATACACCAACTGCGCTTATATCATCTGTTTAAAGATGAGCTTTCAACATATTAAAAATACTATAATGATAGTAGTGACCGGTGGAATTACTATGCAAGAATAACATATGATGTGTTCATCTTGCCTCCAGTTCCTGTATCAAGACTGACAATTTGTAGCTAAACAGGAGTTTCAAATAGCAAAAAAGTTTATTTTGACCAAATTCTGATCATTAATAAAGTGAACATAATCCTTCTTGCATACAACTGAAGTAATTACTTATCCATGTGGAAAGAACAGGCAGCTGTCTCCCAGTATTGATAGATAAATTTACAGATAAATTGCTCTGGGAAATTTTCATCACTCTTTCCTTAAGAATAGCCACAGGCAAAAAAGGTTGCCCTGCTATCTTATATGAACATTAATCACAGCCTGCTGGAAAACCAAACTACAGCAACACTGAAAAACAGAGTCCAGAGACATCTTCACTATCTATTTCCTTTCTATAAACTTCGATATAGATACCACCACAACAGAGACAGATGCACAGTATCAAGAAAAGCAGTTCTAAATGCTGCCTCTGCCAGACTATTGAGCCTCACAACGTACATAAAAAAGTGTTACCCCTGAGGCAAATAAACATAGCAAAACACAGTCCTCCAAGAAACACGACACAGCATTGGAAGTGTTATGGTATATTTAAATCCTGTCCTCTCATTTTAATAAAGAAATATTGGTACTGCAAGAGAAAATTACTCTTGCTGCTAATTTAAAGCAGACTGTTAGCTTTTGCAGTAGGACTGCTACGTGCGCTCTTATGGTTCCCCTAATCCCCAGTTTATCTTTGCAGACAGAGGTGGAAGAGAGCAGCAGGCCACAGCTCTCCTGCTGACGCTGGAGAAGCTTGCATCCCCTTGCTTTGGAGATATCTTCCTGCACCTCAGTGCAGAGACAAGCTCCTGGGACCATGCACAGCAAGGCTATGTGGGTTTTCACAAGCAGAGAGGATGCTCATCTGTGCTCTGTAATTGGCTGCTGAACACTTTCTAGATAAAAACAAAATAAAGTTATCTCTTTAAAAACATTTTGAGTACTTTCCCGTTTTCTGGATGGCAGGACATGAGACTGATTGTTGTAATCCCCTATCTTTAAAAAAGAAAATCTATCATGGTAGCTTTCACTTTCTGTTACACATTTTAGTTCTAATCTTACATTTTTTTTATTCTCCTTCTTCATTTCAGCTTTCTGAAACCATCTGCTTTCTGTTAAGATGAATTCTTAAAATCCTGTGAGCTGCTCATATGAAGTGAGTAAAGGTTGGATTTTCTAAAAGAGGCAGAGAATTGCAATATAAACAACCTATATGCAGCTTATATCTTCATTCAGGTTTATAGCAAGTGGGCGGATACACTGCATAACTACATTTCAGAAGGGGTAATTAGGTGCTGAAATGTGCTTTTGATTATGTACTGAGCCAACTGTGTTGATCTATACAAGCATGCATATCTTTGTGCCTCTATTCATTCCTTCACCTTTTGAAAATGTGATCTCATGAGAATTAATGTTCAAGGTTATAAGGTCTTACAAATTCCTTCCTTCCATTGCTACAACTTCTAAGCTTCATTGTCTCTGGTTACTCTTCACCACATAGGAAAGTATAGTGAAAACATTTACCCTGTGGTCAGCTCAGGTTAATACAGTTTATAAGAAGCTTAATAAATACTAAAAAATAATAATACAATAAATGCATCTGGTTTGCAGACTTTGGTAGGCTCCACTGCAAACGAGCAAGCCTCAGCTGAGGCTGCAGGTGTGAGCACTGTGATGTACCTGCTGAACTTTATGTGCAGGTTCTGGCCACGTCGCTGCCTCACACAGCCTCATAGCTCCTCATTGTTTAGATAGCAGTTCTGTTCCCATTGAGTTGCTTCTTCTTGATTAAAAAACTAATTGAGATGGTCTGCAGGTCACAGTATTATGACAGAAAATTAATAAATGTTCAGCTGACGTGTCCAACGCCCATCCTTGACACAGGATCACTGCTCCCATGGATCCAGCTCTGTGGTGGCATCCTTAAAATCTGTATCTGTGCCTCAGAGGTAAAGACCGTATCCACAGAGGTTATTTCAGCCTTTAATCACATCCATATCTTTTGCTCAGACACATTACCTTGTTCAGCCTACAGTTAGTGATGAAAAATATCTTCAGGTAGAAGAACCCTATTAAGAAATAATTCTGGAGCCTTTTGCATTGAAATTACAGACAGCTGTGTTTGCCCTCCTGAAAAGTGTGAACTGCATTTACAACATGATTTTGTCTTGCGTCTGCTCCACAGCATTTTGATCACTTTGGCTTGACAGATCTCAGTGATGCTACTAAGAAGTTCTGAGCAAAGGATAAGCCCCCCTGCTTGTCCAATCTACAAGGTTGGACAGGAGGTAGAGGTCTGAACACGGGGCTTAGAGCCATGGTCCTGTGGAGGGGACCCACTGCCAATCTGCTCCTGCTGCTGGTGGGGCATGGAACTCATCCCAAGAGCCTCTACCACTTCAACAAGGAACAAAAATGAACTATGTATGACTTACATGCTTTTAGGTCCTCCTTTTAACCTTAATAAGCCATTCTCACCAAATCCAACACACTGATGGACCAGTAAGACTAGACAATATATTTTCAGTGATTAAAATGTCCTTAATTTCAATTTTTCTTATAATTCTCAACTTAGAGTGCAGGTGCCTGTAGGGGACAACAGCATCATTTTCAAAATCTGAATTAGAAGGTTATTATATAATCAAACACCTACATGGCAAAACATGCCCTGTTTCACCAATGTTGAGCACAAACAAGTCTGATGGAGGAGAGAGCACAAAGACTGACAGCTGTGAGGAGATAATGCAAGCACAATACATCTCTGCAGAAGAGAGCCCCAAATCCCCAAAGGTGATATAATCTGATGGGTTCTTAACCCCATTTAGAGCTCCGTTAAACATAAACCCCAAATAAACATACAGGGCCTGAGTTCTTAAAATGTCTATGGTGTGAGGCATCTCTGGAGACACGTGAGTGGTGAAGAATTTAATTGTTGGGCAAAGTGCTCCTCTCCAAACTAAATGGTCACCATAAAAGTGGTAAATTATGTTCAGTTTCAAAGGAAAAATGTGAGGGAGAGCATTAATATATCTGCCTTCTGATGAGGCTATTTTGTTATAAAAGCATTTATAAGTGTATTAACCTGTAGGAACAAATTGCTGATGGGTTGCAAGAGATTGTTATGGAGGACTATTAACTATGAGAGAGAACAGTCACAACAAGTAAAGGGTGGAAAGTACAAACTAGCAGTTAGGACTCTTGTCTTTTTCCATTGCATCAACAGCATGCAAACTAGTATACCTTAACATATGACAGTACTTACACTTAATTGAACGTTTCGTAATTTAACTGTGCAGGCATTTTTATTTCAAAAAAAATCTAAAGCAAAACAGAACAAAACACACAAAAGCCTCTTTTCTTTTGAATTTATATTTTTTTAATTATAACTACACACCACATCTACTCAGGAAGCTAACACATGACTGGAGAACTAATGGGACTGTAACATCAGAGGTCTCAGCCCAAGCAAAGTGCAAAAATTATTTTTAACTGCACTTTTTAAAGTCACTTTCAATTCAAGGCCAATTAATTAATTCACTCTAATTATTAGATTATAACAGCCAGACCAGACAGTACCTTATAAACCATGTCATATAACTGAGGTTTCTGTGGTGGGATATTCAAGAATTTCTGATAGGCAATTTTTAAATACAAATAAATAGCTCAGATCCCTTACAAGTATTTGACGGAAAAAGAAGTAGGAATTAATTTAGGAATTCAAAATCTGCTAACAGTCACTGCAGAATGAGAATGCTACAAAACACACGTAAAGGCGAGCTTAAAAAATACCAGCTGAGGAATGCCAGACCTCACACTACTGAGATTCTCCACTATAAACACAGACATATTGAAATACATTGAGCAGGAAGAGAGTCGAGTGCCATGGATCTGATCCTGATGGCTCAACCAACAAGATTTTTATGTCCAAGCTCAAAGACAAGGCTGTAATCCTCAATATGCTTCCAATAACAAAGACAGCAGTGAACAGAGAACTGGAAGGTAGATTAGGTACTTCTGACATTAAAGTTTGTGCATCGCTAACATCACGGCAAAGGCAACTTCTCTTGCAACACTGGGACTCCCCACAGCTTTTAATGTCTTTCTTCTAGATTGGTAAATCCCTGTGACATTTCCTAAAGAAACATCTAAGTTTGTCCAGAGCAGGTCCCTCTGCCAATATAAAACATACAAGATTTTTCAGTGTTTGGTGCAAACAGACAGAAATAAGAAACAAACTCAAAATAAAGTAAGAAAAACCCCAGCAATGACACCTCAGATTAACTAAAACTCTGATGGAAACCATAATACTTAATATTGCCTTGTTTTCTTCTTCTCTCTCTCTTCTTCCCCCCCCTTCTCCCCACCTCCTAGGGGAGTGAGAAAGAGCACACACAGTCTTTTCCCCAACAAGCACAGATAGCTGCCCGCACTAACTATGAACATCCTCTGACCAAGCACTATATTCTGTCTTCTCCACAAGCGGAAAAGAGATGGAGAAATGCCATTCCTCATGGCACACATCCAACTTCAGAGCAGCTATCAGCAATATCTATTGAAAGGAAGAAAGAAAATCATTTCTTGCTAAGAAAATAACATCCTACTTTGCCATGAATTCCTTTGTTAAATTAAACTTTTTTTCTTTTCAACTTTATTAACAAACAAAATACTCTAATCATGTATTTAAAGATTTGCATAGAAGGAGGCCTCTTGGACATACTTCATCAGTTCAAAATATACAGTTTACACCCATGAAAATGTATCAAAGCCACAAATGCTTTGGTCAAGAAGTTTCACCCCTCTTGAATTGACTGATGATATCATATGTTCTAGGAATATTTTTATCATCTGGCATGTTGCTCGGCACCATATGGCACAGCACACTGACAAGAGAGAAAGGACTAGTTTTAAATATTATATATATAGGTAGATAAAAATAAATGTTACACTTCTATACAAGTATAAAGACACTATTGCACATTTCTGCAAATTCGTATTACAGTAGGGGATCATTACAGAAGGTATGCCTTTTGTCCTCACACTAGTATACAAAAGTAAAAACTACAAAAGTGCAGCATAGTTTCAAAAAAAAAAAAAAAAAAAAAAAAAGGAAAGAAAAAAGAAAAGAAGAAAATGCAACGCTTTACAAAAAGAGCTTGAACTAAACACAACACTTATTTTCTCACTTACAAATGCTTCTTTTTCCAAGAATTGTAATCATTACAATAATGACATATTAACCCTTTCTGTTGGAATTAATTCCCTGCAGTTATCTCTGACAGATAGACACATTTTACAGTTACTTATCACTTGTATACGAAGTAATAGAGAAGGAGGCATTTTCCTCAGCATCGGAGGATGAAGCCTGCTGCTTTTTTCTGGAAAACTTTTAAAAGAGAAGCTCATGTCATTTAGCATTAATGTACAGATATATTGTCTCAATTTTCAATCATTATTTAAGATAAAATATAACTATAAATTGTATGAGTGCTGAACTCAATATTTACTTTGGTTGCTCCAAAAGAAATGCCTTCTATTTATTTCCCTGGAAACTACAACCAATACAAAGAGCACAATAGCACCACTCGAAAGAGCAAATTCTCAGCTATTAAACTCTATTTTTCAACACGTCACCACTATTAGCTATGCATTTTCACCACCAATGAACAAGAGCCTGTATGCTGCATTTTTAACAATCTGTGCCAGCAGAGGTGATCTTTATCACTACCCACTGCCTCAGTGCCATCATGTCCACCGCTTGGCCTCCATACACATTCAGCAAGCTTCACTGAACATCAACAGGTGCCATTTTTTCCTCATGAATAAATTTAATGATACATCTTTGCTCCATATGAACTTCCATGCCAGACGCCATTTTGTCAGACTGCCCCTCTGCGGCCATCTGTCAAACAGCAACAAAATATAATGGAATATTGATGGGAAGGTTCAGCCTCTACTGCCATACGATCAGCATCTGCCTCTGACATCGTGAGCCAACATAATGAAACAGGAGGCATTACTTTTGTAGTGGCCCTAGCATTGTGAATAGTCAGCAGGAATAGGGAGGTGATCATCCCTTTGTACTCAGTACTCGGGAGGCTGCACCTCAAGACCTGTGTTCAATTTTGAGCCCCTCACTACAAGAAAGACACTGAGGCCCTGGAGCATGTCAGAGAAGGACAACAAAGCTGTGGAGGGGTCTGGAGCAGAAGCCTACTGGGGAAAAGCTGAGGGAACTGGGGTCGTTCAGTCTCCAGAAAATGAGGCTCAGGGGTGACTTCTGTATCACTGTATCACTTCTACAACTGCCTGGAATGAGGTTGTGTAGTGGTGAAGGTCAGCCTCTTCTCATGGGTAACAGCAATAGGAAGAGAGGCAATGGCCTCAAGTTGTGCCAGAGGAGGTTCAGGTTGGATATTAGGAAAAATTTCTTCTCCGGAAGAGTGGCGAGGCATTGGAACAGGCTGTGCAGGAAGGTGGTGGAGTCACCGCCCCTGGAGGTGTTATAGAACCACGTGGATGTGGCACTGAGGGATGTGAGTTAGAGGGCGTGGTGGTGAGGGGCTGACGGCTGGATTAGATCTTAGAAGTCTTTTCCAACCTTAATGATTCTGTGATACAACATTTTTCAACTCTGTTGCTGCTCAAATCTTTACTAGCTGGTCCATGCCCAGAAGTGCTAGCCCATCCCACATGCTGTGTTTCATTCTCCTCCTGCTTGTTCTGGCACTGGCATTTTCCACATCCTTCCCCATGGGCTCACTACTCTGAGTGGAAAAATATCTACCAGTTCCAGATCTTGGGAAATGTCATTTAGACTCCTCATCAAGCCTCCACAATATTTAAAAACAAATTAAATTACAGAGTTTGCTTTTGCATATGGTACTGTTCCTACTGCAGCATATACTACCTTAGTACAGGATAAAGACACTAGGAAAAAACAAATTGTTTATAATCTGAGTATTCTTACAATGCCGTCTACATATTAGAGATGCAATGAGATTTAAAATTCTTCAAGATCACTACGGTATCTATTAGCTGAACTATCAAAGCTTGGAAAATTACACAACATGGGTCAGTAAAGAACTGAGGACAACATTTACTAATAAAAAGTAAGAGTATAAATGGATGTTGTATGTATATAATAGAAAATATAGCTTTACCTTAAAAAAGATATTTGCTACCCTTTATTTGTGATAAGTACTCTATTTTCTAATTAATGAATTTGTGTAAAAAAAAAAGTCTTTTTTTTACATGTGGTTGGTAGAACTGAGAATAATGGAAGAGTTCAAGCATATCAGAAAAAGTGGAAATTATGAAAAGAAACTGTGAACTTGTAACAAAGAATACTGGCTTGCAAATTTGGGTAAACATTAATAGAGGGGGCTTGAATTCCAGCTTTCAGACATTGATAGGGTTTTAACCCAATAATCTCTTACATCATCTCTAAAAGTGAGAAGTGGTCAACACAGCAAGAGTACTTCCAAGAACTGCTGCCTCATATGGCATCATTGCTATCCTGTGATAGTAGTGGGAGCTCTGCCCACTGCTCACCTTCATGGATACCAGCTGAGGCTGCTTCCCTGCAGCTGCAGTGTGAGACCCACGCATAGCAGCAGCTGCACAGGGGTCCTGTGTGGCCCGAAGTCAGCATCTGGGGCCGATTAGGAGAAGGAACGTTTTCCAGTCCAACAACAGCAAAACAAGTCACAAGAACAGAACCAAATACCTGGCAGTTGGATGAAGAAGCTTGTAAAAACTCAATTAAGTCTTAAGTGAAAAATTGAGCCTTAACAGGCTTCAAGTCTTGGAGGAGAAAGACATAGCAACTGCCAATGACTAGGAAAGGATATATCCAGGTTATAGATATGGATCCACAAAAGGAAGTGGCTACCAGGAAAGATGAGAACTGTTTTGGAAGATGTTTGTTCAGCAAAGGGATGTTGGCCTGACACTGTTAAGTGAGATGCCAAAGCTTACCTCAAACCGAGGGTCAATGTTCATGCCCTTATGCTCTGGGATTTATAATCAGAGATTGTAAAACTGAACAGATTGTGCTCAGAACAGGCCTAAGCACAAAAAGGCAGCACAGAAATATCTCCTCAACAGCAGCTACTCAGACACAAAATCCCTCAGTCATTACTTTTCAACTTACTTTGTCCCGAGTTCTCTCTCCCTGCCACCAAGCCCACTATTTGTTTCATTTCCCTTCACTGCAACTACTAGATTTTGTAAACTTCCAAATCTTCGCTCCTTATAATTTTTTCACCACCTCCAAGACCTGCCCAGGACTGGACATTTTCATAGGCAGTTAAAATGCTGGAGTCCCTGGATGGGTTCCAGCCACCATTCAAGGTGACAACGAAAGGAACACCAGGCTTTTATACACACACAATATCAAAGCTAATTCTCAAATAAAGTCTCACATGTACATCTGCAGAGCAATGAAAAATAGGCCAAATTATCCACAAGACTCTTAATTTCTGTCCACAGGAACCTCAACTTTTTATTTTAGTATTTAAGGATGGATTCTGTATCCAGCAAGTGCATCTCAGCAGGCTTAGCCAGCTTGAAAGTCTGGCCTGTAAGGATTATCTTTTCTATATCGGGCATGTTAACATGAAAATTAGATCCTTTTACTAACTACTTGTCCATAAATACTTTCATGTAAAAATTAATATCGAGTAATAACCTCCAGAATCAAACCTTACACACCTCCATTTCTAGAATATTTGTAAAGGTAACAATTTAATTTTTATTACAGAAGTACAATTTTATTCATCTTTGATTTTTCAGCCTTGGGAAGGTCTCAGTCAAGAAGGAATTTGTCAAAGCAGTCAGTGAATGAGAAGCCTGTCCTCTAATTTTTACAACTTACTTTAGCACAGTCAAGTAATGCTGGTGTGCAAATGGCTATATCATCTATCCACATCTTTTTCCTTTTAAAGTCACTGGAAAAACTTAATTTTGATATATAATTAAATCAGGCTCAAGGAGCTTTATTGATAAACACTATGTAAAAAAAATTAATGAAGTCTGTGATACATTCTTCTTCAGTGAATCTAAGCAGTTGTTCAAGTGAGTGGAAAACCTACCCATTCAATGAAGTGGAGGACAGATGCATGATAGCTAACACTCCACGGAATAATCTGCCAATCTATGGGTATATATTAGCAGCAGAATAAACACTCCCCTCCAGCTTCTGACAAAACTGAAAACATGGAAACAAAGATGTTAGTTAAACAACCCCCTTCTGAAGAATGCTAATTAACTTTTATAGGTTACATTTTCTTGATATACCGAAATCAAAATGACACAGCCATTTGTTTTCCCTGGCAAAGTCATGCACACCACTGATTATTCAGGTTTTCAAAACTGTGTATAATACATACTACCACCTACACAACAGCACAACGCTGACATTTCAGCGCAGAACATGTTGAAGCAGTATGTCTGTACTGGAAAAAAAGAACAACTAACAAAGACATTTCCTAGAAGGTATCCATCGAAGAGATGAGAATAATGTATAAAACATGCCTCTTCTTGAGAGCCTGAGGTTACAGATGCCTTTTACACCACATCATGTTCCCAACATAGCAAATCTGGCAGAAGCACCAGGTTGAAAAAGAGAAAGTAATTTTATTTCGATTTTCTGGAGGAAAAGATGCTTACCAACATTTCATGGTATTTTTTGCATGGTAGAGTATATTTAGGGGAGTTACAAAAAAGTTGCTTGAATGTCTTTGTTTCATATTCTTTCTTTCTTTAAAAATGTATTCATTATGGCAGTCACCACTTTAAATAAGCCAAGATGAAATGACTGTATTCCTCATACTACATTAACTATCTTCAGTTACTCCTGCTTACGTGAGAGGTTTTACTTTCCATACACAAGGAAGTCTCAGTGATCCTATCTAAAGTCCTACCCAGACAGCCTTCTAATTACTCAGAACAAGTGCACAGAGCTTCCTTATTTAATAGGATGCTCACTGCTGAGAAAGGGAGCTGCTTGTTGTAGGCAAATGGAGGCAATGCAACAGCTGCTCTCTGATCTACAGGGATAGACAAGCAACATTCAATTCCCTGCTGCAAATGAGTAACTTGAACAAAGTCAGTGAAGTTCAACAGTACAAAACAGGTGCAAAGGACATGGAAAGCAGGCTGTATCCTCACAGCACTCCTGGCACAAACATGAGGGTGGAGTAGCAATGCTTCATAGTGAGTGTTGCGTGTCCCAGGATCTCACACACAGTAGAGAGAAAACAAGGCAGATAGCCCAGAACAGGAATCCCAAATCCTGACTAACCCCTTGCTGAACTCCTTGTTAATGAGCCTGCAAGAGGAGGTCAAAATTTCTGATGACAACACATGGCTCTGGCTGAAGCTGAAGTTTCCTATGAACTCCAGAATTGTTATTTCAATGAGGCCTTGTCTAAAAAATAGTGATTTGAGCCACAATGTGGCTACATTGCTGCAAGCACACAGGGAGGACAACAAAACCTCAGCATATTCAACCACAGATGACAAGGTTTCAAGCTATCCATACAGCACACACCTAACATCAAGCATTCAGCTACAGCAGCACAGTTCCACTGTGGGGCTACAGAGTCACAAATCTAAGGAAAGCCAAAAGCTGATGGCAGCCCGGTTCCACTAACACTTTTTTCATTATAAGAGGGAAAAAAAAAAAAAAAAAAAAAAACACAGGAAAAGGGAAAAAAAAGCAGCCTCAGAAGATCACACTTGAACTCAGACAACTACTTTCAACACATCAAAATGGAAACGACTCTAAAGTTGGATTTTGCTTCCAGTTTCAGCCTTCAGATTCAGCTAAAGATACCCAAGTATCTGAATTGATAATAAATGGTAATTCACTCTAAAGAAAATGGCCACAAATATAAATCAGTTTTAAAGAAAAATGAAGAGTTTCTTTTCTAGACAGGTTGTAGACTGACAACTGATACTGTTTTAAAAGACAATGAAGTTGTACCAAATTAGCAAAGTTCAAATTTTGACACCAGACAGCACAGCTAAGTGAATACAGAGGAAACTTGAAAGTGAGCATCTGAAATATTAACTTCAGGAGAATTAAAGGAAAATTACTTAGCTCCAACCATCCGTAATCACAGAATGATTGGGATTGGAAAAAGCTTCTGGAGGACATCTAGTCCAACACCCAGAATATAACCATTGTGATTAATTAGTACAGTAAGATGGTGGGAACATTTGAATCTGTTTGTAGTCAAGAGATTCATAAGGTTTTCACTCTACTTTTCTCTTATGAAGAGAAAAAAAAAGCCCTCTTTGTTTTTTAAGAATTTACTACTTGCTTATACTTGCTTAAACTACCTACCCAACGCTTCCACTTTTCAATCATAAGCAGGCAGTTATCTTCCATACTGCTTGTAGTCCTCATTCATTCAGAAAAACTACTTGGCTAAAAAAGGGATGATTTTAAAGTTGAGGCAAAAATTGCCAGTTTACAGTTGAACTCAGGATGAGAAGTGATACTTGGTGTACTAAGGAAAACAAAGGAGACAAAGGACATGGTCTCTCCATGGCCATAGCTGCATAAATACGATAGATGGTGAGGCAAATGCCCCATTATTTGAGGAAAAAAAAAGGAAAAGGAAGAGGAAAAAAAAGAAAAAAGAAAAAAGGAAAAGAAGCTCAGTGTGGCTATGTCTGTGGACAGAAGAAGAATCACCTCCTAGGTACTCAGTACTGTTTATCCATGCTGGGATTTTTCTCGGCCTCCCTTTGTTCTCCCCTCACATCTGGTTTCTGTGGGAAGGAACACATGCACGTTTCAGAAAAAGCCCATTATTTCTATTTGCCACAAAACACCTGTGCAACCTGGCTTACCTGTGCAACCTGCTGTATGGAGCCTGCTTTGGTGGGGGGTTGAACTTGATAATATCTACAGATGCTTTCCAACCCCTACAATTCTGTGATTCTGTGACATTTTTTCATACTAGAAGAAACTATCTCACACAAAAACAACATGAAGAAATTCTGGAAAATTCAGTTCTGAGCAGCTGAGGGCTACCAAGGGCAGTTCTCACGTGACAACTTTCTCAGAAACTTGGAACAGATTTGGTTAAAGAAGCAATTCAGTATCCAAACACTCAAAATAAACAAACAAAAATACTATAAAGTCACAAAATCTTTGTGGCTCAAAAGGCTCAAAAGCTCCTTCATCACTTTAGTGACTATGTGATGAAGTTTGTCATCCCAGTTGCAGAAAATTCACATACTATGTGGTCCACAGCCAGAAGACAGCCATCCTCAACTGTGTTCTTATATATAGCATACAAATGAAAAAACGCTTTGAAGGCTTACGCTTTTGAACACAGAAACAGACTTCATTTGCCTTGTGTAAGTCAGCAGAATTATGAAGGGAGATTAAAATTCAGCCTGTTTTTAAAAAAACATTAGTATCCTACAAGTTTGCCAGTCTATGGAAAGAAAAATAACAGATGAGTTTTGCAGTTGCATGACCAGAAGACAGTGAGTGTGCTAACTTCAGCTAGAGGCACAACTGCTGGTGCTACCCAGACCCAAGAAAAATTAGGAGAGACAAGTCACTGTTTCACAGTGCTAGGAATGTGAAAAAAAATTGCCTCATAATCAGGGCCATGTGGTCAGAATGGATTATGGCAACCATACAATTTAAATATACATAGAATTTTATTTGAAAGTAAACCTAAAATTGGCTCCAGCCCTTTAAAGTGCTAGCCAACATGTACATTCTTATGGAAGTAGAAGTTCTACTTTGAAATAACTTCAGTTGCCAACCAAGAAGTGGTCTCATAATCTACAGTCTTTTAGGAGATGAGAACTGCATTCTAGATTCTGAAGTTTAAAGGCCTTCTAACTGCATCAAAACTGAGCTTTGAAATCTGGTTTAGAGCCTAAATTAATGCCAGATTTCCTTCTTCCCCAGGAATCAGTAACACTAAGGTGAGGAAGTACTACTGTATATTTTACATCATACTACCAAACCTGAAATTCACATTTGCCTCAGTAAAAAAGTGCTAATCTGTCAAAAAAATAAAAAATAAAAAAAGAAATTGAGCTTCTGCTCTGCTTAGCAGCACAAATCCCACTAAAATCAGAGGCTATTCAAAAGCTTTTAATCAGCAGTTGCTTCAGCAATTCGCTGAATCACAAGTTAAAGGAATTTCTTAGGAAACCCAACGAAACTTGCAAGTATTATCCCTAACATTTTAGAGGTGGTGAAGATGAGATCAAGCAGATGAAGAACTTGTGCATGATCATGCTGCAAATCATTCACATCAGGATTTACTCTCTTTCCCATGGTGCAGTCTGCCATACCCATCAGAAAATGCCATGCAAGCAACTGTGTCTACAGCATCACCATTAAACTGGTTCCTCAAAGCAGGTGAGCTGCCTGGGCAGTTCCCCCCGACACCGTATATGACTGCAACTGTCCCAGGGCTTCTGCAAGCACAGACACCTTGGTGAGAAATGAAGAAGATGGATGAACCACACTGCTCTCTAGTACAATCAGGTTGGCAAAACATGGTCCTTAAAATGGAATTCAGAAATTAGCTGAATTAGAGACCTAAAGGTTAAAAAAAATGGCATCTGTAGTAGATGGTCCCCATCGTGGGGGCAAAGATAAGTACATTTAAAAAAAAAAAAAAAAAAAGGGAATTGAGGTAAACAAAGAAAAGGCTACATTGAATGATAGAAAAACTGCCAGAAAAATCAGAGAAGTATTAAATGCACTAATTTTTACTCTGTCTAAAACTGTTTAAAATCAGTTTGATCAGCCAGTCAAGAAGATTAAGCTGGTGTCACAACAATGACAAAATTACATAAATGAAGAGCACAGTGACTGCTCTAATCCCTTGCTCAGATCAAAGGAGGAGTCCTACAGAAGACAGATGTCCTAGAAAAGGCAAGAAGCTTTCAAGCTACTTTTGACCAAGTCAAAGATAAGAAAGAACGAGAGGATAACTCAAAGGCAAAGTTTAAAGCTAGAACAAAAAATCCCAGCATACCTTGATTTAGCAAAAACCTTGAGAAATTCATACTATAAATTCTGTAGTTCAATAAATGTAAATTTTCTTCAACAGACAGAGCATAGGTCTACCTGTGACACAGTGAGGCAGTCCACTCAACTAAAGCTGCCATCTCATTCTTGGGGCTTGACATTTATGCAATCAAATTCTCTGAGAACATTCATAAGACGTATGAAACTTCACTTCTTCCTACGTGTAGACCAGGTTTTCAGTCCTTATTTTCTCTTTCTTTCTCTCTGCTTCTGATTGGAGATGTATTATGGCCTGTTTGCAGGTTTCATCCCATCACTTGAGGGGTATAAATCCTACTCAAGGAGATCAGAGGGGAAATAAAGGGCAATTAGAGGCAGTGGACATTAAGAAGACACATCTGCTGGCAGCAATGTTGAGGATTCAGAAGGAATTGCCAGGTGACATATCAACAAAAGCACTTAATTTTTTTATTGTCATTTTGTCTATGGAAAATCCCCTTACAGGTTCCAGTGTGATAAATGCAATTAGCAAAACCTACTCAAATGAAACAAAGAAGGGTCTCATTAGCCTAGCTTATCCCCTGAGCAGAGCAATGGGAATTGATGAAGACAGTTCCTATTCAATGAAGTGAATTTTGTGAAGAGTAAAAGGGAAAAATTGGTAAATCAGGAGAAAAACACCCTAATACCTGATGGTAAAATGATACAAAATACAAAGCCTGCTGAAACAGGAAAAGGGGATAAAGACATCATCCTTTACTGACATAAATCCAGCATTACCCACTAGCCAATCTCTGCATTCAGGTTATAATGATTATCTGCTGAATTACACCTTATTTATCCTATAGAATTCAACTTGTTTTCCATATATAGAGCAGTTCTGAGGAATTCAGCATGCAAAGACATGTTTGTTGCAGCAGCTTTGACCAGACCAACCTTGGAAAATGGAATGGATGACCAGATTCTGTACTGACTTATACAATTCATACCTCAGCAGCGAAGCATCTCATCTATCCTTTCTACAGTCTTGAGAAATGAGCTTACTACCAGGGACACAAAAGACTTTCCCTACTGCCTTTAAGGAGATGACTCCATATTTGCCACAAAGAGTAAAAAGCAGCATTCAGCAGGGTTTGATCTGTAGCTCCATCTGGTTGGAGTGGCTGGGCTAACTAGGATATCAGAGGTACAAATGATCAATGGTAGCCAAAGCAGAGTTTTTGTCACCCGGAGCCTTTGTTCCTGTTCCCTGAGAAAAACTATGGGAGATGGCCATGTTGTGCACGTGTGGGAATCCCAGGGCAGCCTCCACTCTGGACCATCACCACAGACCATGTGAGAACTTCCATCTTCCTGACATCTCAAACAGTTCAATCCTGCGCTGAGAACAGATCTCAAACCTGTGCTGAGAATGGAACCAGCTTTATTTGGATGACTCCTAAGGCACTAAAACTGCACCTCCAAAGGACTTTCCTAACACTGCCAATTGTGTGAAAATACGCAGCTATAAGTGTACTGTTGTTTGGGATTTTTTTCACGTGGTCTGATAACAGAAGTCATTTGACATTCCAAACTAGCACCTTATATTCATGCTGAAAACAATTAAAACAAGAAAAACTTACTGAGCTTTCGCTCTGGGGAAATGAACCACAGCACTACAGTTCCAGTTGCTATCCCTTGTATTTCTTTTGAGTATCATGCATTTGGAACTCTAAAAATGTAAAACACATATTCTTGGCTCCTAAACAATAGTCTCAGAGGTATTATTAATAACAAGATACATTGAAACAGTGTACAAAACAAGCAAGACCTATTAGTATTTAAATTTAAAAAAATGAAACAGGAGTTCATCTGGTCTTGTCTGAATTGTCTCTGTTTTTTATAGCTTTGGTTAAGAAAACTTAACTGCTCTTCTGCTTTTCCCCAAAACAAGAAAGCATTCAGTGCAGAGACCACAGAACAGCAGCAGGCAGTACAGGTAGAGTGGTCGGTACAAATGCTCTTGGAGTGGGGAGAAAGGATACACAGAAATCCTTAATAACTTGATAACGAGACAGGAGGACCTGCCTGCACCTATAAGAAAGAATCACCATAAAATACAAAATATTTATTTGTAACAGCACTACACAGTACTTTGAACAGGACATGGCCTGAAAGAGTTTCTGGTGCCACCTCAGGCCTCTTTCACTCTTTAATTGAAACTTTTCACTATTTAGAAGGACACACCATCTACTCATGATACTGAATTCTTCAAGCAAGGACAGAAAGATTAAGCGGCAGTGCAAACTGTGGGGTGAGCACTGGATTACTCATCAGGAGGGACAAATAAACCAAAGAGGACATCTTCCCATACACAATATTGTTCAAACACAGTTCAATTTAGCTGATGCAGGGAGTCATGGCAGTGGCCTAGACTATGGAGAAAATGAGACTGGATGAGTCCAAATAACTGTGTTTTATTTGAAGTCTCTTTCTGAGTGCAAAACATAAAGGGATATCCTACTCCTCCAAATGAGATCACCAAACCATGAAGCCCAAACCGTCTCTTGAGTCCATCAGATTCTCAGCACTGTCTGTTTTAACTTCTTAGCACTGTAGAGCCAATGGGAGTGATATGCAAGGCTCTATTTTGAAGTCTTTATAACAACAGGCTTTTAAGGCTCTAAATTTATCATGTCTGATGTGGTTCTACCTATGGAAGTCCATGGATTATGAAATAATTCTCTTCTAAGTAGGATCTAGCAGCATTTTCACTATATTGGATGCGAGAAACTAAACAGCTTACAGAAAAAAATTCACTCCTTCACATATGCAAGATTTCTTTTCTTGAAGCTTAATTACCATTTTTTCTATCTCGGAGCAGCAATGCCAGAAATTCAGCTGTCTGTTCAACCACAAACCAGACATTGTGCAAGCAGCTGTTTCCCAAGCCACTGAACAGTGACACAGGCAAACTCTCCAGTCCTGCTGTGAGCAACTCTGTTGCTCCTTAGTGGTGACAGATAATTCAACCTGGCTTTAAAGGATACTACATGCAAGCTGCTGGGTCGCAGACTTCAAATTTCACTCCTTGGGTCCTCAGGAGTCCCAGATCTGAACCCTCCATGCTGCACTTCAGGATCTGGAAGTAAATCCTTATCAGTCACACACACTGTAATGGCAACTGCTACCGAAGGGTCCCGAACATCTTTTATATACCATCATGCACAATATTTCATCATCACATACACACGACTATGTTCTACTGCTATATCTCAGGCATGCATTTTGGAGGCAAAAACAGCACCAAGTATAAGCCTGTCCTCCCAGTACATTCATTCTTCCTCCCTTTTTTGCCCGAATATCAATTCTGCAGGTTCATCACATTTTACTGTTAGTTCTTGGATGAGTTCTGAACTGAGAGACATTTTCACTTCTCGCACAGCTACACAGCTGCTCCTTTTCAAAAGGAATCACATACAAAAGCCATAGTACAGGGTCTGGCGACATGCCTCACCCTCAGCTCTGTGGCTGGGAAGTTAGCAATTGAAGCAAATCACATATCAACACTGATAATATGAACGCTAAAAGACATCCAAAAATCTTTAAAATACTTGAAAAAATTCCATCCAACACGTAACAGAAGTTTTCAAAAGGTACAAGGAAGAAAGACATAGTCCACTGGATACTTTTTACAGCTAATGATACCAGAACTGAAGCAAACCTTACACAGAAGCTTTTTCCGTCTGAATAAAGTATAAATCTGAGGTATCACAGATCAATTCTTGAACAACTGAAGAAAAAAATTATACCTTGTTACCAATTTCACCATTCAAGTCAGCTTCAGAGAAGCTTCCCAAATGAGAATCCTGAAGCTTCTCATGTTGAAAAACTAGCTGATAAGAAGTAGTACAACTGTGACCTACCCTACACCAAAGCTCTGAAGAAGTGCTATTGTAACCTACACAGCCATGCCAACACTGAAGAGGAAATCAGGAAACAGTACTTTCCAACCACAGAAGCAATGACCAAATGCTACTGAAGCATCAGTTGAGTGCACAAAAATGTTGAGTAGCACAAAATGAGATATAGGAGGTTGTCCTTCCTTTGGCCAGCACCTTTCTTTGGTTAAGCAGAATAAATATAGAGAGTATCTGAAATTACAGTCATTTTCCTTAGAGCCCTATTAGAACGTTAGACTCTTTAAAGTCTTCAGAGACTAAAGTATTACACCATGACAAAGGGGCAAATCCACCCCCATTCTGGCATGTATACAAAAGGAAAGTACAAAAAGACTGAAATACTGACTTCTCAGGAACTTCATTTTAATCACAAATTCCCTGCAGTTTCTGTCTACTTTGCTTCAGCAGCAGTAGTTTCTCTTGTTAAGGAATATGCAGGCTCCTTTTTTCTTTTTCTATTCTTTTTAAGCTAATTACTTTCAGAACTAGTAATTGCAAAATTCCTGCAATGCTCACACAACACTGAAATGAGACCATCTTTTTTTTTTTTTTCCCTAAGTACTTTGTTACTTAAGAAGGTAATCAAAGTGTGGCAATTTTCTGTGATTTTTTTTTTCCTGTGTCACTCAAAAAGTGTCCACTCGAGGCAAGTGATGTAAGAATTCATAACGATCACTCAGGAAATATCTGGAGATGGGCTTTCTGAAAAGCACAGAGCTTGGATGAGGAAGGAACAGGCTAGTAATGAGTTTGCTGGGAAGCCACAGGAAATTAGACAGGCAACCACATTCAGCAGTGCTCCCCCCTCCTGGCCATCAGGAATAGATGGAATTCCATGGGTGCAGAGGAAAGCTGTCAGCAAGGAATACGAGGAGCTGGTGGAAAAAATACCCATACTCTCTCTGATAGAATGCTAGGATGCCACAGAACAGCAAGGAGATGCTTTGTCCACTTCCCACTGTGGCCACAACCTTGCAGAGTGCATTGTTGCAATCTGGGTGCTCAACGCAGCATCAGAAAGGGTCAAATGTGCGACTGAGAGGACACTATTCTAACATCCCCATGTTAGCTTCGTTATGCCCATCTGTTCTTCCTTCACCTGCCTGCACAGGGTTTCAGTAGGGCACCCTGCCAGGGTACCAGGCAATATTCCCCCCGATAACAGAAACACATCCACTGTGTTCAGCTAGAACCTCCTACTGCCAGGCCTCCAGCATGGAAGAGAATATTCTTTCAGAACATTAGAATATTGCTTAGGAAACTACAACATTAAATCACTAGAAGCACAACCATCGGATTTTTTTTTTTTTTTTTTTTTTTTTTTTGCTGATTTGAATTAAGAATAGAAAGTACGAGCAGTTAAGAGGAAACAAGATATGTTCTATATGAGAGCCAAGATTTTTTTTCCTGACATGTGCCAAACAAAGAGAAGAAACAGAAGAATCTGGCACCATTAAAAACAGTTTGTGGAGAAAGGAACTGAATATCTACAGCCAAGCTCCATGTGGTTTGCAAAGAGGAAACTTTTGTTTTATGGGACTCTCAGTCAGCCAAAATTCTCCCAGACGGCGTGCAAATGGATATTAGCCTTAAAACCTACACGCATCTTGTAGAAGAATCAGTAAATGGATGGGAAAGAAAAGGAATACTGCTGAAGTTTTAAATCAGAATTCAAAATCTGCCTCGTGGCTTAAAAAGTTAGTTTACCAGACAGCTATAATGTCATATATGGTAAGTGTGTTGGAAGGGAAATGCAGGAAGTTAAGGCATGAAACTAGAAGTCAGGAAAATGAGTTCCAGTCCTGGCTCCACTACCAAGGAGCTCTATAAAACTTGGATAAAAGAGAAGAAGACTGACAACTTAAATGTGAGATTTTCCTTAACTTCTCATAGTATATTAACACTGCACTTATGCTGCTTCTTTTAGCTTCTATATTTCCCCCAACTCCCTAGCATTCCCAGAACTAAGTTAAGTAAGTGATTTGGCAGAGCTCTAAGAACAGTTACATTACCTGAAGAAAACAAGCCTGCCCAATTTCTTAAACTGAGTACTTGACTGAAATATAAATAAATAAATAGATAAATAAATAAGTAATTCTCATAACTGAGCAAAACACTAAAGCAGCTGACATGATACAACAGCTTAGCTAAATATTTTGACAAAATGTGGCATTTCTGACTTAAAATGGTAACTAGAACTTGTACTTGAGCATACAGGTGAACAGGAATGGGGAGGCAGCAGCTCTTTGATACATACTGAATGGCTACGCCATGGAAGAAAGCTTTCAGCCAAGAGATTCTTCTCTGGCCACAACTGGAACACGTGAAGCACTTGGCTATGCTATTTGTAAATCAAGAGAGTACACTGACCTCCAGCTTGCAGCTGAGGAACTGAGGCAAACCAGCAGGCAGGTCTTTGGGTTCTGCACACATCCAGGTCCATACTTCCCACTGAAAAACCTTCTCACTGCAGGAGTTAACAGGTCCAGAAGGCTCTGTGGGTCGGACCTCACATCTGCCCTGAAGTAGCCTGAGGACAGAGATTTCTACTTGTATTGCTAACAATTAAAATGCATTAGGTGGCAGTTTTCACCATTGTGCTTCAGGGAAAAGCAGTTAATACCTCCTGTAAGGGATCCTGGGTACCCTGCTCTGAGTGTCTTTGACAGAGGAGGGGTTGGACCAGATAGACTCAAGGTCCCTGCCAACTTCCATCACTCTCTGGATCTGTGATACTAGTATTAAGACTTGCCCTTTTTTCCCTTCCTTTACAGATAACATTTCAGCTAATTTGTCAACTAGTACTGGTTTTCCTTCTCTGAGTATAGTAGTAAGCCTGAATCTAATTTTTGAAGCAATCCATTCTGCACTCTGTATTTGCTTGGATTTGTCTTGTAGGACTATCAACCTGAAGGATAACTCCAGGGGTTAATTGTTCAGTACTGCCTCTAAGCTAAGTGCATTTCTGTGAAGTGCTCTACATGGATGTTCCATGTTTCATTTTGCACTGGAGTAACAAAAAGAACTAACGACGATTCCTTTTAATTCACACACTTTGATTTTTATTTCTTCCAAACAATAAATGAACAGGAGAAAGCAAAACTGAAAAAGAAGCACAACAAAAAAAAAAAAAAAGGAAGAAAGAAAAAGATTATTGGCATTTCACAAAAGCACTGGAAGGAAAAATCACTGAAAAAGTGAAAACCACTGTATGTTAGAAAGAAATCTGAAGCCAGCAGTTCTGACAACCACTAAATATATCTTTGTCTCCCCACTCCATACATTCACCAGCGTGGCATCTACTGATGCATTCTAGATGCTAATTAAGAGCAGACCAGGTACAAACTAAAGCAGAACCCCTGACAAAGTAGGTCAAGAAAACTGGGAGGGAAGAGAAACTGTTGCTAGGTGGCAGTGTACCTTAAGCAAAGAACACTGTAAATCATAGATTATTGAAAAGCTGGTAGTCTGCTAAAGTAGGTGTCATCTTCAGTGTCATCTTCAAAACCTTGGCTGGAAACAGAACCCAAGATGTATACACTACACAGACAGTGTTTCAAGTAGTGCTGAAATAAAACTAAGAAAACCTATCTTGGGATACAATATTATGCAAGGTCCATATGATAATGGCTCTCCAGGTCAATAGTGCAAGAGAGCTCAAAGGCCAGTGAGCTGAGTCTTGTACGCCTTGAGAAGACTATGGTTTTGATGACGCCGTTTTATTCAATCCTTGCTAACTTTTGCTGAAGATAAAAGCAGAGAAATTAGCTTTTATCACAATATGGCACGGTGGTGAATGTATACAGAAAACCCAAGAGCACTGATGAAAATAAACTTTTCTTAAAAAAAAAAAAAAAAAAAAAAAAAAAAAGACCTCTAAGTAACACAACTGCTATTTTTTCCCTTGAATAGTTTCAATCTTCAGTCCTAATCTTTTCAAAGGTAAGAGTGGGCAATGAAATTTAGCAAAAGGTCATAAAACTTTGCACTCTGTGTAACACCAACAAGGAGGATGGAGAAAAAGGTCAATATACAAAGCCAAGGTAATACAGGAGAGGATTGATTTTTCTGATTTCTTTCTATCTGTCCTTCCTGATGTTCTCTCCAACAGAAAACTACCTTAACATATTGCCTAAATTAGCAGAAGTGGTAAAAAAGACAGGCTGATGACATCTTGTGAACTACAATTCACTTGGTAAGAGAGCTGTTAGCAAGCTCACAGCTTGTCACAGAGAAGGATAAGATGTTCTTGAAGGCAAAGATGGAATCTATATTCTTTTCAACAATGACTATCTGGGTTCAAGAGAGCAATTAAAAAAAAAAATATTTTAGATGAATATTGGAGTATGTGTTTGAGGTAATTCAGAGGACAGAATAAAGGACAGAAATGAAAGACACTTGACTTCAACAAGGCTTTAAATCCATAGCTCAAAAGGTGACAAAATTCTGTCAGATAAATTTATCAAGTATTTCTTCTCACATTAAGTCTAATCTACTATTTTCAAGGTTTTTTAAATACTGTGTTCTGACCCAAGCATCCAAAAGTAGGCATCAACTCAAGGGAGAGGAAGTGGAACCCCTGTGTGTCAGTAGGAGCCAACCACTGTTGATCTCAGGCACGCTTCCCTGACTTCAGCACATCACTGCTGGAAGACAAGCAGGAGCTGCCTTCACCTGCAGTGCCACCTCCTACTCCGTGAGACTGCACACAGTCAGTGCAAAAACAGTTTGAAAACAACAAAAAAAGCAACATAAAGCTGAAGCTGACTTAGCCATTTCATAAACATAAAAGGGAATAATTAGCAGGATAGGAAACCACCAGGTTTGCCATAGCAGGAATACTTTCATGGGATACACAAAAAGGAAGCATTCTGGAGAAAACATTCCCCAGCAAACAGCCTGGATATGCCTTCTTCATTACCAATAAGAGGGAGATCTTTTTGTAGCACGCAGAAGGCACTGAACCTCAGCTGACAGCAAAGTTTAACTCAAAATAAAATTTTCCGTGATTAAGGAAACTTTTGTTCTACTTCTGTTTCTTCGCCATCTGTGATACGAAACCTGGCAAAGACTCCAATTAGTTTCCTTTGTGTTATTACTGCCACCAGCACTCAAATGATAAACATTTATGCAAAAGGAAATTCCTCTGCATTTCTTTCTGTTTCCAAACACTGGGTGTAAATACTTTAATAAGAAAACCTATACTGCACTTACACTGAAATCTGGTAACACCAGATTACACCAAAGGCACTGCAGATAAACATAGTAGCAGGTTAAGACAAAACAAAATCTTTGGTATGGTAACGAGCACTCAGCCTGAGACTGAATGAGGCTGAAACACCTCAGACATGAAAGGCAAAATCCTGCAATGTCTACTTAAGGAACCCAGGGACTGATGTGGGGAGTTGTGTTCCTTGGGACACACAGCCCCTTTTTACACTCTGGAGGTGCAGCTCTAACAGCCTCATCGGTGGCTTTGCCTGTCCTGAGCTGAGCAAGACTGAGACATCATCTCACAGAACAAACCTAACCCAGCGTTCTAAGGCAAGGTTACACTTGGCTGTGTGCATGTACTTAAGCTCTCTATTTATCTACACGTTGTTTATATACACACATTTGACTACTGTAGTTATCCCAGGTGGAAACCACACATAGGTGTGGTAAAGATGTCAAATTTGATTATTCTGGTAAAGCTCGTCTTGGTACCTGAATAGTGAGAAGCAATCCCATTACAAAGAGTGAGTACATCAGTATAGGCACACAAACATTATATAAGATATTCATTTTTATAATAACACCTGCATAAGTGAAATAGCAACATTTTCTCTCTGTAGGGAAGCTCTGCAAAACCAAATTGTTTATGTCTCAGTCTAAGTGGGTATGTTCCATGTCAGGGCTACAGTCTATGCCTTTGGCATTTATTCATGCATTAGTTTGCCAATAGTCACCTTTCCTATGTCAACAGGTTCCCAGATGTCTTCAGTGTATGCCTGAGCAGGAGGGGGACAGCCCAGCCTGCTGTTGGGATTAATACATTCAGATACAAGATAGGGAGAGAAGAGTCTGACAGTTGGAGGAAATATGGAGGTAGAGACACAAATAAATCACAGAATCACAGAATTGCTTGAGTAGGAAGGAACACTGGAAGACCATCTAGCCCAACTCCCCTGCACTGAACAGGAACACTTAAAGCAACATCAGATTGCTCAAAGCCCCGTCCAGTCTGACCTTGAGTGTCTCCGGAGACAGGGCACTTACCACATCTCTGGGCAACCTGTTCCAATACCTCATCACCCTCACTGTAAATAACTTCTTTCTTATATCCAATCTAAATCCCCTCCCTTTTAGTTGGAAACCATTTCCTCTTGACCTATCACAACAGACCCTGTCTGTCCCCTTCCTTCTTACAGTCCTCCTTTAGATACAGAAAAACCACCACCCAGGTCACCCCAGAGCTTTCTCTTCTCCAAGCAACTCAGGGTCAGACGAGCAAGGGCAGACCACAAAACTGCCCTAAATCCTAGGTGCACAAACTTAACCTTATTCCCAAGTTTTAACACACTGCACCCTTAGCACAGCTTTCTGTACTGTAGAGCAGAAGGCAGCCAGGCTGCTGCCAGGCATCTCTAAAGACCACACACAATCTCTCTTCTTCCTTCAAGATAAAAAGAAAAAAAAAAAAGAAAAAGAAAAAAGAAAAAAAAAGAAAAAAGAGAAAAGAGAAAAAAGAAAAGAGAAAAAAGAAAAAAGAAAAGAGAAAAGAGAAAAAAGAAAAGAGAAAAAAGAAAAGAAAAAAAAAGAAAAAAGAAAAAAGAAAAACGAAAAAAGAACATCTTCCCGGAACAGGACAGTGCTTTTATGCCAATGCCTTATGCCACGGACTGTACTGCACAGAGGTTGATGGGTTTTTCCATTTTTTATTTCCAGTTGCTTGCACACTGGTGCTTTGTATACTTGTTAGACAAACAGCATGGGATTTACACAATTACTTTATTAATCACATAGCCATTTGGTTTTCAGGGCAAGACAGCAGGCCTTCTTGCTGAGGCCTCCTGTATAATTTCATTCTGTTGCACAACAAACATCCAAACAATTTTACTGCAGACTGGTTAGAAATAACTTCAAGAACTCTACAGACATGAGGGTTATGAAAATAACCCAAAATGGGTTCTTTGGCCTTTTTTGCCTACTGTCTACATCTGCCTGAAAACTAACAGTAAGGGCTTCGCCTGCCTCCATTTCAAAAAATTCATCCTATTACAATTCTGCTAGCATTTCTATGAATATCAGCATTTCTATGAGTGTTAGCAGCTGAGTTGATGCGACAGCACCTAACCCCAAAATATACCCACTGCAGTTTGCCATGACCATGTCTTCACTCCTGTGCCAAGCTTGTTTAGGGAGTTCAACCTGCAGAAAACTAAACCTGTCAAAAGAATGAAGAGCTTTCTGTTTATTTTCCTTGCAGAACTGGCTCAGGGAGGCTGAGAGGCACAGGAGATGACCCCACTCCAATGCTCAGAGAGATGTCTTCTCTGCACTCTTATGAGATGGGTTGGGCTCCCCATTTCAAAGCAGAAACATCATAGCACTAACCCACCTCAGTGACCAAATGCCTTCTGAGCTCAACGTGAGAAATTTCATGATTTCAAAATTTCCTTATGACACACAGTCCCAAAGTTACATTTGGTCTAAAAGCTTCCACGCCAATTTTTGACCATTCTTAATATGTACAACAACTACTTTTTTTTGCACTTGTACATTTGCTACACCTTCCAGAACTTCTAATGATCTAAAAAAGTAACTATTATTTAAGAATTAAATTTATTATTTGCTATGAATATTATGTGATTTTAAAAAAAAGAGAACTCCAGACCCTCCACTCCTTACTCCTCCTCTTCTCAAGCCTTTACATCCATTTATTGTTCAGCCAACTGAGAGGAACTGATACTGGAGAACATCAATATGAGCAACACCAGGGACACCTAGGAGAAGGTTTGCCATAAGGGACTGGTCAGAAGCAGACAGCCTCCTTCCAGGCAGTGCTTCATGCTCCCTCACAATGTCTTCTGTCTACTGAAAGTACCCCAATGCCTCTGTGTAACTCCTGAGAAGTTTAAGTGCCACGGCAGAAGCAAACTAAAAGCAACACAGTGGGATTCACCAACAAAAGCCGTGAAGATGCGCATCACATTGCTGTCGCACAACGCTGCCCTCGGAGTGCGGCTGTTGCAAGCCAGCACCTCCCTGGAGCAGATCAGCGCAGCGCACCTTGGACTCCGAGCGAAATGCCACCAAGAGCCGCACAGTCCCTTCTGCTACACAGGCCACACAGCGAACAACTTCTCACCAAACCACGCACATTCACACGCCAGCCCCAAGGCCGTGCGATGAGCTTCGTGCGTGTGCGCACGGACGCCCGCGCATCCCCACCGCCCTCAACCTCAGCCCCCCGAGGCAGCTCGGCCCCGCAGCGCACCACGCGCGGCCCCGCCGCTCCCCCGCCGCCCGCAGCCCCGGTGCCCCGCCGGGAGCTGATAGGGCTTCTCGCGGCGGAGGGGCGGGCGGAGGGAGCGCGGCCCAATGCGCAGCGCGCAGCCCACCCGTGGCGCCCGCCTCGCAGCCCCGCTCCCCGCGGCGCCCCGGCCCCGCTTCCCCCGCGCCGGTACCTTTTCCTCCTGCAGAGCACGCACACGGCCCAGAGTAGCAGCGCGGCGGCGGCCGCCCCGCCGTAGGGGCCGAGCGGCAGCGCCTCGGGGCCCATTCCCCCTCGCCTCTCCTGGCGCCGCTCCGCAACCGGGGAGCAAAGTTTTGCCCGTCCTCCCGCTCCGCGCGGGAGAGGCGCCCGGCCGGCCGGCCTCCCCGCCCACCCCGCGCCCGGGGGCTGGGTTTGGCTGCTCCCAGCTCAACTTGGCGAGCGGGCACGCCGCGACCCGGCCGGCTCCTCCCCGGGGAGCGCCCCGCCGCGGGGGGGTGGTCGCTGCCGCTCGCCCCGGCGCCGCGGTGGGAGCCTAGGCGGCGAGGCGGGGGCTGGCCCAGCGGAACGGCCGCGGAGAGCCGGGCGCGGGGCGATCACGCCGCGCCGGGGGACCTCGGCCCCGGGAAGGGCTCGGTTTGCCCGTAGGCCGGGCCTCGTGTCCGGCTGAGCCCCTGTGCTCCCAGTGCTGCGCTGGGGCCGTTCGCTGTTGGGGCAGACGGCCGGTTTGTGCTTGCTGCTGAACAGTCCTTCTCTCGTTTATAAAACCTAATGAGGCCCACCGTAAGAGATGTGGGTAGTGAAGGTTGGCTCTGATGCACTGCGTTAGGTGCTGGGCCAATTCCCAAGGTAGCACTTTCAGTTCTCTCAGTCCCATGCTGCTAGGACGAGGGAGGGGGTCCGAAACATGAGGCAACTTAGGATCCCACCTTGACGAAGTGTGAGGGGTGGAGACAGAGTGGGTCAGGGGAACAGAGTCTGCTTCTGTGACATCCACAGCAGACAGGGGCACGGCAGGGCCTTGGCAACGCTGGGCAGCCCTGCTGCTGTCTGTCTGTCAGACTTGGTCAGAATCACAGATGTGACACATGATGCGTTTGCAGTTAGACTGAATGCTGACAAGGCAGAGGTCTGAATGCCACACTCATTCTCAGTTGCACACACTGCTACAAACGTCCTCATACTTCATAATATTGGGTGCTGCCTTACTTCTTGTAGGCACCATGTACAATTCTAACTTTCTGAATTGCTCTGTTGTAAGCTTTCTTTAAATTGCAGAGACCCAGATGCACAGCAGCAGATAAAAACGGGATTTGGATACAAACCCGTCCTGACTTTGGCAAATCTCAATTTTAGAGCCTGACTCAGATGACTTGAACTGGGCAACACTTTGTGTCTAATTCTTCAAACATTCCTGTTGATTTTAGTGAAATAGTGAAAAATGCCATTCTGTTTTTTGGAGAAAATATGATTGTTGTGTCTCACATTGAAGTATCTGAGCAATGCTGCTTCGAATTGTCAGCTGCTCTTCCTGAGATCAAACAGCATACTGGAGTTGGGCAATACAACGCACTGAGAGAAAGCATAAGAAAAACTAACATTTTACTACAGCTCTCTAGGGCTTTTTGTAGGAACTCTGAAATCCCCAACTTGGGAATCCCAGTGGGTTTCTTAGCAGCTTATCCTGTTATTTCTTGCAAAATTAGTAATTTAAAACTGAAAGGCATTGCACATTAAGAAGTTATACAGTCAGATTATGCAAGATGAACTATTACTCATTTTACAAATGACCGCTGCTGTGAAAATTCAGTGTTTCACTTCACTATGGAGAGCATTATCTGTTCATTTACAAGTACATAGCTACAGCAGCTAGAGTAATCCCTCATCCAGATTCAAAACACTGATATGAGATTGCAATAGCTCTGGCAGAGGGCACAAAGAGGGTTGGGTTGCAACACCATTTCTGTATTTCCACAGTTTGTATTTGCCAGAGTTACTATCTCCAATCAATTGCAAATGGGGAAAAAAAATGCCACGAGGAAAGCACCAAGATCATCTTATTTTAAAATGCAGGGAATGCAACCTGAAGGATCTAAATAACCTTTAAGTGCTGTGTAGTCTTCTGTATCAACCTTTTGAAAAGCCCAAGGGGGTAGGTTAATTTCTCCTCTACTAGCAAAGGCCTATGAGTTAGAAGCCCAAAGCTGCAAAGTTTTTTGTTTTACAGAAATAGGCTGTCCCAGTGCTGCTCTGTCTAGATGATATTTGCACACAGAATGCACAAGTAAAATTATAATAGATGCATCCATACAAACTGGCATCTTAGTGGACTACATAAAGAGGATTTGGCTGAATAGTCAATTTTAACACAGATGTAGCAGAAAAGAAAAAACATATTTAATTTCCAAGAGGTGAAAACCTAGTCTTACAGTGATATAGTGCTGAAAAATTATGCTTAAGAACTGGAAGGATTTTTGGCTGTTACGAGGTCTTTATGGAGCTCTTACTGCAGCATGTTCTTAAGTAGGGAAAAAGGATGCAAATACCGTTACATTTGGAAAAGAGTAGTATGCTTTCCAGCTAGATACAACTGTGTCCATTTCTTATCCGTACTCCTGGCATGTAATTGCTGTTCTGTGACAGCAGCATTAGCTCTTTGGCAAGTGGCAAAATTTTTTCAAGAGCAGTTCCTAAGCTTACAAGGCTCATGGAAACATCTGTAGCATGGAGAGAGGTGAAGGCGTTTGCAGTCAGCAGCAGGGGGGATAGAGGTGGGAGAGGTGAACAATTTGTAAAATAAGCCCTGAGGTCTTTCCAATTAACAGACACCTAAGATTTCAGTATGTTCTTAATACTGTGGTAGTAAGCCTAGCTGGATCACGGATAGATGCTCTGTTACATTTCCCCTGTTTAAATTGTGAACATTCTGTACATATGCTACAGTTCAAAATGCATACTGTGTGTATGTTTCATACTGCCAATGTTGTAAGATGATATAGATCATATTTTTTTGTCTTATGAAAATGCAGAAGACTCAAAATAAACTTAGAACAGTATATACTGCAATCTGTACTGTATGTTACACATCACAGTGTGATTTTGCTATATGCAGCACATGGACAAATGCCTGTTCTACTGGGTAGCTTTTGTGTGCATGAGGATTTAAACTACCAGGCTGAGACAGGAGCAGATTCTACATCACTGAAACACCACTGAGATATGTGTTATAAGCAATGGCAGGAATGAGGATTACTATTTTCAGCACCTTACAGCTCTGCTATAACCATTGCAGTTGCAATATTGCAAGTCCATTATTGACTTCAGTATAAATGCATATGAGTTATTTCAGCCAAAACAGTCTACATGTTTTTCTGGAAAATGTTAAGAAAAAATACCCATGTTAACACTGATAGTGATTTTGAGAAATTGAACCACATTAGACATTGGAACCAGGTCAACAAAATAACCTCTGTGTCAGAGATAAGCTGTCCAAATTTATTTAGGTTATAAGTCTCACAAGAAGAGAGATTTTCTGTACTCTGTAGTGACCTGCTGGACTGCTGGAGCACAATTCCATGAAGATGCCACTGGAACTGGGTCTGCTTCCAGCTCACAGCTCAGCAGCTGTTTTCTCTGAAAGTGAAGCTCTGAGCTAATAGGCATCAGGCTGAATTCAGGGCAACGGAACTCAAAGCCTTTTTGTTCGCTGCTCCCTGTGCGTCTTCCTGCTGGAAAACAGGCCAAGGGAAGTGCAGTGATTTAAGCATAGGATGAAAAGGCTACAGACCTGTCAAAGCTCACTCACTAAACTTAAGACTGATAGATTTGATTCTTACCTTGTGTTCTTCCTGCCTCATGTTCTTTTCTCAGTGAACAGATCAATCCGTGTTAATACTTCTGTAAGGCAGCACTGCAGCCTCCCTCTGCTGATCTCCCATGTCAGTCACAGCCACTTGGACTGGTCTGTGGGCAACACCCCACACTGAGAGGAATCATCTTTCTCCTGCTACCCATGCCACAAGTCATACAGTCATGTAATTTCCCTTTTGTCCTGCCTATCATGTGATCACAGTAAAAACTATCTCTACGTCCCAATCTGACAGAAAACTCCCTGAGAAAGGAATAACACCAGTCAAACCATGGATTCAAATCCTCCTGAAGCTATGCAGTCTTTAGTTCATGAAAATAAATGGGGTAGCAGCCTAAGATATGGACAACTGGAAAATGAGACATGCTATTATGAAACTTAAAGGAGTTGTGTTAGAAGAGCATGAGGAGTTTCAACCCTGGTGATGTTCATAAATATGCTAGTCTTATGCTTCTTTGGGGGTATTTAAATTTTCACCCTTTTTAATGAGGAAATTTGAAGATAAATACATACTTATACAGAAGTAATTTAGGAATTAGCCTTTACAGATAAATCAACATTGTGTAGACAGGGAAGATGTAGAGTTCTTCCCGATTTGCCAAAGTGCTAAGTGCACCAAAAATATGTATCTTCTGATATAAAAAAAGAGATGTACAAAAAAATGTAATGTATTCAGGACTTGCCTTTTGAACACATAAAGCACTCTGAGCATGAAAAAGTTGGCATTTAATATCCCTGCTGATGATTATCCATGAAAATATTAATGCTGATGTACCCTAAATAGAACTTTGTACTGTATTTGCAATACAGTAGGGTACTCAGGGCAAACTCATAAAATTTTGAAGAATGCCTCATTTGCCTCATTCTCTGCATGAGCTTATGTGTACAGACTTCCACACATCCGCTTAACTCCCCAACCATTAGTTATTTCTAAGCAATGATAAGATCCCCCTCAGGCTTTTCTTCTCCAGGCTGAACAGTCCCAGCTCTCTCAGCCTTTCCTCATACAGGAGACATTCCAGTCCCTCACCATCTTTGTGGCCCTCCGCTGAATTCTCTCTCGAAGTGCCCTGTCTTTCTTGAACTGGGGATCCCATAACTAGACAGAGTACTCCAGAACATTTAGCAAGGTTCTGTGGAAAAAAAATACATAGAACTACATCATACCTTCTTGAAAAGCCTTCATTTCTGGAATTTCCTAACTTTCCTATATCAGACTTCATAACTTTCAGAACGTGCCTTTTATTTTCATTGCTATAATTCAGTTTATTTTCCTTGGGAATACTGCCGTCTTAGCAACAAATATTTGGAACAACTCAACGGAGTTTGTACTACTATGAAAACAAATACAATCTATTAACTCATTAACTAGCAGGTGTACATATATAAACAACATCTGGACAGTTTCATTTCTCTGGAGTACTGAACATAGCTTTAGCATAAACTGTAAGACAGGTGGGGAAAAGAGGTGAAAGGAAAGAAGAGGAGAGGAGAAGGATGGAATGGAAAGGAGTTGTAAAATATCTGCTCTCACAGTCTTCAAGTCCTGTCCATTATAAGGATGAATAAGCAATATGAGTGGAATATCCTGACTTGCAAACAGTTGAAGAGAAAGGCTCAAGAGTGCACAGTTATCCTAGTGAAAAGAATAAAGGATTGAAGATTGCAAAAGAAATATCTAAAGACTATTAATGAGCATATAAATGATGGGCTGTGGTGTAAGAATATTATGTGGGCCAAATGGTTATGCAGTAGAAACAGTGGGAATGGCAGAAAAATCCAGACTTGTTTGTCATCCAGGATATGGTAGGATATGATATTCATATTGGCTACAATACAACTAGGAATCCACCCACAGACATTTCTCAAGTCCCACATATGAAAATGAAGGAAATATACAAGCAAAAGAAAGTGACTGTGTGAGGAATCTTCCTGATTAGTCAGGGATCATAAAAGCTAACTCTTGCAAAACAGAATAAGTACACTTGGCAGATGTGCTAAAAAATAATTAAAAAAAAAAATTGGAAGAAAGTATTTTAAAAAGAGGGTAGCTCTCCTAAACTACAGTAAAATCAGTGATACACTCAACAACTAAAGTGATTTAGCAAGATTTGAGAGGGCTGGATACGCTTGACTGCATTGAGGGTAGGGTTAAACACACTCCTGCAGGGGGCCCACCCATTGAGTCACGAGGTTCAGAGAAGACCCCTTTGCTTTCTAAACATCTGGAACCATAGAGGAAGGGATCTGTGGCTGAATCCAATACTAGTCCCAGACTTTGTCAATGATTTGTATCTAAGGGATCATATGTGCACAATCAAGGATGTAATCTCAGCAAAGCTAACAAAGCTAACAGTCAGTCTAAGATATAATCCTAGCAAAGCTAACAAAGCTTAAAAAATAACTGCTAGGCCTTTACCAAGGATCTGTATTGGCAAGGCATCATGATGTCAAAGTGTAAGGGATCTCTGAGCAGCCGTAATCTTGAGACGTGTCTCTGCGCCTGTCATGCAGCTGGCTGCTGTGCAAGAGAGTTCTAGGGGTTCTTGGGCTGCTCACAGTTTGTGGGGTAAAATGACCGACTCACAGTCATAGGTTGCTTTTAAGATGTGTGTTCAGTTGGCCTTCAGTTGTTGAACCAGGTGTCTGCTATTAGTTCTTTCAGCCTCCTTCTTCTCCCCCAGTTTGAGATAGATTTGTGGTCATGAATCTGTCTTAGAGAGAGAGCTGTCAGTATTGTTGCACATTGTCTTGTGCAAGGCCTGGTGTGCAAGGCCAGGCTGAAGGAGGAAGTTGGGGGAAAAAGTCTGTGTAACATTGTCACAAAGGGGTGGACAAAGTGCAGAAGAAAATGTCTGAAGAGCAATGCTAAGGCTGAACATGAAAGTTAATCAGCAGTAAAACACTGAGTTATTATCAACTAAGATCACATCTTCTGTCCAAAAGTGGAGGTGTTCCAAATGCATGTTTTGTGTAAATTCACACTGGAGAGAAATTCAGTTAACAAGTGAGGTTTCAATGAGAAAAAGTCAATGTGACTTAATTTGACTTAGTCACAGAATCTCAGTCCTGATGCCTTATACTGGACCTCAGAGTATTCCCAAGGTGCTAACTATTCTCTTGCAGTCAGTATTTCTTCCTTATCAGCCACGTCTGAATCAATACTCATAGCTTATCAATATGTTAGTGCTATGATTTTTTTTTAAACCATGCCTTTAAATATGATAACTTTGCTTTGTTCAAATTTTTGTATGTTATTGCATCATTTCTTTATCTGATATTACCTTGCATTAGTGGCCTTAATCACAGCATGGTTAAGTATTATTTAAAAGATTTGCATTTATATTTTATTGCTCTTAATCATTTGAATTAAGCCGTATTATGTAAAACAAAAGCAAACATCATAGCACATCATATTATAACAGTGTGATAGAGAGTCTAAATGTTGATTTAGCAGCCAGTCTTTCAGAGTTAATGTGCAACCAGTTAAGTCACAGAATCATCAAATCATAGAATCATAGAATCACCAAGATTGGAAAAGACCTCCAAGACCATCCAGTCCAACTGTCCATCTACCACCAATATCTCCCCACTCAGCCATGTCCCTCAGTATATCTAAATGTTTCTTGAATAGCTCCAGGGACAGTGACTCAACCACTTCCAAGGGCAGCCCATTCCAGCACCTGACCAATCTTTGGAGAAGAAACATCCATTCCTAACATCCAAGCTCAATCTCCCTTGGTACAACTTGGGACCGTTCCCTCTGGTTCTATTGCTAGTAATGTGGGAGAGGATGTGTGTGGCCCCCACTTTAGCACAACCTCCTTTCAGGTTGTTGTAGAGAACAATAAGATCCCATGAGCCTTCCCTTCTCCTGACTAAACAGTCCCAGTTCCTTCATCCACTCCTCATAAGACTTGTGCTTCATTGCTCTTCTCTGGATCCATTCCAGGGCCTCAATGTCTCTACTGTAGTGAGGGGCCCAAAACTGAACACAGTACACAATGTGTGGCTTCACCAATGCTGAGTACAGGGGGATGACCACTTCCCTGCTCCCACTGACAGAACTATTTCTGATACAAGCCAGGGTGCTATTGGCCTTCTTGGCCACCTGGGCACACTGCTGGCTCATGTTCAGCCAAGCACTGACAACACCCCCAGGTCCGCCTTTTCCACAGTCTTCCAATTACTCTGCCCCAAGCCCATACTGTTGCCTGGGGTTGTTGTGGCCAAAGTGCAGGACCTGGCACTTTGTCTTATTGAATTTCATCCCACTGGCCTCAACTCAGTGGTCAAAGGCAAATGTACTAAAGATTGCTCTGCATGTTATACGATTGACTTTTTAAAAAACTGAATCAGTTGTACCTCCAGATGCTTTGCTGCTTCCTTCTTTTCCAATAGCTTATCAATTTATTGCCATTATTGTTTATTCTCTTTGCAAGTCTCTTGATTTGAAGCCAATGCAGAAGTATGCTGAATCTAAATATACAGGGGTTTAACAGCAACACAACAGCAGATTGAAATCTGAAGCTGTTCTTTACCACTTTCCCATGAAACACTCTGACTTCTGCTCCCACTCTTGAGACAAAGACCATTTGATATGCTAGTGAATCGTCCTCTGTTCCATCAGTTTTCAATTTTCTACATTATGGTGAACCAAATCTGAGGTAATATTTTGCCGTTTTTTGAGCTAACAATAAATGTTCTTGCCTCATGGAAACTGATAAGGCTGGGGCAGACACTCAAGGCCCATCATTATTTCAGCCACCCGCATTTGTGCTGTAAATCTGCCCATGCCCAAAGCTGGTTTGTAAAGCTGTGGGTTTCCTATTATGCTGTGCACACTTACGGTAAGTTTTGATTAAAGGAATTGAGTGTGTGAGTAAAATCTGTACTTTGAATTCCATCCTAAATAATTTTTTTTCCATTAAATCTCCTGATAAGCCTAAGTTCAGGCAGGTCTACCATCAGATCTCAGAAGTGGGTTTAATTGAATTTCTCCCTAAAGTAAAGAGTGAAGCAAACATAGTCCTTTGTCCTTTAAACAGGAGGCTGAAATAGATGTGTGCACCCAGCTTGTGAATCACAGAATCATAGAATCATTTGAATTGGAGCAGGCCTTTAAAGGTCATCTTGCCCAAATGCCCTGCAATGAACAGGGACACCTACAGCATAGTCAGGTTGCTTAGAGCCTGGTTCAGCCTGACCTTGAATGCCCACTTTTTCCTTCAAGAGCTGTGAAATGGATCTGTGCACAATTCACTATTTATTACTATGCATCTTTTTCTCTGACAGCATAGCTTTTCTAAAATCATGTAGAAATGGCTGCACGTGGAAAGCTTTGCCTTTAAAAAGTATTTTTGTTTTAAAAATTTTCTATGAAAAGAAGCTTCTGGCCTAATATTCAGTGCTTGGTTATAAACTGAAAATTGTACACTTGTGCCCATGGGAAATGTATTTAATGTATGTAGTGGACATGTCCACATTTTAATTCAAATGAAAATGATTTCTTCGTAGTTTGAAATCTAGTTTGCAAATGCTGAAGGAACTAAAATAATATGTTAACAGATAGAAATAGCAGAGTTTTCATCAAAGCAACAATATCCTGGTAATATTATATTACATCATCACACAAAAGTTGGTCAAGGCATAGTTTAAAAACACCAATCAAAAATACATCTGCTGAAAACGTAAGCAAGTAAGAACATATCAAGAAATCCTGTACTGGGTTTACATGGCAAGGTTTTGGTAGTAGTGGGGCTGCAAGGGTGTCCTCTGTGAGCAGAGCCCAGCACTGCCCCATGTCAGATCAGAGCCAGCTCCAGCTGCTCCAAAAGGCACCTGCCACTGCCAGAGCTGAGCCACAAGTGATGCTGGGTGTGCCCTGCGAGAGCAGATTTAAGGAAGGGAAACACTGCTGAGCACTCTCATATCCTTCAAGAGATGAGGGATCCTCACATAGAATCATGCTTCAAGATATTTCATGCCAACATCCATTGCACTCAAAACATTCTGTATTAATTTCTCTTAATTTCATTTCTGTGATACTGTATTGGAGTTTAGGTAGATCTTTCTATAGAACATTTTTTTTCTAGGTAAATTAAAATAATATTCTAAAAAGTAAAATGGTTATTTAATTAGTGATGCCAAATTCTTGTTACATTTTGTGTTTCTTGAACATCTCTCAAAATTATCGTTTACTTCTGTTTGGGTCTTGATGACTCAAAGTTTGGACTTCAGAAAGGAGAATAAAAATTAGCTTGCTTAAATAATCTTATTTATATTGAATAGCTTTGTTTTATGCTTAAATATCCCTACCAATTATTTTATTCTTTAAGATTTTGTTGTATTTTTTGTTATATATATATATTTCAGTAACACAAATAGTCTGCAGTATATCATTTGAGCACACACTTAGCCTTAAAAACCAGAATTGTCTTACTGAACTCCAACTGAGAGACTATATAAGAAGTACTACTTAAGACATAGTAAGGATCATATTCTGGGAAGTTTTTACTTAGACCAATGCTATTTCAGCTCAGAAAACAACTCCAAGGATTTGATCTTTTAAGTCATTTAGAGCTCCTACCAGTTGTACTCAGGGGAAAACTTCATGAAGCAGAAAAATGTGATAGTGCAATCTGCTGGAAGATGGCATATTTTACTATCACCTATTAAAATAAAATGGATACCCCTTACAGGTTTCTATCTGAACAACTTTTAAAGCAGTAAAATATGTGCAGGAATTGTTAAATATATATATATGTATTTATCTATTTATTTATTTATCTATTTATTTATTTATTTATTTTCCGAATCTTAAAATTTTGTCCTTAAAAGATAAAAGAAAGTCAAATACTTCAAGAATATATTCTCTACTACATCTATATTCCCAGTGAGTACTTCTGTAAGCAAAACCTATTCACTTTTATTGTAAAAATTGTTTTAACTGGTAGTAAAGCAACAAGCATTTTGCATTATGATTTATCGTCAGTTCAGTGTGTGGGGTTTCACATGAACGTTTGTCTTCTGGAATAGTGTGGAGCAGAGGCTCATGAAGTAAACACAGAAAATGCAAATAATTCCATTGTTCGTCTGTGCACTGTTCAAGAATCACAATATTAGGGTTATTTATTGTAAATATGAAAATAAGAAATTGTGTCTGTAGTGTTTGTGAAAGTAACTTTTCCCTTTCCTACTTAATATTCCTGTTCAAAATGGCAGTATGAGTAGTAAGACAACAATCAGGTCATTCATACATATCTCTCTTGTCTTCAATACAGCTATACCAGGTTACATCAACTGAGGATATGGCCCAGAACTCTGTAAAGTAGGAATTCTCACACCGGCTATCACGAGTGGTCTACTCTTTTTATCTTGGCAGAAGCTTGCATCCAAAGCAGTAGCACGAGCTACAAGGTCCTTGCTGAAATTGGTTAGAGAATAATTTGTGTGAAGGGTAAGTCTCCTAATTCTGAGGGAAGTTCTGCTTCTGCTTGGAACACTTAAAAAGTATGCTCTTTTTCAGACACTCAATTTACTGTCATAATTAGTATTGCAAATACAGACATATTGTTATTATTTCCCTACTAATATTCTCTCATATCCCATATCTTTCTCACATAATATCTGATGATTACTTTTAGAAATGTGTAGTTTTGCCAAATACCTGACCCTTAGCCTTCATCTTGAAAGGATTTGTATTCATATTTAGATTTGAGCATATGATTCAAAACGTACTGATATTCTGTCCCCAACACCTTGACACAGAGCTGCTCCTGACAGGGAGCTAGTCTGCACCTTGAATCTCTGATCTGATCCATTTGACATGTCCTAAGCACACTTAAACTGCATCAAGTCCAGCACAAAATTCAGTGAGAGTACATAAAAGTACAAAGTGACCAAATCTTTATTACTAATCTTGAGGCTTCACGAGAAGGAGGAAGTAGGTCATCCTTTGCTTTAAAAACTGTCTCACTTTTCAAGGAAGAGCTCTGTCTATCAGGCTTTAGGACAATCTGTGTGGGGTTGTTCTTCACAGGCATGTATGATAAGAAAGTGAGAATGAATGGCAAAGAAATAGAGGAAAATATATGTACTTGTTCCTTAGAGGGTGTGACACTAAGCTATGAGGGGTGATGGCCCTGAACCTTGCTCCAAGTATAATTACATTGTTCAGTGCAGAACGTTTACATGGAATTTTTGAACTTAAAGCCTTATGTCAAGCCTTATGTCAAATGTCACCCTGTCTCTGGGTGTCAGTGCAAGCCAGTAGTTGTCAAATGGAGACATACACTGACCTAAGTTGTGGCTCCCAAGACAAAGTTTATGTCTTAAAACCGAAATTTTTCAGGAGTGGAGGTCTGGGCTTCCTTCATTGTGTTCTGACATTTAGGTGCCTGTGTTCTCATTAAAATCCTCAGTAGCCTCTTTGGCTCTTGTATATTGCTCTTTTTAATTTGCCTATACACAATTCATTTCTTTAAAGAAAGTCAGATGGTAGGGTATTCATTTTTTATCATTTGTCCTTGTCTAAAACTAAGAACTTATTTAGTAAAATCTCACTGTTAATACGTAAGCCTTGGTTTAAGGCTAACATGATATTAAACGATCATATGCTTTAAAAATGGAAAAACATATCCTAAAGATTTTTTCCTTTTATAGCATACAGAATCACAGAATCACAGAATGGCCAGGCTTGGGAGGGACCTCAAGGATCATGAATCTCCAACCCCCCCACCACAGGCAGGGCCACCAACCTCCACATTTAATACCAGACCAGGCTGCCCAGGGCCCCATCCTACCTGGCCTTGAACACCTGCAGGGACGGAGCATTCACAACCTCTCTGAGCAGCCTGTTCCAGCACCTCACCACTCTTGTAAAAATCACAGAATCAATCTCTCAGACTTTTCATCATAGGCTGAATATAAAGTTCACAATTTGTCTCAGACTCAGTGGTACAACTGGTAGGTGTTTAAAAAGTACTTTTACATTCATATGCAATGTGATACAGCTGTAGTATCATTCACCCTAATTTCAATAATAGGAGTCAACAGTGCTAAGCAGCTGTGAAGGCAAACTCCCAGTGTGTTACCTGTATATATTATCCTGGTAACCATTTCCTGGTAACTCATCCCTTCACCCAGCAATCAAGAGCCTCAATTCTTCATTCTTTGCTGGATATTAGGAAATACTACTTTTCCAAAAGAGTGGTCAGGCACTGGAATGGGCTGCCCAGGGAGGTGGTGGAGTCACCAACCCACCTTGAGGTGTTCAAGGAACATTTAGACATTGTTTTGAGGGACATGATTTAGAGAGAATTTTGGCGGTAGGTGGACAGTTGGACTAGATGATCTTGTAGGTCTTTTCCAACCGTGGTGATTCTTTGATTCTGTAATTCATCCTAGACTGAAGAGTTTGCAAATTTATTTGATATTAACACCATAAAGATGCCTAGCCCAGGTAGCACATATCTTAACTTAAAGCTAATAGAGGTTCAACAAGACATGGCACCAGAGTCCAGATTGCCTCGTCAGAACAGCCAAGTTTTTTCCAGAACACAGCCCCCACTGCACCTTTCCCTTGCTGAAAGGCTCTTGGAGTTGCAATCGGCAGTCAGTAGGTTGTTTCACCAAGTGAGAATTTCAAATTCAGAGACCATCCTGATCTTCAAATGTCAACAAAACACCTGCTCTTCCATTGTCAAGAGGCCATTGATGAACCACATATGTCATTTTTAATTATGTAGAGATTATTATATAGGAACTTTACATTATCTCTGCAAAATTTCTGTTGTAAGCTTAATAAAAGACGGAGTGTTCAGTCTGCCCAAGCATGCTGGAAACTTCTCCCATAAAACACACTTCTGATGCTACTCAGCAGTAATAGATTCAGCAGTTTCTTTCTGTCTTTTGTGTCACAAACAGGGTATTCATCCCAAATATCTGTTCTGTCCATCACTCTCTCTTTTTCATGTGTAGCATTTTGAAAAGTAGTGACTAACACTAGTAGCTAGTCAATTGCTGCTGGTTGCCCTTCTGATATTGCTTGGGAAGATGGAAAAGATGCAAATGATTGCAGACACAGGATTAATGATGAAGTGCTGTATTCTGAAGACTTTGTTGTTAGTTCTGAAGACTGTGTTGTTATTCTGCACTTTGTTGTATGTGCACACAGAAACTGTATCCCTTTTGTTTTTGCCCGAATTCTGCTGATCAAGTTTATGTGACACTTGAATGGACCTTTCAGCCTTTGCCATCCCTCTGCATTATACTGTTTTATTAAAAGCCAATGATAAATGCAAACTGTGGTCCACCCTTGGAGATTTTCATCAGCTGGCTGAAAAATGTCTTACCTGATTTGATCACACATTGATGACAGTCCTGATTCAAGTGAGAGGCTACACCAGAAAATTCCTTCCAACCAGAAAAAAATGAAATCTTTGCCCCTTTTGCTGCATTCTAAGGATTACTGACATTAGCATTCTGTTTTGAAAAAGAAAAGCAATTGTTAACCATGGACATTGAGAAACAAAAGCTTTCTTTAAAAAATAAGAATGAATACAGATTTTAATTTTTGTATATTAAAATGAAAATATACATGGCCTCAGAGATCTACAGTGGGAACATCTCCCTCCCCACTGGAGGTTTGCACATATGGTAGCCCACTTTGCATTACTCTGAAACTTTACCACAACATTTGCAAAAAGTGATTTGTGTTTTGGGACAGTAATTCATTTTTTAGAAACTTTCTTTTTATTGACTGCTAGAGATGGGCTGAAGCCAGTTGTGTCTGAAATGAAACCAGCAGCCTCATGAGCAGATGGCCTAGCATGTTCAGCAAAAGTGCTATCTGGAAATGTGATATATTCTTCACTAATGAAGAACCTTGAGGACTATGCTCCCTGTTTATCATCAACCTTTGAATGTGTAGCATTTCCTTATTCTCATAGGCCCTACTGCAAATGAGAAATAACAAGCAGGAATAGCACTAAGATTTATAAGTCACATCATATTCATGTTTTTGTTCTACACTAATAAAATTACATTTGGGTGTTTGTATTCTTTTTCCCAGATATCAAGCAGTACAAATACTTGTAAATGTTAGCTTGCCCATATATATTTAAGAACTGGAATATATCTGTACCTGTAAACTGGAACCACATTAAATCCGTACATGTACGTTTTGATATCTCTTTCAATTTCCTTAGCTTAGGCAACTTCATCTGATTTTCCTCTCAATTTGTTCACTGCACTTTCACTTGAGGGGCAGTAGGGAAAGGCACGTTTTCTACCTGCTTTCTGCCAGTTTTAAGGTAGCAATCTTCTCCATCTACTATTTTTCTTTGGATACCTCAGGTCGTGCTTTCTGGGCTTCAGCTGCCATGAAGTAGGTATTCTAAGTAGGTATTCTACTTGCCTCCTGTCACATCACTAACTACCATTGCAATGTAGCATATATAATCCAGACTAGGACACTTGTGTTTTAATGTGCAAATATGAAGATTTAGGCATCTACAAATGAGGCAGGCACTTAAACTCTCATTATAGTCAATGGAGATTGTTACCCTCAAATGGACAGGAATTTCAGTGATTAGCTCTGAGCCACACACAGTGTGGCTCTCCATTGAGCATCAAGTGAAGCTGGACACCTACAGCTCATCTAGACACCAACAGAATAAGCCTGAATTTAAGGTATCTTAATGGGGATCTAAACCTCACCCTGGCTGACTACCAGCAGGACTCACAAAAATTCACATTCAGATTTTTCCTCTCTTCCTTTCTCTTGTTTTTATGCCACCTTTGTTCCTACATGAACATGAGATAAATATCCCGTTCAATCCCTTTATTGTATTGTTTCATCTCAGCTGATCATTTGTTCTGGAATAATAATGTATTCAAAATCTGCACTTGACAACTTCTTATTTGTTTCACCTGCCATTCCTGTAGCATGGCTTCCTCCTCCTGCCAGCATATTTGACACAAGCCCTCTCACTTCAATCATTCCACATTTAACCAAGCATGTTTTCTTTTGTTTTGTTCTGTTTTCTGGGGGAAAGAGATTCATCATCAAACTTAAGCACTCTCAAAGAAAAGGGAATTTGTCACAATGGGTTGGCATTTTAGCTATCTGTTTCTAAACAGATACTGCCTACATTCATGTTAGCATGAGTGATCCTTGGGCATGCTAATTTTTGAAAACCTTTAAAATACTGGGGACTGTGGAAGCTTAATCCATCTCACGATCTCTGTGAACATTTTTCTTCATGGTGTTTGCGACCATGCCCATATACAGCACAGCAACAAAAATATAACCAAAGAGCACAAGTGGGTAATGCAGAAATTATGACAATGACAATGAAGAACCCTCAAGATCCCAATATTATATCCCCTGGAGCAAATATGAGAAGACTAGCTTGCATGCAGCAAACAGTGAGCTGTATCCTGAGCTTTTTTTTTTACACTGGTTTAAATTTGGAGCGATTTAATTTACTTTACTCCGGCACATCTGAGATCAGGAACTGACTTCTCTGTCCATATAATCAATATAGTTAGGCATATTGACCTAAACCTTCTGGAAATGAATAAATACTGTCATGAACAGTCCTCTCTTAGGGAAACAGACAAAAACACCTGACTTTAAACAGACTTTTAAAAACACATCTCTTATGAAATCTGTTGGGAGCAGGAGTTCTTTCAGTCTCCCAGGGCATAGCAAGCAAAGCAAGGTAAGCTATCTTGACACCAAGTCCTCAAGCAGCAGGTCTTCGGGGAAATGAACAAAGTGCTCTGCAAAGCCAGCCTATCTTATCATCAGAGTCATCTATACCCTTGAAAATTACAGCTGGGGTTAGGGAAGCTACAGAGAACACTTCTGTTACATTGACGTGCTTCTCCATGCAAAGGAATCATCTTGACTTCAGTTGCAGGGTAAATATTCTCTGTGTTCCTTCCTCCTGAGGGGGTTTCTATTGTAATCCATTTATTTGAATTGAAGTTATTATGTGTATTTTTATTATTTTCATTATTTTATTTTTCTTAAAAAGAGAAACACAATTGAAGAAAAATCTATGCTTTTCAAGAATCTTTCTAATACAGAAACACTGCGTGGATTATTTCCAGCAATTCTGAACTTTGCAGTTGTATTTTTTATTATATCAAGTAGTTACTTTGTTATACAAATCTCAGAAAATATTTATTTCCTCTTTTTTGTGTACCTCAAGTAATTAGTTGATGTTTTGGGAGCTGTAAGGCTCAATGAGAACAATACCCAGTTGGCCAGTCTGCCAGGAGAAATAAGTCTGTATTGTAAAACAGGATCCAAATATATTTTTTTTCTTGGAGTTCTGATTGCTCATTAAATAGTAAGTTACTTTTGACAGATGTGCTGTAGCTGTATTCATTTTTAATCTCGGCCATATGGAGGCATAGTGCAATGATGTTTCAGATATTTTACCAATCCAGGGTTACTAAAGATGATGGCAGAAATGTCAAATCCACAAAAACATACAGAAGGTTTCTTTAATATTTTTCCCCCAAAGAGGGTCAAAAAAAGGAGCTTCTCAAATATATTAGCTAAAAGTCCCAGAAGATAAGTGACTGGAAGCAAGACAGACTGGAAATTCTGTGATGAGTCAGTAGGATTTTGAGTGGTGGCGTACTTGGTTCAAATGAGGATACAATAACTTGCACTTCCTATTGTAATCCATGTTTTCAAGCAGTAATTTTGCACCAAAGGACTGATTTGATTTTTTAAAACTCCAAGCTATTACAGTCTAAACTAATGATGTTCAGAGTAGAGATGGAAGCATGTGCTGGCAACAGGGGAGCTCTGTGAATTGCTAAGGAGAAGACGAATACTAGTTGTGCCCCAGCCAGAGTTTTCAGGCTACTATTTCTGAAAGAAGCAATTCTAAATCTAACATTTCATCTGTTTATTTATCACATGCAGGAGCCTGGTTTTCTCAGTTGGTTGTTAAACAAAACAGCTGTCTACTACACATCTGTTTACAAGAAATATTAGCAGATTGTGCAGTGGAAGATTAGGGAAGCTTATTTTAATTTGAAATGAGATAATGGGACAATCTTAAACCCGGGAACTGATCCTGAATCTTTGTTTTGCCACACAAAGCAATGCTGATCAAGTAGCACTTGGTATCTTCCCATTGACCTGCCTGTCAATCTGGACTACACAGTAGCAGCCTTTGTTAACATCTTCTGACAGTGGTCAGCAGACAAGTCAAAGGAAGTTCATAACCCTTTAGAAAATGATACCCCCTGCAATAATTTAATTATAATAAATAATATTATAATATAATACAATAAATAATAAAATGAATCTTTCAAATTGTGTTTGAGTGATCTAAGCATGGGATTTGAAGACCAGAGACAAGAGGAATGTTACTGTGCATGAACTATGCCTCTAATGCCTCTCTTGTCATAGATTGAGGATGGCAAGAGTTTTTCTTGGGTGGGAAATAATTTCTTTAATTGTGAAGGATGTTTCAGCTAAAAGAAGCAAACAAAAATGTTTACAAAGTGCTGGGAAGAGGTAATTCTCTGTGGCATAAGCTAATGACGCAAAAGTCATTTGAATAAGGCCTGAGTGATTTCTTTTAGGTGAGTGTATTGCAATACCTTAAAAATATGGTCATTAGAAAACTGCAGGCAGCTGTTCTCTGAAAATCAGACCCACTGAAGATAGCTGAAAAACCAGTTGTGTTCAGATGGGCAGTCCTAACAGAGCTTACTTGATGCAATAAGAAACAGCAAATTTATGAAAGAAGGCAAAAAATGAAAAAGAAGAAAACTACGTGTTAAACAGTCAGAGATCACTAGACACCTCATTTTGTCCCGTAGGCAAGCTTCTCTTTGCCCCTCAGTTGAGTTCTGTGAAGTTGTGGCCTAAGACGTGGATTTTTTGCAGCGCACAAGGAAATGTAACATCAAACAGGAATGGCTCTTACTGTTACAAAGCTTCCTGTCTCCTGCTGTGTAGAATTTTTGAATGCTAACAATTATTTTTTAAGTACAAGATTCACTCATTTTTGTCTTGGAAAATTCCCACAGCTTCTCATTTCTCAAGGGGAATTCCAGGCCCACCAAGTGAAAATTGCTTAAAAGAACATCTGTTTTCACTCATAAGTTGTATGGCAACATCTTAATAGAAACGCAACCTGCCTATATACACTGCTGTGCTTTCACCCATTAATTACAGAGAACATTAAGGTTCTGTTTTGTTGTGCTTTAAACATCTGGTGCCAAAAAAAGCAACAAGGAGAAGGGAAGCATGATTATGTCATTAGACTCAGCAGTCCCAAAATACTGATCAGCATTCATTATTGTCTGTTGCTTCCATGTGTAAGTAGTGTTTTATTGCAAGTCATTGCTAATAACTATATATAGCTTATCAAATATACCTTTAAAAGAAATAATATAAAAATAGGTACTGTTCTTCACATTGTACAATATATTTTAACAATATGAATTTATACTAGTTAACAAAAGGACCATGTGGTCTGAATTCAGATAATTCTATAACCAACTTGGTACCACATCTCAATTCTAATCTGATTTTCCTCAGGTACACGTAATACTTAGAATACTTAACACCAGGAAGAGAACTGCAGTCTAGCTTTCAGTTCAGTACTGCAATCACCATGTGCTAAAACAAGCAGCAGAGGCAGAACAAGCACCATGGCACCGTGGGAGCAAATTTTACTTCCCATTTGCAGTGCTTATGACCAAGGCGTAGTACTGATAGTACTGACATATTACAGCAAGACTTGGCACTTCAAAATGATTTCTTGATCAAAGCCAGCCATAGCAATGCCAGCCAGGTCTGCATTCATGAAACAGAAACAAATACTAGTGAATATCTACAGGTTTTTCAGGGAAGGCTTTCATTTGATTTGAAACTAAACCAGCTCCAGGTTCCAACATCTGTTTTTATGCTTTAAATTACCCCAAGTAGTTTCTTCATTTTCCAAAATTGCACTTCCTTAAAGTGCTTCCTATTATACTATCGCATTTTACCGTGCATTAAACATCTGGTATCAACAGCCTAAACAACAAAAAAGCATGATTATGCTGTCAGACTTAATAATTCAGAAATATTAACCAGCTCCTATACTATCAGGAGTTTTTCATGTGAAATTAGCCCTTGATGTGCATTTTGCACTTATGAGACTCTCTGCATACCAGCATAAGATAACAGTGTTCAATCTTTCATGTAACTAACAGAGTTAATTTGCCTAAATGAAATCACTTTATCAGCAATACTCTTGCCCAGAAAAAAAAAAAAAAAGGATAATCACAGTTTGTTAAAACATACCAAACTGCTATTTGGAAAATGGAGGCGGGAGGGACTTCTTCTGTGCAATAATAGATTAGGAAAACTATTTAGCCTTAAGCAAACTCGAGAGCTATGGAGGCTGAAACATGTGGAAGGAGACCATAAAGCTCCTTGCCTGTTCACTAACCAAATGACTGCTGCTTAGTTAGCTGTAAGCTTCAGTTTGAGACCTTTTGCTCCCATATTTAATTAAAACATCATTGTCATCTTCTGTGAGTACTGAGCTGTAATACTGTAGGCCTATTCAAGATCTGTTTCTTAATTGGTCTTAAATAGGTTAATTGCAATTCAAAGAACAAGTCATTACCAGTGGGATGCAAGTGCATGATACAGTGGGACAGAGCATGAGCTATTGGCTAGAATGCCTGATGAACAGCATCGTTTATTATCTTAAAGTTATGGAAATCTTTTCATTACAGAGATTTTTGGGGTTTCTTTCACCAGCCAGATCCTCCTTCCTACCTTTGCTCTGGAGGATATGCTCTCTCAGTGGTGCTTCTCTGTGCTAACTAAAGGCTTTGGTAATGTTTGGTGAATGCAACAACACCAGCAATGGTAACTTAGAGATTTTTTTCTAAATATAAACCGATGTTGCACTCTTAAGACAACAAAAATGATCTTACTGCGGCTACCTGTGAAGTCTCATGGTGTACAACAGTTTTTGTGGGATGCCTCTGAGATGCCTCTATCAGAGTGATATGAGCGGGTACCCTGGATTTAGAGCACTTTTGTCATGTTATGAATGATTTTGTAATCAAAGCATTTCAAAATGACACTGCAAGCATCTGCTAATTTTGCTAGTATCACTGGATTGAGTAACTCTGTGCAGCTTTGCTTCGCAGTTGTACCGAAAAAGCTATTCATGTGTTAAATGCCTCTTTCTGGGGTGCTCTGGTTAGCCAGCCTTCCCAGGTAATCTCCTTAAAATTGTGTTGTATACGGAAATGTATAGTTATATAACCCTCAGAAAGTCAAAGTAATTTAGGCATTCAACTAGGTAGATACAGATTTTGCATGAATGTTTTAAGGAAAGCTGCATTTTTAATCATTTTACTGGCTTCTAGTCCTGCCAGGCACACAGTGAGATCCCCTGGAAATTGAGCAGAGGATAATGTAAACCTCTTCAACAGGCAGCAGGACTATCATTTTCCCCAAATGATCTGAAGCGTCAGGGGCTGGCCGGTTCCTTGGCATAGGGAATGAAAATAGCTGACCAACTTGCCCAGCTCTTGCCTCCATCTTCCTTCACCTCTGATTCACCTGTACCCTCAATGGTTTTAGATGTCAGAAGCACATTATTTCTTCCATACATCTCTGTGTCTTATATTGCTGCCAGGAGCCCTGGCACTATATGGAGGCATTTGCAATTCCAAAGTGCACAGAGGGATTTAGGGAGTCTCCAAGTACATTGAAGGCCAAAGCTCTGTTGGGGTATGGCTTTCTCAGATAAGAATTTGAGATGGAGAGAGAGAGAAAGGTGTTCAAATTGCTGCATTTTCTGGGGCTCAAATGGCTTTTTCAACATTTCCTAAAGCTGTTTTCCTCTGGTCTGCTGTTCCTTAGCCAGATGCCCTGAACAGAGAATGCTGCATCCCCAGCTTCACACTCAGCTTTGTGGTCAGCACAGTCTCCAAAGAATGTAGCTGTCAGCAGGATTCATAGATGCAAATCTGGTGCACCAGGGAGTTAAAACATGAATTATTTTGATAATTAGGACAAAGGTCTTAGTTGGTATTGAAAAATTATATCAAGGCATTAGAGGACTTGACTGCAAATCCGTGTTTGGGAAGTCCCTGTCTCCTGATAAGCTGTCTGGTATGTTGCTAGTTAGTACTAGCTCCAGACAGTAGAATTTGCTGTCAAGATCGGGTAAATCTATATTCCTCTCCTTACTCTTGTGTTTGGCATAATAATTACCTAATGAGACTGTTTTCAAATAGGCACAGGCAAGCACATTTAACATGCCTGAACAAATATCCCAGATGTACAGGTAGTGGGAACAGAGCAGGTGGATGGCAAAAAGGAGTTATTTTTATTTTATATATATATTATATATAAATACATATATTTGGTTTATTACAAAACCAAAATCTGAAGACTCAGAGCATGTCACGTAGGTCACTGAACAGCTGTCAGACGGTGAGCACTCCTACTCTGTATTCAAATAAGTGAGCTAGAGGTAGAAGAACAGATTTTCTGGTACTGCATGTTCTCCTTCAACTATTTTTGTTAATAACATTTTACAGGTAGAAAAAATTGACAGCATTGTAGGTGGTTTTCGTCTGACCAAATAAAGATATCTATATAGAAGATTGTACATATAAGTTATTTGCCTTGACCACTTTGTTAGCAGCAGAGAAATGCCAAGTGCAATTCATTCCATCATAAAGTAGGTATCTAAAGCAAGCTAGATACATTCTTCTTCCCGCTGACCACCAAAGGAGCCTAGGTAAGCAATCTCATATGTAGCCAACAGTCACTGCAGACATCTGAAATTTGAGAGATCACACAACCCTTATACCTATGCCAATAAAGTCAGAATAATAGCTCAAATTTTATGAATTCATATTCATAAAAAGTTGGATTCAGAAAAATGCTAGGCAAAAAAACTGAAAAACTGAAACAGAAAGGTTTTGCCATCTAGATGATATCAATACAGGGCCATTTAATGATTCCTATGTGCAGTATCAAATCTGGGAAGATGTAGACAAATGATCATCAGTCTTGTGTTTTTCTTCAGTGGAGGATTAACAGCCTCTGAAGCTGTCATCAAAACAAGCAATAGGATTACTGCTGATAACTATCCACATTTGTTTAAGGTAATGCACAATCATGGTTTGCAGACAGAGGCAATATCAATCACCAGAAGAGCAGAAGTCACTGGGGAAGCTACAGATCTTAAGGCTCAAAATGACTTGGTTTTTTTTTTTTGTTGGTTGGTTGTTGGTTTTGTGGGTTTTGTTGTTGTTTTTGTTGTTTGTTTTTGTTTGTTGTTTGCTTGTTGTTGTTTTTTTTTTCCCAGACAGAGAAAAAAAAATTCAGAGCTAAATACAAATGGAAAGTACTTGCCTGGCTGCGAGTTACTCACTAACATAAGGCCAATTTTTAACGTATGTTTAATGCTACATTCTTCTCTGAATAAGTTTTGTTGTACCAGTTGGTTATTTGTGGAATATGGCCCTATTAACTGGATGTGTTTAATCATATATAAAACTTGATTCAGATGAAAGAACAAAAGATTCACAGATGAGAATAGGGAAAACAACAAAATACCATAGTAAGTCAGCTGCTGGGGGAAACTGAAGAGCCAGGTAACTTGGACATATCAGTGTCTATGTGAAGGTCTGTTCTATATTTTTTCCCACATTTCTGTTCATATTTCATCAATTTCTGCAATCCTCCAGTGACAGAGATGATTGAAACCCACATTACAGTTTGATAAATACATTCTCTTAAAAAGATCCCAAGACTGATGTAACATTACAGAAAGCAAATCTTTACTCTTGAAATCTCAACAACTTTCTTGTCCAATTCTTTCAACTACTGCAAGAAGGATTCTGGGATTTGAAATAATTTCTATTAAGCATGGTATTTTAGTCTTTCTAGAACAACAAATTATTCTCCCATGATAACATTTGTAGTAAATATTTGAACAGACAAAGCAGAAATCCAAGGGTGCCTGGCATTATTAGTCTTCCTTATTTGGCAGATGGGGAGTGTCTGTGTTATGAGATGGTAAATATAAGGAATTTATGTATTTCATTTGCCCTTTTCCACTCATCCTAATTACTCCAGATGTTGGTAATGTTTAAAGGGAAGCTACCTATTGCAGTAACTTATTATTCTGTCCTGTATTATTTATTACTATAATTTTGGAATTTTACAAACCAATTGTTTTCCTATTGCTCTGCAGACTCCCTGAATTTCAGAATTACTGTGTATATAATTATTCACTTAGAATCAAATATATGTGCACCAAGACATACATTGTTCAGAAGAACTGGAAAAGAATGAGGTGAAGACTCAGTAGAATAGGAAAGATAATGAATTAAGTGTTCTTCAGTTTGTGGGAAACAATCTTCTAGTTAAATGTCCAAGCAAGGAACAAAATTCTAGCACTGTAAGCACAAGCATTAGTAAGGAAAGAAAAGGGAATGACAGAGAACTCAATAAAAACTTAGCAGCAATTACAAGAATGTTTTACATAGCAAAGAAGAAAGCCTATGAATCAGCTGAGACTAAGAAATGAGTACAGTGTGAAAAGAGCAGCTGAGGATCACAAAGCATAGCAGATGAATTCTCTGTGCTGATAGTTGTTCTAGACTTGCTGTCCAAAATATTAATAATCCAGAAAAAGGGGTGGTAAAGTTGCAGATGGTGCAAAATTATTCTTAGTAGTGAAGGTGTCTATAAAGAGCTACAAAAGGGGCTCACAGTGCTGAATGACCAAGATTAATGTAGCAAATCCAATATCCATAGATGTCGAATACATATAGGAAAAAGTCATGAACAATACATACACAGTGATGAGCTCTAAATTAGCTACTACCACTCAGAGGTCTTGATTCATTGTGGGTACAAAAATGACAGCTTAAAATTGAGAAGTAATTTAAAAAAAAAAAAAAAAAAAAAAAAAAGATTTTTAGACATTATTGGGAAAGGAATCACATACAAAACAGAAAGATCTTTATGACACCGTGAATGCCTGGTGTGTCCCACAAGCATGGCATGTATTTCTGATCCTCTGTATATCCAAAGGCCACAGTAGAAGGAGAGTGTGAAAAGGGCAATTGGAAGAACAGAGAAAGGCTTCCTTTATAAGCAGAGATTAGAGTCAAATTCCTTTTATTTAGAAAAGGAAAGATTGAAGGCAAGTCCGTAATGTCACAGATGTCAAACTGGGAACAACTAGTAAGTGTTTCTCTAATGAAAAGTCAAGGGGAACCCAATCATGTCATGCAGTGAAGCAAAAGTCTTTATATCTTTCATACGTCAATTAGATTGCAGAGCTCATATCCAAACTATATCACAGAATGCATAGATGGACTTTAAAAAGGCTATTTAAATGAAAAGTTGTGGCTAGTATAAGACAGTGGACATTCCATAAGTCTTTATGAGAAGGAGAGAATGTATTTGAGGGAGTACTGCACATGTGTGTGCTCTAGCATTGTATTTTTTACTATTACAGCACACACAGTGGATTCAATGGAACTTTGACCCAATCTGGTGTAGTGAACTACCTCTCAGAAGCTTTCTTAGCTTTCACTAGATAATGGCCCTTTACATTCTGTCTGGTAGCTATGAGTATCATATAATCACAAAGGTTGGGAAGAGACCTCCAAGATCATCCAGACCCACTGTTTATCTACCACCACTATTTGCCCATTAAACCGTGTCCTTTGGTACAACATCTAAGCATTTCTTCTTCACAGCCATAGATGGTGACTCCCCCACCTCCCTGGGCAGCCCGTTCCAGTGCCTGACCACTCTTTAAAAGGATAAACTTTTCTAGTTTCCAACCTGAATCACCGCTGGTGCGACTTGAGGCCATTCCCTCTAATCCTATTGCTAATAGGAGATTATTCTTTTTAAGTAACAGGTTATTGTTCACTGCCTTTATGTACCAAGTAACATCACTTGTTAAGAAGAGAGAGGACTAACAAAGAGAGAAAAACTCAATATGTGAGTTACTCAATCATTTGGGTATTTAGGAGAAATGTTAGAAAATCAAAACCAGTTTTTTCTTTTGCTCTCTTAATACAGTTCCAAATTCTGTGAGACAGTAAGTCCTGCTGAAATTTGTATGGCTTACCTATCTCTGGCAGTAGACACCAGCATCTCTCTTTATGGTCTCTCTTAATGATGGCCATTCTTCATTGCAGGCAAACATTTTGCTCATTTCTGGTTGTAGCAACATTATAAATCTTACTTCATGCCTAGTGCTGTAAAACTGCTTACAGCAGGAAGGATGAAACAGTAGCTGCAGAAATCATTATGCTTCAAGAAATTAAACTATCACAGTACTGAAGACTTCTGTAGCAATAATTTTATTGCGTCCCAATATTTGAGGTCTTTGTGCTATGTTATATCCCACATCTGGGCCTTGGCAGGTGGAGAGGTGCACTTAACTTCCTTCAGCTCTGTGCCATTACCCTGTATTTGTTTTCAGTGTTTGCACAGATGTAACTGTAAAAAACTTTACTCTAATGAGAGCGGTGAGAGATTGGGAAAACCCACCTGGAAAAACAGCTTGTTTTTTTATTTATTTTGTTCAAAAAGCTCACCAAACTTCTAGGCTTAGGGAGCACTTAAAAATAAAGCCAGTGGAGAATTTTAAATAGAGGAGAGGGAAGAGGGGCATGAAGCAGAAGCATGACAGCATAACAAAAAAGATGAAGTGAGCAGGCAAACATTTAAAGGGGAGTCAGAAGTGCCAGTCACCATTGATTTGCTGGATGAAATGCATAAAGAGTGCAACATATCACAGCAAAACCACCAAAGGATTGAGCAGACTTCCTCTGACATACTGTAAAGGACACCTGGCTGCTGCCTCGCTATTGATCTGCTGTGGCTTGTGGGACACTGTGAAAATCATGTGTGGTCTGAAGTTAAGGGTTCAGTACAACTCACAGGTTCAGTACTGTTATTTTGTCTGCTGCTGAGAAATGGCCACAGCGCCAGCAAACTTTGCAGGCCAAACACAGGATCTTGAGATACCTTGCAGATGTATTCAAGTGTAGCAAACCTGTACAGATGCATGATAGAAATGAAGGGGCTGAAAAGGGATGCCAAGAGGTCCTTTGTTCCTGGCTGTGATTCCATAAGAAGAAAGAACAAATGTTTAAATTCCGGAACAAGTCCAGTGTGCTCACCAGCTTTCTTGTCAAATCAATGTGAGCAGAAATATGTTTGTTGAAGTACTGTTCCAAGTTTAATGTTTCGGTCAGAAATACCATGAAGCATTCTCTGATAAAGCAGTGTTCTGAGGAGAGAATATTTTCTGTCACTGTTTGATTTGGACCAAGTATTTCCATTGCCATCTCAATGTCATTTCATTCCCCCAAATCCTCATGTTTCCCAAGTGATGCAAGGGCTAACACTTCAGAGCTGAGCTTGATGCCAAACAATAATGAACAGAGGAGAAGATTTTCCAGCAACTTGTAATTTTTTTCTGACGACTGAAAAACAGAAATACTCATACTACAATGTCCTTTGGAAACTAAGCTGCATTGAAAGATGGAATCTGTAGAGTGATGGTGTGTCTATCATTTTTGCAATAAGGAATTTTTTTTTTTTTCTTAAGCCTATTTTAGATTTTGAAGGGTCTGACTATTCAGGCAATTGTAAGTGACAAAAAATGGAAACCATTCAGTAACTTTAGCCCTTTAGGTAATAACAAGCTAAACTGGTATTTATTGTTATAAAAAATTGGACAAATACAGGGCACAATAGACACGTACAGGAAGGCAAGAATGTTTCTAAGAAGTTAATGATAATGAAGGTAGGAAAAAATATTCAAAATATAAGGAAAGTTTTTTGTTTGTCATTGTTTGTTTTTTGTGTTTCTTCATTTGTTTCCAATTATAAGCAGTCAGAGGTAATAATCTCAAGGATTTATTGCATTTTACAAAGAATGAAATGTCTTGTACTGCCTTCTGGGTAGACCACTTTTAGTTGAATAGATTCTTACAGTTTGAAAACAGAAGAAAATCTTCAAGTGATCCAAACAAAGCAGAATTTGTGGGTTTTATCTGAGGTGGTCAGGGATTTACCAAATGCCGATCCTAAAAGGCCATCTAATGCTTGATGTGATTGATAGATAAGCTGGGAAAAATGGATTTTTTTTTTTTTCCCATTCCATCTCTTCACTGAGATCTCCACCCATGGTTTCATTAAATGCTGCAAATGCATCTCAGTTGCGTGCCTGAATTTGTGAGCAAAACTGAACCAAAGACAGAGTTATAGGCTAAATTCAGAGACTGTATAAATTAATGTACCTCTTCTGACTTAAATTTTGCTAAATGAGTTTGGACATAGCTATCTGGAAAGATTTTCTATTCGAATGCCCAACCTGAATTTCAAAGTAGACGTTCTTGTTTCAATTCCCTTCTTATTTGCCTGTAGTTTCTGCAAAAGACAACTTAAACTAAACCATAAAATGACATCACCCTGCTCAGAAATCTGCTGCCTGTGGTGATCCGATCTGCCTCGGAAGATCTAGTGTACTTATAATCTTGTTTTGCCTTTTGTTAGGTTTATTGACACAGTTCCCAAAAGCACTCCTTTGTAAGGCTCCAGTGATGTCTGGTCTATGGAAATGAAAACTCCTGGATGTGAATGCTTTTCTAGCCATAGTTTCCTCTATATCAGGATGTGAATTTCATACCATTTTCATCAAAAAGAAAACCATGAGCAGCCAGGCATGATACATGTTGATTTTTACCAGAGGCCTGCCACTGTGGCACTAGAAGTCAGCAAGAGGAGACTGAGGCAAAGACATAGTATGACTAAAAATGTAATTAAAGACAAACCCTAAGTCAGACACAAATCATAACATGATGCATAACATATGGTGCTCTCAGAAGAGTTACAAAGGACCAAATGAATTTATGGAATTTTGCAAGATTGAGTCTGTATGGTGATATCACAGAATCAGAATGGTTGAGGCTGGAAGGGACTTTAAGATCATTTAGTTCCAACCCCCTGCTCTAGGCAGGGACACTGTTATTTGATTATGTACTTGCTGGGAAATAGATATAAACTGTTATATAGTCTTGCTTAACTCATTTTGTTCTTCATTTTTTCAAATTAAGGATGGGATTTAGAGCAAAGTGGCCTATAGTATCATGATTGGCTTTTACTTAAATGAGCAATAACCACGCCACAGCCATTTAAAGTATCTATAAGTAATATTGTGTTTACAGAAGCTAACTAATTCAATTCATTGGTATAACCCATATTTTCACTCTACAGTTTGGTAAAATATAATAAAGGACAGCTATTCTGAAGTACATGCCAAAATTAATCCATGTGCTATTGGAAACATCATACTAAGCATTAAGGAATGAATTTTGCAACAAAACATTTATGATAAAAATGAATAATTGGCTAGAAAATCTGCCTTACTGCATCACTAAGTGCAATATAATACTATGCAATGTTACCAGCAACAACTGTCCTCCCACTGCCATTAAGGACAGAAAATGCTTTGGTGTTCCTCTTAGAGAGTGATTCACCCATCACGGGCATTTCCTTTGATCTAATTTATCTATCTATTTTTAAAACTTTATTTCTAGAGACCCATTAAGCGATTAAAACCAAATGAGAGTATAGAAGACAGTTGGTGGAACAACATAAATCATAATCGCCAGCATCCTGGTAATATAACACTGCCAGACATTTTGAATGTTTTGTGAGACTCTGAAGAGCACCATGGTAGTATGGCTTTTTAGCACTACTCAGTAGTTAAAGGGTATTCAACCTGATCTGCCTTTGTTGATAGCTGATATTATTTGACATTTTAACAAGGTTCTGTATTTGCAGAAGCATCTTATGGCACCACTTGCAACATCAGAGTCTATCACAAAAAACATTTTAACTGTTTTGCAAACAAACTTTCTTCCAGTTAATAATTAAACAGAGGAACAGCTTGCAGTATATGCTTGGAACTAATTTTACTATATATAGTTGGAAATGACAAGAGCACATGAAGATGTGACTGAAGCCTAGTAGCATTTAAATACTCAGTACTTCCTCTGTTACCTTGACTAGTGTAAAGTTGGTTCCCAAGGTAAAAACTAAGTGGTCTGCTGGCATATGGTATAACCTCCATTTGAGCGCTAAAAGCTGGATACTGTTTTTGTGAAACAGATGTTGTTGAGTGCAGCAATGCACAACTGACTCTATCTAACAGCTGGGAATCCTTCGTGACCCATATAGCTAGAAATAAACATGGTCCTATGCTTGGCAAAAGTGTAAGGAAGCAAATTTTCATTTGTTAAGGGCTTATCAAAATGAAGAATAAATGTTTTTAGCCATAAACTGATTTTATTCACAAGAGTAATCTTTCCAGCAGCTTATGCGATGGCCTCATAATATTACAGGCACCCTTTGCCAGATGAAGGCTGCAGTTGCACTGACATACAGTGCAGATGGAAAATAAACATCTGCCTCAATCAAGAGAGAAGACCAAAGACAAGGTTGACGAATATTATCTGGCATGACTATCTTTGCAGGAAAGCATATAAATGCTACAGGACCAAAACCACTGGCATCGTCTGGTGTTGTCCTTATGTGGTTACTGACCATGAAGAGAGATGATTAGTATGCACTCTCCAAGGAGGAGTAGTGCAGATGCTCAGAATGATATGATTCCAACTCACTAGTATGTGTTTTGCTATAGCAATACTATGCTAGTTACAGAGCAGTTCAATATTTTTTTTTTCTCAGAGCTTCAATGACATTTCATATCCTCAAATGTTCTCTTTCTCTCTCTCTTTGATTGGGGGAAGAGCAGGTTCAGCAGCATTTATACTGTTAAACATATTTAAAAAATGGAAATATATTCAATTTTCAACTATTTTTTCTTTGAGCACATTAGGAAAAATTATATATGTCCTGTTCTAAACACAGTCAGTTTGCAGAGGAAGATTTAAGCATTTAAACCATTCAATTGACAGCAGACTATTCAAACGATTCCCATTTTACCTTTGGGACAGAAAAAGAGTAGTGTACAATTAAAGCATTTAAAGTGACTATATACACACATGTAATCACATACCTACTCTGAGCTGGTGGGGAGTTTGTTTGATTCTTCCACAAGAGCTTGCATGACAGAGAATAGATGCACTTTCACAGATTCAATTTCTCTATGAGGATTTCTTTGTTAGATTAAAATAGGAGCCTTACTTCTGTTCATTTCGATGATGTTTCATTTTGTACTTCATTTTTGGCTGTGTAAGTTCAAGCTGCCTCTCTTTACTCTGGAAGAGAGTTGAGAGGGTCACATGAACTATTGTTTAGTCATATTTAGTCGGTGGTTTTTTGAACATTACGCATTAACTATGTAGTGTATACCAGCTAAGTTAATAATATATTTATTAGAGATATGAAACAAGATTAGCATTGGGATGAAGGTATAAATTTGAAAATGGAAGATCTCAGATCCGAGCAAAACCTGGAGAACTATATGTAATGTGCCCAGCACAGAGGGAGATAAAAGAAAGGGATCTGAAGGAAAAAGCAGATCCTTTTACCTGCACTGAAGTCCAAAAACTGCATGATTGTCTATTGGAAACAGTTTTGAGGGTAGATACATACAAATCTCTTCAGTGTTTCCATTCCTGTTTGTTCCCAGTATTGCATTAGGATTTGGACTTGGGTTTCCTACGGGCCTCTGGAGGCAGGTGAGGCCACAGAAACACCCACAAAGCAAGTATGAGGAACTGGAACAGACATCATGCAATGTCTGAGGCTTAGGCAGCCGGACAGGACAGATATTTCTATAGAAAGTACTTTATTCAGGAATATTGCATGTACCTGCTTTCACTGCACCTGACTCAAGTGACATTAAGGAAAATAATAAAGCAAACACAATCTCAGAATATTTACGATGGTCTCCTTGCAGTCATATTTTTTCTACTATTCTGTCCTATGAATAGAGCTATTTTGCTTTCAGATGATGATTTGGAAATTCTCTGGTAGCTCAGAATATGACGAGCAAAGTTTGATAGGTGCATAGAGCTATAAACAACACATTTCCTTTCCTTATGTCACAGAAGATATACCAAACTGGAGGGCTAAAGAGACATCTACAGCATCCTCTGCCCCTCTTGATGTATATCTGTTGTAGTTCAGGGTACAATCCCAAAAGCATTTGCAGTTTTAGGGTTAATAAGTTGGGTTCTTTTCCACCAGATCTTGAAAGTCAACTGTGCTAAGAAAAATAGGCTAATGCAGGCAAAGCCTCAGTTTGAGTTCAGGATGTTACAGAGGATCAGTATCTTTTCCTCAGTATTGATCTCTTCTTCTTCATCAAGAATTGTTTCTTCTGCTTGCCTCTCACCTCTTGCCTGCTATTCAAACAGAAGTGTGTTTCCTTTAGGCAGTTTCCTTTCCTTATGTGCTGTTTTTATTTCATAGCCCAGTCTGCAGACTTGTCTTTCCAACTGCAGTCCCAGAAGACATACTCTCTAATGCTCTAGTCTTAAAAAATTAATTTGAAGTAATAGGCTAAAACAAGCTTGTTAAGGATGGTGCTGGCCTCACCAATCACTAAAAGCTCTTTCTATATTTATATGCTTATTTGGATGTATGGTACAGGGATAATAGGAAAGTTTCTTTGACCATTCACAAGTTATGACAGTCTTCAAAACAACAGTACAATGAATATTACCTTAAATATCTTCTCCACAAATTGATTCTTTTAACGACAACTATTTCTGACATTAAAAGTGACTTCACTGTCTAGATAGATAAGATAAAAGAAAACTCAGATCATAATGTAAAGCAAGTTAGAAGTTGGGACTGATGTTCTCCTCCTAGTGACACCTTCAGCAAGGCAGAGTAGCTCCAGTGACTTCTCTTGATATGAATAAGGAATTACCTGGATCCAAAGTCTTCTCAAGCAATAGTCACAGGATGTTCTTAACTACTTTTGTCACATTACCATGTAGCAAGTTCTTCCTGCACTTAAGGCAATTACTACAATTCTTGCCCTTAAGCTTTTTCCAAACATCCTGAATCTGTTTTGGATTTCAGTGGTTTTATCATTTCAGTCTGTGCATCATCTAGCTTTTCTTTCCAATACATGGACTAAGAGGCAACACACTGAAATGGCAGAGCACATCTCCTGTTCTAAAAAAGTGTTACTTGACAGGTATTGTCAAGTTGTAATCTTTCCTACTAGCCAGACAAAACTTTATCAACTTGAATGCTTAAGTACGGACAACAACATTCAATTTGTAGTGCAATTAATACTGGGAAGGAGAAAACTTACAATGTTTACATATCTCTCTAGTTATGTGTTTTTTGTTCTTTCTTTTTAGCAGCTCTATCTTTCTTTTTAGCAGCTTTTAACTGCCTGAAAAACAAGGGGAAATTTCATTATAATCAAAATCTTTTTGTTCTTTCAAAATTTTTCAGGTTTTCATCTATTTACTCTCCTACATTCCATAGGCTTTCAGTTTGATACTAATTAGCAACACTGACAAACCATGGTGATAGATGCTGATAAAGTGAGATGACAGATTTTTGTCATCCCAAGCATGCTAGTCATTTGTTTGGCCTAGTATTTCTGCACAGGATACCAGACTGTTCGATAATAGGGTGTTTCTCACATGATGATACCATCAGCCAGGCATCTCTATGGTTCACACCCTCACTACTATTGTCTGCATTTTCTATCTATAAACAGGTATTTAAAATTCTCTATAGACATTTCATTACATTAGTGACATCATTTTTAGGCTGAAAATGAACGTACTTATATAATTTTGCTTATTTACAGTTCTTATATCCTTGTGACTTTTTCAATATTCTCATGGAAACTGAAAGGCTGCTATCAGGTCCCCCTGAAGTATTCTCTTCTGCAGGCTGAACAGCCCCAGGTCTCTCAGTCTGTCCTCATAGGGGAGGTGTTCCATCGCTTGGATCATTTTTGTGACCCTCTGGATGTTCTCCAACAGGTCCCTGCCTCTCCTGTACTGAGAACTCCACATCTGGATGCAGTACTCCAGGTGAGGCCTCACCAGCACAGAGCAGAGGGGCAGGATCACCTCCCTCGACCTGCTGGCCATGCTTCTTTGGATGCAGCCCAGGATATGGTTAGCTTTCTGGGCTATGAGAGAACATTGCTGGCTCATATCCAGCTTGCCATCCACCAGTACACCCAGTTCCTCCTAAAGGATTATATAGTCAGTATGGACAATATAGTCCTTCTTCTTTAAATACTTATTTTCAGACTAGTGAAAGTGCTGGTTCAGCTGACTTAAACTGAAAAACTAATTAGGAAGCTTTAGTTAGTGTAGAGAGATAAGTCTTTGTTTATGTGTAGATATGTGTAGCAGTGGGCAGCATAACACAAAACACAACACAAAAGACATTTCTGGGTCCTCACACTCTCCTACAATAACAATACGGCAGGTATTATGTTCTTTCCAGTCTTTACCCTTAAATATGGAAAAAATGATTTCTTTGTTAGGTGTTTGATGTGGGTATATATCAAACCCAGTACATATATAGATATAGTCATGAAATATGAGGTATCGTTACCTCTGTTTTGCAGACCCCTTAGGCAGCAGCAGGAAAAGCTGCTTAAAATAATGCAACAAGTTAATGTCAAGGCTGGATTTAAAAGGTCCATCTTTCAATGTCTCAGTCATGTTTTCATTCATCAGGATCGTATTTCCTCAGAAAGCCATGACTTTCTTAGTTCTTATACAGTCAATATACTATTTTTGCCAGATAGCATCTATGGAAGCTGAAATAACTCCAAGTTACTATGAACACCAGAAATAAATGAATAACAAAGTGTGGGAGAACAAGTTCTACAGGTCACTTTAGTTGCACTGAACTAAACAAATGAATGAAAGAATTGTAGGGCTATATCAGGAATCATTTTCATATAAAAGGAAAAAGCCCAATAGTAATACACAGACGCATAATATTTTATTTTTAGAAGAATGGTAATATTTCTCTGCAAGTAACACCTGGTTAAGCAAACTTATTGAATAAGGTCCATTATGTCTGCTTGAAAAAGCTGTAAGTTGAGACATTTTAAGGTAATCAGATTGTAAAAGTGCACTAAATTCTCACCATTAAGCTACTTCACCTTCATTGAATCCTGAATTCTCATTACAACTAATAATACTCCTTGCAAAGTAAAAATAATTCAGGTACTTGAAACTGGGGTATATTCTGCTCTCAATAGCCACATACATCTCTTGCTAGCAGTAATGGCAGTCAGACACAAAATGGCAAATATCTATCTCTGAAGGTATTTACAGGGTAACAGATTCAGTTATTTCGGTGAGCAGAAGAATAAGGATAGGAGCCTATGTGTTTCACTTGTTTAGTTTCACATCTGAGATTTTCAAGCAATTGTTAGACTCCAATGGATAGTTCATCTTCACCGAGAGAGATAGTTCATCTAATTTAGTGCAAGCCAACATAAGTTTGATGCCTAAATCCAAACTGATAATTTAGAAATATCTTTTCCTTTTCACCACTAAGGAAGAAGACACAATAATTTTAGGAGGGCTGAATATGCTGCTGTCCTTTGAAAATAGCTGAAAATTGAAATCAGAATCAGATGAGATACCTCCTGGCCTAGATATCCGTTAGGAAAATGTAGTAGCTTTTACATGGCTTCATCTTCCTGTGAAACAATGGAAGAATGGTGACAGTATTCAATTTTCAAATAAAAAATAAAAACCTTTGTTTTATTCCTGCTTCTGAAAACTGACACAGGAGAGAAACATACATTATTTGGCAATGTCTAAAGAGGACACATAGAAGTTACACACATTTATGGCAACACAACTTCTTTCCTAGGTCTGCCCTCATCCAGAGTCAGTCAAAAAATTACTTGAAAATAGCACTTACTATTATTCTCTTTAGTGCTTTCAATCATCTTAACTGCTATCTAAACAAAATCAGATCACTGAGTCACAGAATCTTAGAATTGTAGGGGTTGGAAGGGACTTCAGGGGGTCACTTATTCCAACCCCCTTCTAATGCAGATTCCCACCATTAGGTTACACAGGAATGTATCCAGACAGGTTTTGAGTATCTCCAGAGAAGGAGTCTCCACAGCCCCTCAAAGCAATGTGTCTCCGTGCCCTGTCACCCTCAAAGTGAAGTTTTACTCACAGCTCTACAATATTTTTTCTGTCTCATTTGTCAGTGAAACATTTCTTAAAGGTTAATCCTAAAGTTAATCCCCAAATTTGAATAATTTCAAAGATCTCATGTCAATTTAAAAAAAGACTTCACATTTCTACTTCATTTAAGGTGTTTCTAATATTTTCTCACCAATATTCCCATTAAAGCTTCAAGCTTTGACTTTTCATAGAATACATAATTTATCTGCTGAATGAATTTAATCACCTGCTTAAGACTTCTCAATATAATTTGGGATGTTGAATGTCTGAGTCATATTTTAGTGTGGCACTGAGTTGAACAATTTATGTGAACTGCCTCTGAAAATTTGATTTTCAAGTGTGTATCACTTGTCACACTGGTCACTGGTGCTTATTGTTTCTGGGAAATTTAGACTTCATGAATGGAGTTCTAGCACTTTCAGAAAGTGTCAAGCAATAAAAATCACTATGGTCTCATAGAATGCTTTGACAGGTGGAATTCAAAAGTGAAGTGAAGATGACTGCCTTTCTGCCATTTCCTTTTACAGTCCATCCTACTGTAAAAAGAGCTGCGCTGTATACCTTGCAATTTCCACTGTGGAACCGACACATTTATTTTTTGGCTAAAAAGAAGTAATTTTTACCACTGAAATAGAGCCTTTCTGTCCTGCAGCATGATTGAAAAGGAAGCCAACCTGGTTAAACCCGAAACAAAACAATGAAACAGAACAGCGTGCAGCTGCCTCCTCAGGAATATCCCTGCAAGGCAGACAAATGGATACGTTCATTTTCCCAGATTTATTTGCTAATGCAAACATCCCAGTGAAAGCATTAGCACTTAAAATCATGATATAGTTCTGAAGCAATCTTGGGAGGGGTTGAGTTACAATTAAAACAAATTAGTAATTTGAGATTGCAGTAACTCCGGATATTACCTTGTTCTCTTACATTTCATGATATACCACGCAAAAAAACTATTCCTCAGCAGATACTCAAAGCTAAGCAGCACCTCGCTACATGAGCAAAATCAACAAAAAAGACTTTTGCTTCCTTTTAGTTTTTCATTTCTACTGACCAAGCAAACCCAGTGATGCTTTTAGGTTTTCAAAAGCTGCTGAAGTAGTAGATGATACAATGTCATGTTATTTAGCATGAGAAAGCACAACATTTATCTATTCAAATAGAAAAACCAAAATTTTTTCCCTGCCATGGAAAACACCTAGCTTGCATTTATATGTTCATTTGGTAGCAAGTGGACGTACCCTTAGCGTAAGATGTTCACATGCCTGCTGGAGGCAGAGGATGGGCCCATTTTGCTTAGCAGAGCACAGGCCAGGGCACAACACTCTTTCCACCTCCCTGTATCCATTGCAAAAGACTCAGATATCTGCATATAAAGTCACAGCAGATTTGCAGATGTACTTTTTTAATGGAGCTACAGGAGGCTGACAGTCAGAGCAGCGTTGTCACTGTTGCGTGAGTGGGAAGGACCTTCAGTGAAATGTGAGCTGCCCATTATCACCCTTCCCAGCAAGGCAGAGGATTTGGGCCAATTTTTCTAAATAGGTTCTGGGGCTTTAATCTGTCAGCCTCTGTGTGTAAAAATGAATCCTGCCCTGGGTTATCTTCTCCTCTAGATTGTATGCTGCACATAACGTAGATGCTGCTTAAGTTGAACTAATGCTTTCACATTGCTGTATGTCCTATAACATTGCAACCTGAGGGGACTGCACTGTATGTCCTTATGTCCTCTATGCAGAAATTACAGAGCCACCTCCAAAGGGAGACAGCACTGCAACTTTCACCTGAAATATGAAACAGGAATAAGTTTTCATTCCCATTTCCAAAGTCATAACATGTAGAGAAGATCAGTTACACGTATCTACCTGGTGGCAGACAGGCCAAATGTGTGGAATGTCATCCAACCTACTAATCTTGAAAAAATTATGTTTTCTATCACAGATACGTCTCAATATTTAAAAGAGTTTCCTTTAAAACTAAGCTTGTTTTGCAACAATTGGTCTGCACAACATTTTAGTTCAGATTTGAAAGCTACTCTAGGAATAACGCAGTCAAGAACCAACAACGAAAACAAGTTTTCATCTTTTTTTTTTTTCCAATCATTTGGAGAAGGCATTATGAACCATATAGGTAGTAACATAAATCTTGCTCCAGCCATGGACTAATCTGAAAAAATAATGAGGAATCTGCTTTAATCTCAATTCAAGCATACAGATAGACAATCAAGAGACATAACTTTCTCTGATACAGGAACAAGCAATTTCATCATAAACTATATAGTTCAGAAAAACAAAAACAAAAACAAAAAAACACAAAAAAACAAACAAATTACAGCTTCTTTTCCAGCTTCTTTTCATGAATTAGGCTGTTCATGTTGTGTATATGTGAAATTCTACAAGTGTTGACTTCTGTCAATATGGATAAACCCTTTGACTCAAACCTGGAGTGTTACAGCTCAGTTTTCCTTCATATGCATTTTGACAATCCTACTACACATTTTTGCCCTTGATTTCCAATCCTTGCAGAATGTTTTACTCTACCTAGACTAATAACACATAGATGGTGTTTAAATAGAAGCACAAAAACATGAGCCTGCAACTGTGCTCTTCAACATCTTCATCAATGACATAGACGATGGCATTGAGTGCACCCACAGCAAATTTGCAGAGGGCATCAAGCAGTGCAGGAATGCATTGGAAGGAAGGGAAGCCATCCAGAGGAACCTGAACAGCTTGGAGAAGTGGGGCCATGAAAACCTAATGGGATTCAATAAGGCCAAGTGCAAGGTGCTGTACTTGGACTGGGGCAATCACAGGTATTTGTACAAACAGGGGGAAGATCTCCTTGAGAGAAGCCCTGTGGAAAAGGACTTGGGGGGTCCTGGTGGACAAGAAGCTGGGCATGAATCAGCAGTGTGTGATGCAGCCCAGAAGGTCAACTGTGTTCTGGGCTGCATTAAAAAAGGGGTGGCCAGCAGGGAGAAGGAGTTGATCTATCATCATCTACTCGGTTCTTGTAAGGACCCATCTGCAGTATTGTGTCCAGGCCTGGGGCCCCCAGTACAGGAAGGACACAGAGCTCTTGGAGCAGGTCCATAGGAGGGCTACTAAGATGATCAGAGGGTGAAGCACCTCTCCTACAAGGAAAGGTTGAGGGAACCAGGCTTGTTTAGCTTGGAAAAGAGAAGGCTCTGGGGAGACCTCACTGTGACCTTCCAGTACTTGAAGAAAGCTTATAAACAGGAGAGGGAACGACTATTTACAAGGGTGGATAGTGATAGGACAAGGGGGAATGGTTTTTAACTGAGACAGGGGAGATTTAGGTTAGATATTAGGAGGAAGTTTTTTCACTCAGAGGGTGGTGATGCACTGGAACAGGTTGCCCAAGGAGGTTGTGGATGCCCCCATCTCTGGAGGCATTCAAGGTCAGGCTGGATGTGGCTCTGGGCAGCCTGGTCTGGTGGTTGGTGACCCTGCACATAGCAGGGGGTTGAAACTAGATGATCATTGTGGTCCTTTTCAACCCAGGCCATTCTATGATTCTATGACTAACCACCAGGCTCCAGCAGAAGGGTGAGGCAGTGCAGCATTGTAGCCAGCTGTTCCCATGAAATCTGGGAAGAAGGCAGAATGCCACTTGACAATTTCTAATTTTTCTGGAAGAAACAGTTGGAGATCGTATGTTCTCTAGCAGTTAGAATACCAAAATAAGTAGTACTTTTGCCAGCAGCAGTAGGAAAACAATTTTTTTGTCCCTTCTGTACTTTGTAGTATGCTTCCTAGAAACTCATATCATGGCCATGTTCAACCTAAGAGATTTGAATGTTCAGAATGTACAGAGCTAAAATGTGATGGTTTTGCTATCTCATGGAAAACAGACTCTTTTCATTGTTTAAAAAGAAAGAAGTGAAAATGCTCATCCATTTTTGTACATCTGATGTACTTAAGAGGAATTGTTTCTTCAGAAGTATTTTTATGAGTCATAGGACCATAGAATGTTTGGGTTGTAAGGGACCTTTAAGATCATTTAGTTTCTACCCTCTGCTGTAGGCAGGGACTACTTGCTCTAAACCAGGTTGCTCAGAGCCCCATCCAGCCCAGCCTTGAGTGCTTTCAGGGAGGAAGCAATCACAACCTCTCTGGGCAACCTGTTCCAGTATCTCACCACCCTCTCAGTAAAGAATTACTTCCAAATACCTACTCTAAATCTTGACTGAGTCATGTCTGTCAAAGATGGAGAAGCCAAGGGTGGTACTTTCATCAAAAGGGAAATAGTCCAGCTTGTGCTCTGAGAAGTTCCCAAGCACTCCCCCAGCAAATGACGGAGCTGGAGAACCACAGACATCTCACTTTGTGCCACTGAATCTGGAAACTAGAAATCCCATCACAGCTTCCTGCACTATGCATTAGTCACACAAGACAAATTACACAGGAGTGTGGATGTAGTATTTCTCAGTTGCCCTTAACAAGTTCTCACTTGTGAGTAGGACAGAAAACCTTGCTCTGGAGAAGTTCTTTTTGATTTATTTTCAGACAGTAGACAAGAATGCTGAGGACAGAAACAGAATTACTGCCTTCATTCTTTAGAGTTGCATGGAAATACCAGACACCTTTTCACGACTGGCTCCTGGGTCTGTTATTAAACAGTGGCTTGCCATATTAATATATCCTGAAATTCCTCTGCTTTTTCAGACCTGCCTCCTTCTGTTTTGATAACTAATTGCAGCCTACTTAAGGCAAGGACAATTGAAATCATATATTCTTTGATTATGGGAACTCAAAAATAAATAATTTTTTCTGGCAGCAATAATCAAGGAGTTTTGAAATCCCTTTTTTTCTTTTTTCTCCTCCATTCACTGGCTGACTTCACCCTCTGACTTGTGTCTGGAGTGCTGCTGGTAACTGTTGAAGCCCTTTTACCTAGCTACCTATAAATTAAGGCAGAGACCCACTGTAAGCACAGGGAGTGCTGCAGAGATGGATACAATGATCCAGTCTAGCAGGCTATGTGGGAGTATTGCAAGTCTTTAAGCAGAAAGAGGATGTGCCTAGGCTGAAAACCAGCGTCAGAAAACGTAGGCATTTTCATAGTAGGCATAGAGCAGAAATAACAGCAGTTAAGAGGGGGTGTTCTGGAAGATCCTGTAAGCTGTCCACCAATGAGCATCATTTTCCGCCACCCCAAGTAATGTTTGACAACGAGGAGTATTTTCTTTCAAGAGATGCCTGCTATCAGCTAATGTTTTGTTTAAGTTTGAAGTCAGTTGTTTATCTTGACATTCCTCTCTAGATACTATCTAAGGGTTAACAATAAAGAACAGCTTCTGACTTAAAACTTCCCTGGAAGTGAGCCCAGCCTGCACACACTGCATGCAGCAGACAGCCAGTTTGCACTGCATAGCTTAAGTAAAAGTTATGGGAAGCTATTTGTTTTACTGCAGAAATCCACGTTTCACATTGTCTTGGTTCACCATCCAACAGATTGCTAAATGATGCTCTTATTGTTATCAAGCCAATATGGCCTATTTGCTATTACAATGTTTAACAGCAAAGATAGCTCAAAAGTGAGCTTTTCCCATTTTGCTGCCTGTGCTCTGTTTCTAGCATCATGGAACTAAAGAATTAAACAAAACATTTCCTTCAGTGTTGAACCCCTAACCAGCTCTCACATACATCCCCTACCTTATCCCCATCTTTTCCCTATTTTCATGCTATAATCCCAGGACCACTAGCACAAATGACCACATTATTCCCTTGACTAAGTTTCTTTTTGTTAAAGTTTTCCAGAAGCTTTTGATAGAATGAAAAAAAAAAAAAACAAACCAACCAACCAACAAAAACAACCAAACCACAACACAATATGAAGAATGTCACTGTAACAATGTAAATTGTACGCCCGCATTTTTTATTAATAAGGCAAAGCTCTCTAAGGGACTAAGTTACATTGTTTTATGAGATTAAATTATTAGACCTGGAACTGGGAAGGGCCTTGTCCTATTGTTGAAGAGGCTGCTGGGGAACATGGAACTGCAGGGAGCATTGGCGAGTTGTGGTGATATCTTATTTCTCCACAGAGAACTAATATCCCAGCTGCTCCAAATGCACCTGAATGGGTACTAGAGAGACGAGGAAGCTAACTCATGGCAGATGGGACCAGACCAAATGGTCAGTGAAATGAACACATTCAACTAATGCACTAACCATCTCTAAACTGTTCTCCATCAATAATTTAAGGCCTTATGTCATAGTTTGTTAAAAATTATATTTGATTAGTTATGTTATTAATACAATATGCATATTACAATAGTGTCACAATTTCTATCCATCAAAGTCAAAATAAGTCAATATAAGTACATCAATAATTTATACTGGATGTGCTATTCAATTTTCTGCATGCAATAACATTGACTGCTGGCAATTATGGAATGCAACTGGTGCTTTTACCTCCATGTTCACGTTCTTAATTAGGTCATATTTATTTTCCTGAATATATGTAATACTGGATTATTTGAGTTTTGCTTTTGATTTTCAAAATCTGAAGTGTTGTCTTGTTGTTGCTGTTTTGCTTTTATTTTTTAAAACTTAAGGCTAATTAGAATCAAGCACACAGTGTCTGCGATATTTCAGAAATAAAAGTGGTGTGCTTCCTTAAAATTAGCAATGAGCAAACCCTTCTATCATTTTTTTTTCCTAGTGTCAAATTAAATAGGAAGTAGTATCTTTAATTTAAATGCATTTACAGTGTCATAGAAGAGAATTTGAACCATCAATTTGCAATTCATATACATTTAGTTTCACATAAAAGAGTACCCCCAGTGAAATCTTAATTCACATGAGAGTTACAGGGACAAGAAAAAAAAATGTTACTTACAACTTGGGTAGGGCTTCTAAATAGCCATAACTTTTTTTTTTTAAATGCCATTAGACTTATTAGCAAAGAAGCTTCTCCCAGAGCTCTATAGAAGTCTGCCTTCAAGGAATAAGGCCCTTCATCCAACCAGAACTGAGTGCAATAGTGTCCATGTCAGCACCAACAGAATCTATTGTTTACTCACTTAGAAAAAATTATTTACTTGATTTGTGTATTTAGATAACCTCAAGCATTTTGTCTTCAATACAATTTTCCATAATTTTGAGTTCTTCTGTAAGGCTTCTTTCCTATTCCTCTGACTTTGTGAAATTTGGAGCTTTTTTTTTTTTTTTTTTTTTTTTTTTTTTTTTTTTTTTTTTTTTTTTTTTGTGATTTTTGATGTGCATACCACACATCACTTACGTTATACAGCATATATTGCATAATAATTCTTTTCTTCAGTAAAATAAATCTGCAGGAACCAAGTTATATCCTCTGCTATTTACAGAAAAAGGCAAGTGTCCGATTCTAGGCAAAAGACATGGGATACAGCAGATATAGTATTGGGTGCTGCAAATCAGCAGATATTCCAGGTGGCATTACATCCTGCTAGGTAATAAAGGAGTCCTCAAAAGCAAGCCTACTGGACATTCACAGCAGATACCAATAATACTAGCAATATCTGATCTAGTTTTCTTATTAAAATAGAACTATAGATTCATATATATTTATATATATTTACATAGTCTTTTCATTAAGGAAAATAGATGCAGATGTAGGAAAAAGATAAATCAAAACTATTTTGCTGTATGAGATAAGATACATTTACTGAACAACCCTAGGAAGTTAGATACAGAAGCCAGCTTCTGATCCTTTCAGTCTCGATAAATTTCTATATCTATACAGCATGCAGCTCAGGAGAACTGAAGTCCTTACAGGAGAACTTCTAACTCCTTACCTACTTTTGTCTTAGAGGCCTAGAATAAATAATTTCATCTCTCTATTGAAAGAAGAACTGTTAAGCGTAACAGAAATGCTCTGGCAGCCTCAGCCTCTATCCCAGTGACAGGGCTCTACATGTCAGAGCTGTAGCTCCAAGCTGCCTCAGAATTCCCTGTACTGCACTGTAACTGCCTTCTGCTGCTGGAGCAGTAGATGTGCTTGGAGTGGGGCTAATGTGCTTGGCCCCCATTGCTTCCCACCTGCTCCCCAAGTGATTTGTTTTCATACCATCAGCCCTACGCTTGGCATTCTTGTCACGCTCTTTTCAGTCTGAATGGTCTTCATTCTCACAGCCACAAAACATGACAGAGTTCAAGATACCAGCTGACACTTGTATACCATGGAGCCTCGAGAACTCGTCTTATGGAGCTTGTTCTCACTCTCTCTTTTACTGCTGGGATCTGTAGCTTCCCAGAAGTCATCTCCTTTGTCTTGTGTCAGGAGTGACCTGGATTTCAGACAAGCCTCCGTAACCTACTTGCTAGAATTCCCCAACTTAGGAGGACAACCTCAACAGCATATGCTATCATCATCATGTTCATCAAAAGCAATGTATTTCCATACAAAGGTAGACAGGTGCTGTGCAGTAGGGAGAGATGTACTACATAGCACCTCTCCAAGAGCCAAAGCCCTTTGGTCCCATGGCAATTACTCTGACTGCTTCTTTTTGCGTGTGGCAGTCAGCCTGTAAGCCAGCTGGAGGCCTTGTAGCATGAGCACCAAGGCAGGGAAACTAATTGGTACTGTCTATACCAGACTAGTAATGTACTAAACTTTCACTTTTTTTTTTCCCAGAGGTACATATTGCTTAAAACATCTACACTGTTTCTCAAATCTTTATGATAGATTCTGTTGATTTATGAAAGCTAAAGTGAAAACAGAAATCATCTCCAGAGCAAATGCTGAAGTTATTGGGACTTTCACAGCTCTTAATTATAAGAAAGTCTACCATTTGGAAAGCAAAAAGTGAAAATTTAACTTAATAAAGGGTTCTAGATCTACTTTCTGTAATAAAGTGCTGTAGGAACTCAGGACAGCAGCCTGATCTAGTCTCCACTACAGAAAGCCATTTAATTTATAAAGAAGTCTCCATGCTGCTACAAATCTTTGCTAAAAAAAGCAGTTTCCTATTAGCCCCTGTGGATCATCAAAAATAGCCTGAAGTCTATCTTTGCAAAGCACAACATGGACATTTTGAACCCAGTGCAAGATGCTTCGATCACAAACCTAACACATTTGCCTCTGTTCTGTAGTCTGTGCTGAAACTTGCAGTACAGGAAAGCTGAGAACTGTAGAGAAAGTGAACGTATTTAGAGCAGAAGTCTGTCCAGCCCCCTTCGTTGTTTGAAGCAGAGGCAGTTGAGCTAATAATCTCAAAGATTAAAAAAATTAATATCTAATTATACTGAATCAAGAGTTCTCGCAGCAAAGGGAAATTAAGTCTTCATTGGGAAACACCATTCCTGTTGTTCCTATTGCTTGTCTGAAGAGCACAGTGCCAGCTCTACGTTCTACCAGCAGCTATCAAATACTCTGGGATTTCATCAGGAGTGTGCATTTAAGTGGACTGCATGAAGTCTGACAATTGCAGAGATAACTGCAACGGAAAAACATTCTTAAAGTAACTCTTCTCTCTACAAATAGTATGGAACATTGGAGGGAGTATCTGAATATTAAAAAATATATATTTTACTAACAGAAGCATTCTCTTTCTCCCTTCCACAAAGATTTTTTTTCCACTAAACAGCTGTTGGGATGAATCACACTTTAAACAGAAGCTATCAACAAAAGGGTGTTTTAATAAACACTGTTCTTTATTCCTTGTGTTTTAATGACTGATATAATTAGAATGAAAGTTAAGGGAATATTTGTTTTCCTTCCCCTCAGGGCTACTTTGAAACAGTTTGACTTGCAAACAGGATTTCAAACTCTCACAGCTATAATGCTGAAGCATTTTGATGCTGTACAAGAAAATAAATAAACAAGCAAACAGTCAGGCAGCAAGAACATCACCTGAAATCTTTATCTGCCAAGCGGTTACAGTAAAGGATTGTGTGGAAGTTAGCTGTCCCAGGCTCTTTGGCTGATTCAGCTTTGTAAATCCCCATTGCTAAAACAGAGAACAATGACACATTTCAGAAATATCATGAAGCTTGACAGCTCAGGCTTGTCAGGAATTTTCTAGGGTCCAGTTGCAGACTGTCTGTAGGTCAATATTGATATTCAGTTATTCGTAATTAAAAGGTATTAGTTAAAAGCTGAAGCCACAAGTTATTTTCTGCTAGTTCAGAATAACTGGCATTAGAAAAGTTTCTTTTATGAACTTCACCATGGACGGATCAGAGACTGTGTTGCACAGTCCTTCATTCCATTCACCTTCATGAAAGAGTCAACTGCTAATATACTAGAAGGCATTTTATCCAGATGAGGTGTGGATTCACAATTTTCTGTCAGTAAGTTAGAATGCAGACTCATTCTATCTGTATATATTTATGTATTGCTCTGAGTTAGCAGAGATAAGCTAGGCAACGCCTGATTTAGCAAGCCCTTACAGCTGCATGCATAGACAGTACCTGATATGCCATAAAATCTGCTGCACAAAGACAATTCTTTTGGAAAGTTTCAAAGAATTTGAACTAGCTGAAACAGCTTATGCCCAGTCAGCACTTCGAGTGGCACTGCCAGTCTGCCAATAGGAGTCCTGAGGCTGAACCTCAAACCTCAACCACAGGCTTCAGAGGAAAACAGTTACAGACTTCCAAGAAGCTGTGGAGATCCTAGAATTTGGTTTGAGTCAAGAACCAAGTCTTTAGTCACTCCAAAATTTTTCTGTGAAACATTAGCAATTCATAAAGGATCATATATATTTAATATATATAACTTTTGGATGCTTGACCTACAGAATCAAAACCACAGGTTTTTTCCTTTTCTGTCTGAAACAATCTCTATGAAGACATGTAAAGCTTCATAGTTTTCGTGGATTTTATTTTGGAGGTAGAGTAGTCCAAAGAGTGCTACCATTCATCCTTGCCATGTATGTATACTCAGCTATATCCAGAAGCCTCAGACACACTCCCTACATGCATGCAGATTAATAACAGCACACCAGTCCTATTCCTTCAAGAAAATTAGATAAATTTTCCATTCCATTTACAGTTACGTATGATCATGAAAAAGCAGACCTTTACTTCTGGAGTTGATGGTATAAGCAAGATCTACTTGCTTATGTAGAATGTAGGTAGACAGTTTGCTGGTAAGCAACATCCCTATTAGCTGACACGAAACTTTAGTGAGCCAGATGCACTACAAATCTGCTTGAATCAGTTGGACAAATTGTACATAAAATACTCTTCCAAGACTTTACAATGATTATGGGCCACAAAACACAGGAGGGCAGAAGTACAGAAGCAGAGCACAGAGTATTGGGTACAACTCATCACAGCCATGATTGTAAAGGAGATGGCAAGGTCCCACTGAGAAAAATCAAAGATGAAGCTCACTGTGGGGACCTGGAGATGTCTAGGTGGTGTTGCTGACTTGTAAACAGGCTAGACAGGACAGCAGATGATGCCACAAAACCTAGTGACTTAGCAGGAATTTTGAGATATTTGATAATTGAATGTGGATTCTTTCACATCTACATTGGAGACTCAAACCCAATGCTTTGGGTCACTCCAAAAGTAATGCTCCTATTAATTTCCACAGAAACTACAACAGATACAAAGAACACATTAACAGTATTTGACAGACTAAATTCTCAGCATAAGGTAAACATAATCAGATACATATCTCAAAGCCCGATTGTCATTATACATCAAAGAACAAGCTGAACCAGATCCTAGCCATATAGAAATGATGTATATATTTTTTTCTCCTGAGACAATATTCAGTGTATCAATGTCAAGTGTGTAATGGTTTGTATATATTTGATACAGAGAATGTAATTTATACCAGCTGCACCAGGCTCAGTGGCAAGAGGGCTTTCCCTGCCTGCAGATAGTGGCTGCCTGTGTCACACCCTGTCACCATGCCTGTGCTGCAAAGAGTCTCTTCAAATTCACAGCAAATTAAGAAGACCAGACATAAACATAAAAGCATTAAATGACTGAGTTCAACTTCATGGTCATAGGCAACATTAGCCTTACTGGTAGCAGATCCCACTTCTCTGGGAACAGAGGCTAAATTTTGCAGGATCCTCTCTCATCCTATTGGCTTGAACTCTTAGTAGAGACAGTGCCCCAGAAACAAAGTTCTTTTTCCAGCTTCACTCTTATCTTGCAGCTCATCACACTTTTGCTAGTCCTGCAAAAATCTGATTGAAAATGCTGCAACAGGAACAGAAATCTTATTCCCCACTATTTCCCCACTGAAATATTTATGGTAATGGTAATTTGTAAATAAATGTTGAAAATAATGTTACTAAAAGCACGTAGAGATTGCAAATGCATTCTAGCAAGATCCAATCAATAACACCAACCAATTATTTCCAACCACATTACTTGCAGTCTCTTGGACTTACTGTTATATAATGTTGCTGATCAAATTTAGATCAATATTTTGTACTTTCATTTGAGACACCTTAACTTGGGTGAATGGCAGTAAAGAAGAGTTCGAAGTGTTGCCCTCACGTGAGTCACATCAGCTGCAGTCTTTAAAAAGGAATATCAGGAGTTTAACTAACATCTCAATTTCCTGTTACATAAGGATAAAATTTTAACTCAACCCAGACATAGCTTGACCCTATTTAGTAATAATTTAAACTCTTAGCTCACAGCTGTAACAAGAAAAGTTCATTTTGCAAGAACATGATGGCCTACTCTGTTTATCTTCTAAAGGGTATAAACACAGACATCCTACTTTAGGAATTTTTTGTCCTCCTGCAAAGCAGCCCAAAGGGGAAATTCTAGAAGTTGCACAAGAAAAATAGTCCCTGCACAGTCACTGTATAAGACCACGACCTTAAAAAAAAAAAATAAATAAAAATAAAAAAATAAAAAAAAAAGCAGCAGCAGCAAACAGTGAGTTTTTTTGTTTGTTTGTTTGTTTGTTTTAAATGGAAGACCATAGCTACAGTATCCAGATCCTGCATCCCCCTCCTAAGACTGATTCACTGATTCGGCTTCCCTGGTTCATAGAGGCTTGGTATCATTGCTTTTTCCAACTCTACCTGTCCTGAACCTGCAAAGCAACATGCAGAGCCAGGCTTTCTGGCAGCCTGGTGCCTAGCAGGGTTGTGCCCACCAGCAGGGGCATGCACCTGGCTGTGAGTGCCACCGGTCCCCAGCCCTCCCAGTTCAGTCTTCTTGGAAGCAGTGCTTGGGTGGTGTCATGCTCAAAGGTTTTCCTCACATTTTGCTGTAAAGCAGTGCAGTTTCTGCTATTATTTACACTATAGCATCTTCCCTGATCTACCTCAGGCTACTGGCATGAAGAAGCATCACTTAAAAAGTAATTTAGCAAACAAGTATACTTTCCCTAGGGTGCAAATAAGAGGAAAAGTTGTAGTCAATAGCTAATGTAAGCAAAAGGTGCCTTGGGGGAACCCTAAGAATCACGTCTTTGAAACCAGCAATAACTTCTGGTGCTATTGGTCCTGAGGCAGCAGCAGTCAACATTGTTTAAAAAAGCTCCCTTATGGTGTACTCATTAATTAACTGCACTGTTTGTTGATTCTAGATTGATTCAGTTAGTTCTCTGGAGAGTGTTTTTGGAAACTCAGTAATGCCTTGATGCAGAATTTCATCTTCAGGCCCTAAATTCCCAGGATGCTGCTTTACTGGGACATATAGAAGACAAAGTAGAAAAGGAGAATTTGCTAAACAAAAATGATAATCAGAATATTTTAAATTCAGATGTAATTTTTGAAGATTTTCCCCACAGAGCTAAAAAATTACCTGCAGCAAAGTTTGACAGACAGGCAGGCTTTATCAAACAGAGAACCAGACAAATAGCATGCAAAGCAGATAGGAAAGTATTTGCTCCTAATTACTCAAGAAAGCATTTTAATTAAGTTGTTTGCCAATTAATGCCTCTTTTCTTAGTATTCCATAAATATTTAAGCATGTTACATAAACTTTTCTTCACAGGAACACTTACAAATATTAGTAAAGATATTTTGGGAGGATCTTGTAACACGATACACTTTAAAATGTGAGTGTTCTTTGCTATTCTTGTGAATAAATAAGTACAGAAATACGCTTTATTTTGCGGGAGAGCTAGAATTTGAAGGGAAATACATGCAGATCCTTCTCCTCTTTTTGTATTCCTCCAGACTGACGACTCAGTGGTTTATACAAGCAGACCTATTACGATAAATTATTTCACTTCAAAAAAGCTAATTAACAACAAACAAGAAGCAAGAGGGGGAATTAAAATGACCTCAGCATTTAGCCCAGGTATAGCCAGGTCTCTGCCTGTCTCCATCAGAGCCTACGTGGCACACAAGCTCTCTGTCCCAGCCCACTCAGAGCAGAAGGCGCCTGTGAGTGGAAATGAAATACTCAGCCTAAATACACATCCTGCTCCATTCCAGCAAGCCTACGGTGCTCCGAGCACAGAAAACAAACCTCTCTTTCTCCTCATACGTTAACGACTTCCTGTTTTTATGGCACAGCTGACTTTAGATCTCCACATAGGCACTTTATCTGTTTATTTATTCATTGATTTGCTCTCCCTGGAACATTCCTTCCTAGCCCAAGGTTTGCTTGCTAAATGACCACAGCTTCCCCTTATCTCAGAAATTTGTTTTAGATTTTGAAACCAGTATCCTGTCCCATACCCCTTTCACTTTCATTAGCCTTTTATTACTGGAACAGGCTTTGCGTGATGATTCAGGAGAAACAGCTGTTCAGGATCAGAGGGGACACAGGCAGTGGGGCTTGTGCTGGGGGAGATCAGGGAGAGGAGGACACTCAGATCGGTGAAGCCTCAGCATCTCATGGGCAGTACAGTGCATGGATCTGGCTGGTGCGTCTCACCCAACATTTCCTCAGTCCATGCATTTGTAAGATGGAGGGAAAGCCTGAAAAAGACCTGTTTGGATGCCTCAGCTAATTTTATAACTCTCCCCCTTCCTCTTCTCTTGCACATTTCTGTCTCCCCCAGTTCCTCATTCAGACATAGGGTGATTTATGGGGCTGCCTTGCCTATGGAGGCAGCCAAGCTACAAGGTCAGAATGGAGATCTGTTTGCGAAACAGAGTAGTAAGTTATTAATTAGGTTAAAGAAGAATTTTCGCAATCTGTGCTTTCAAAATCATCAGGGAATCAAGCAAATGAAATGCCAAATAGAACTGTTTATTCATAAATTTCTTTAAAAAGAAACAAAAACCACTCTCTGTTCAATCTATTCCTATTACAAGAAAGGAAGATGCTGAAGAAAATTTTCCCTAGTAGGGGGGTTTCTTTGTAACTGAGTCACAAAATAAAACCTTGAAATTCCATTCAATTAACCACTTTTTTTGCTTTCTCTGCTGATTTTTAGAAACAAGACAAAGCAGGAGATGACAAGCCCCTTAGGAAAAAAAGCAAACAAAGTTGCAAGAGGCTAAACAGAAGATAAGAGCTACATAACAGGTAAACAGGATAAAGTTCTCAAGTGTTTAAATGAAAGTTTGCACAAGGGGGTCCCGAGTCTTACTGAGGACCCTGAGTTCTGCTATGCCATGAATAATAGGCAACAACATGACTTCATCTTGCAATATACAACCCCTTTCAGGGCTTTTGCTCCTGGTCACATCTAGAGTCCTAAAAATGCACATTAAGAAGTACTTCCACAAGTAGAGAAGCAGAATCATGCTTACCTTTCACCAAAATCAGCATCTTATTTCCAACCTGTGTACAGAAAGTACATAGATATACTGCACAAGGGTCCCTCAGCCACATCACATAGGACAGCTCAAAGAAACAAAACCTCCTTCACTACAGAACATTTTATCTCTGCTCCTTAAAACAGTGAGATCAAGAGCTGAAAGTTTTCACCTGTGTTGATAGGCAACACCTCACTGCTGATAAGAACTAGAAAATTTTCTATATTTGTAGCTACTTACGAGAAAATAAACTGTCTGGATAAATAGCAGGGGCTCATAATACCTAAGAAGTCATAGTGTTTCACAGAGGGTGTGATCCCTGTGTTATAACAGGTCGGTATTTAGGCACTGAGTACAACTAGGGAAGCTGTCCACCACAGGGCCAATACTGTACATTTGGGAGAAGCAACTGTGCTTTGCTCACCAGCATGCCTCCAATTTAAGGATGTACATCAGTAATATCAAAGGGTGGGTGATGCATTTACCAGTGTCATGCAGAACAGCCAATTGTGGCAACAGTACCAGTGTGCTGTGGAAGGGAAGTGGAGCCCCACGTTTCCTGTGTTCAGGGCAGCCAAGCCTTTCTTCCATTTGCTGTTTTGAGCTGCAGCTACAAGCTATAGTTTTAAATGAATGGCAAGCACAGGGACAACAATGTACGTGTATCAAGCACAGATTTTCCACTAGGCAGACAAGCAGGTTTTAGTGTTAAGCAATGCCTGCCTGAAGTCTTTCCTTCTCTTGCAGCAGCTGTATGAAAGAGACAAGACCTTTGCTTAAGGACTTGTTTTCTGGATTTTTCTGAGTCCAGACTTTTCTGGTGGCAGTAAGTCAAGGCTTCAAATTTTGGAGCAGTGACTTTGCATTGCCCTTCAAGCAAAAGGAGGGAAAGGTATACTCAATGTAATCAGTTTGCAATTGGATATGTAGGAAGAGTGTTTCTTTTTCATCACACGCTATGCTTATGATGATTTTTTAAAAAACTTGATCATGTCTCTTCCTCAAATTCAACAGTTAATGAGATTTAAGGAAATAAAATGTCCGTGTCTCCTTAGCAGTAATCAATCTGATGGCTAAAGCAAGGGATGGGAGAAAAACAGGGATCTTTGGCCCTTAGTACATTTGTTACCTTTGTCTGCCATAAGGAAAGACATCTATGAGAATCTGGAGGAACTCCAAACATTTGCCAGCTGGTTTTGAATGTTCTCAGCTGTGTATGCTGTTGGATAATCTTACACTTATTTTGTGCTGTTTGTTGCTGCCAGATAGTGTTACTGTTTAATGACAGTGTTAGAGAAGGCAAAAGTAGGTCCTGCTTCTGAGCTAGAAATAAGCTTGCACATTTTCAACTGAAAGTTGATCCAGCCTAGAAAGAGAAAAATATCCCCCCATGTTTTCAGTTGGCTGCTCCTCCTAATACTGATGGGAAAATAAACAATTTTCAAGTCTTTGATTTTGTTTATATTCCCTTCCATTATTAAGGCCAATACTTTTCACTTATATGAAAAAAAAAATCAGAGTAGAGACTAAAAATGCTTGCAGAATTTCTGACAGATCTGAAGATCTTCCCTTAATCCTCTCCCTTTACCATGCAGTAAGTTTTGATGTTTTTCCAGCCAGGATCAAGTTGTGGGGTTTTTTTGTTTGTTTGTTTGTTTGTTTTTTTTTTTTTTTTTGGTCTGCTCCTAGATTTAAATCTAAATATCTAAATTTCATAGGCAGTCAGATACTCCTGTTTTCTAAACATTTACCCAGCAGTTCAATGACCCATTACTATTCTATTTTTGTTTTAGAAAAGATGCTCTCAAAATACACGTCAAGGACAGCAAAATAAATAGGATCTTGACCCCTGAAGTCACTGTCAGCTTCTTCCCAGCACAAAGTCTAATTAAAGACACTAGTGATCTGTTGGAAATTTTGTTGGGCTCTGTGAAAACTGTGCATCAGAATTTGTTTAGAGAATGTGATGTATTTATTCAGAGAATTAACTCAAAACAGCTGAAATTCTTAGTTAAAGATACTATGGGTTTGATCAATAACATATACTTTGTTTTTTAATCTGCTTTTATGTTAATAAATTCTCCACTCTTAGGTACTTATTTCTCCTTCTAATTCTTCTCATGCTTTTAGCTATCATTTTCTTCCTTCTTACAGAAATGTTCTACTCCTATTCTAACTATGGAAATAAATCATCAGTTACAACACTATTCACCTGTTAACTTTGCTTCAGTTAGGCTGATCAGTGAAAGAATGGATGCCACCAAAATCCACAGTTAGTTGTAAATTAGCTTGCATTTCTAGAAATCTCTCATTAATTATCTGTGTTTTCACTCCCATGATTAAAACCTGTTAAGAACCCCTTTTCTGCAGACTACACCCTCTGAGGTTAGAGTTTTTGGACAACTCTCAACAGATAGATTCTATTAGAAAATAAAAATATGTTACAAGCAAAAGCTCTTCCCAGCAAAGAATCATTTTGTTCCAATGTCAGCTTGTTTTGTTTTGTGTTGGAATTATTCATTTTTTTTCCATGGATGCAAACAAACAAACAAACATTAAGTAGATATCCACTTCAGAAGAATTTTTGATTACAGATTTGCTATAAATAAAGTCCAAACAATATTCTAACATTTTTTTTATCCCAAAAATATTCACCGAGGTAGCTTTTGAATCTTCTGGGACAATTCTCACTGAATCTAAATCACATTAACTTGTTGGGTTTTAATTGACTCTGCTATTAGAACGAGCTTTGTAGTCAGAGCCCCAGATCTGGCCTGCAATTAGCAAGGCTCTGTCTATGCTGTGGCACTCAGGCAGTTTCCAGGAACATGCTGGCTCTGAGTGGGTGAAATGTGGGGTTTTTGCCTTCTTTACTTCATCATCCCATAACTTCTTTTTTCTTCACATAGAAAGGCTTCCTGTGTGCAGACATTGGGCAAAACACACAGTATGCTGCCAAACACCTGCCCTAATCAGAGAGATCTGGGCCATGCTATATGCATGCAACCATACATCTGTTTAGAATCATAGAATCATTAACGTTGGAAAAGATCTCTAAGATCACCTAGTCCAAGCATCAACTCATTCTCACCATGCCCACTAATTCCCATCCCTCAGTGCCACATCTCCACAGTTCTTGAACCCCTCAAGGAATGGTGACTCCACTGTCTTCCTGGGCAGACTGTTCTAATGCATTACCACTCTTTCTAAGAAGAAACTTTTCCAAATATTCAGCCTGAACCTCCACTGGTGCATTTTGAAGCTATTCCCTCTCATTTAGATGCAGCTTAAGCAGGATGTCTGTAGGCTGGAATGATGCTCAGGGCCATGTAATTGAAGCAGCTTCGAGGAAGTCTACAAATACTCTTTCTTACAACTGGCATTTTACTTTTACCTCCAGGACACTTTCTAAGTGACACGTGACCATAAAGGAGCACAGAGTTTTGCAAGAGGAATATTCCCTCAGGTCCCAGAAGGGCTTGAAATTTCAATTGTATGGTCTCCGCATCTAGCTGATATAGGAATAAAAAATGAATAATAGCTTTGTTCAAATAGGACAGGAAAATGAAAACTCCCATGTGCATCTGGTGCTCTGGAGATGTGCAGCTGGCATAGGGGGTAGGATGAGCAGGCAGCAGCTGCTCTTTGAGGTACATTCCTCTTGAGATTGAGCCTACCTCTAGACAGGAATACATCTGGGAGTTAGCACTAGCTGAATGAGAAGTCCCACCTAGCTGAACCAGTCAGTGGGGACTGCACAAGGGACTCATGCCATGGAGGGAAGAAGACAACCAGCAGCACAGGATGCCTCTGCGAGTGTGCAGACTTGTGTTTCATAACCTCAGAGCGTAGACCACGTATGTGGCACTCACCTCCCTCCTCATCCAGGCTTTTCTCACTGTCCCACTGCTAGCACAGTTAGAGCAGGTCAAAGCACTCAGCACAACCCTCTCTTCTGAAGTGCTGCTCTCATCTGCTACGAAAAGACCTATGCAGTCACAGGGAATTGCAGTCCACAACAAAAAAATAATGGAATCATAGAATCATGGAATGGAGTGTGTTGAAAAGGACCATAAAGACCATCTATCAATCATCTTTCAATTTCCTGCCACAGGGTCGCCAACCACCAGACCACGCTGCCCAGAACCACATCCAGCCTGAGCTTGAGTGGCTCCAGGGATGGGGCATCCGCAACCTCCTTGGGCAACCTGTTCCAGTGCGTCACCACCCTCTGATTGAAAAAACTTCCTCCTAATATCCAACCTATATCTCCCCTGTCTCAGTTTAAAACCATTCCTCCTTGAATCCTGCCCCACCAAGAGGCTTTGGGTGGATTTAGGGACCTACTGAACAGAGGAAATGAAACTGGGTGTCCCACCTACTAGCTTCTCCAGGTCCTGTCACTCAGCAAACCTGGGCTCCGCATAGTTGATCAGTTGATTAAAGGGAGACCAAATCCCTGCTTTTCGTGAGGTTTCCATAACCTGATATTTATCACTCCTCTCAGTGGTATTCCAGCATCTGTCTGCTTTTAAAATCTTGTGCCATGCCCCTGCTGACTTTCAGCAATCCTCTACTTCATGCAGTGTCCTTTTTAAACCTCACTTCAAGCCACTTAACTCACCCCAACTACCACATGTGTAGTCTGCTGACTTCTCAGACTGAAGGTCTGCCACTATGTTTTCACCACTAAGAATTTTAGATGCAACAGTGGGCTTGGCCTGTACGCCAAAAAATGTAAAGCTAATGTAAATTGGCAACATGCCCAGCTGGATATCCCATGGAACAAATGTACAATTTGTCAATTTCAACTTCTATCAGAAGTGCTTATGTGTAGATGTGTAGCAAAAGGACCTTTGTAAGGGTATATGGCTCAGTAGTTAGAAAAAAATCATCCTGAGAATGAAAATCAACATCCAATTTTACCATTGCATGTAGTTTTCAGTCACTAGCTCACAGAATTACAGTCAGGGTCCCACATCCTGGCTGTCATTAGCAGCAGCCTGCAATAGTCCCTCACATGGGATTTACTTCCTCCTCTTTTCTTTATGGACTCTGATAGAAAGGAGTATTTAAGGTTTTTCATTGTGCAGAGATATAAAAGGCTAAGAAGAGGCAGTGCATACCTACCATGTCATTCAGATTCTCCTTGCTTTTAAATTACTTCAACCTGCAACTATTGATGTATAGGCAAACGAATGTCAGAATAAATCCCTCACTTTGTTCTCCCCTGACACATTACAAAGATAGCAACTTCCACTAAATTTGGCTAAGTCTTTTCAGAATATCTACTGACCTACTCCCAATCCAAATCTCTTAACGCTGAGTCTAATTTTGTCGCCATCCAGACCACAAAAATATCTATGATACATTGAGATATATCTAAAGTGAATTAAGAATTAAGAGTTTTCACTTTAGTTATAAAAACTAGGTATTAAAAAAAAAAGAAAAACAAAACCCCAAAATATCTCGAGCTGTAGAGATCTCCTGTCTGCATCATGGTCCTTTAAAATCTGTCCCTGACTCTTCTATTCTCTTATGGGTCTCCAGAATGAAAATAGCTTACTTATCCCGTATCTGAGTATTTTCCACTACAGCCTGGATTTTGTTAGTGAATACAGTTTTCAGAACGCAAATGATATTTAAGCTCAGTTGCAAAGACAGGCACACAAATCCATTTTTATATATGTCATCCACTTCTGTAGGGATGAAGATCAAAATCCTTAATATCCTCCTTCTAGCCCTCTTTAAACAGAGATTTACACACAGATTTATTTCAATTCCAGTTGATAATGACTTATAAGAGTCTTGATGTCTTTGGAAAAATCAGCGTTGGCAGTTCTCCATTGACCCCCACAGTCAAGAGCATCACATCAGCTTGAAAATGGCTTATTTGTTTGGCTGAAAAGAAAATCCAATCTATTTACATATTAGGTCAATTATTTTCATTAAATGTTATCATAAGTCTTCTTTTAAGTGTGCTTGGCATGATTCAAGTCTGATGTTCTCACAAGATATCTGCTAAATATTTATCATATTGATATTTCTATTAACATAACTTGTTTTCAGGTTAAAAGCTTCACCTTTTGTGCCAGGGGAAAATAGTATGTGGGTTGTATTTTGGTCACAGTAAGTAGTGGTGTATTCATGAAATATCAAACACTTTTTGCACAGTATCAGTTATTTGGAGGAGAAAAAAATCAATACAGTGTAGAAAATGACAAGAGTAAACATGGAAATTAACTCCTGGCACATCTTTTGTTCTGGGCTGTAATGCTCATATTAAGATTGCCCCTTTTTAATAGCTTTCGAAAGAATTTCTTGCATAATGGCATTTTAGTCATCATGTTAATGTCAACAAACAAGGCAGATTAATGCTTATAATCCTGAGCTGTCTCACATTCTGCTTATTAGAACTGTAGGCAGATCTTCATTAGGATGAATGACATCTGAATCTATAAGCTCGTCACAACAGAGGCACCTTCTTGCTGTGGTGTCACCCTGCAGATGACAATGTCGGCCATTATGAATGACACTCCACAATTCGTTACTTCCTGCCTCAAATTGCAGTTAATCTTTCATCCAAACTGTACACATGTGCAGCTTTAAGTGGGCTATCACAGCAAGTACCCAGTAATGCTGCAAGCACATGGAGAATGACAGAAGGTAAATTGCTTGTCAGGAGGTCTGTATTTCAATTCACAGCATATTCCAAACACGTTGTGGTGAAAGCTCTCCACAACAGCTGCTTTCATTGCTAACTATTTTTGATGTAAATGTCAATAAAGCTCCAGGCCCTTTCATATTTTTGGCCAAGACTGTCCATCTTTCCCTATGCAGGCTGGCAGGTTGAGCTCCATTTATCTACTCTTAGGAACATGTCCTATAATAATGATTGTCTCTGGAGACCGTTTAGAGTGATTGAAAGCAGTGATTGGGACAATAGGCTGCTGAATTTCATTGCAGGATTGGGTTGACAGGTGACTGCTTTTATATCCTCTAATCTAGAAGAGACAGAAATAAAAACACAATTATATCTAATCAACAGACAGGCATCTACAGATTGCAAACCCGTACCTTCCGCTTACCCTTCTCTCTGGAATGACTTGACCACAAATTATTACAGGGCTCACATATTTCTCAGGTGGTCAGAGGGCTTTGAACAGAAGGGAAAAAGCAGCAGACGTGTTGCCTCCCTAGAAACGAGAAGCAGGGAAAGAACTAGTCACAGGCTGTGTAGATCTACCAGTAGAAACACCAGCTGCTGTTTTTAGTAGCTGCAGTTAAGGCATTCATTTTGCTTAATGAAAATCCATGGGAGTTACAGAAAGAAAGAACTTCATTTTTAATCAAAGAGACTATGAATGTTATATATGTTTTCCATGAATTTTAACATACTGATTATAGCAATGCACTTTATTTATTTGCTTTTTCCTCTGGCACGGCTGACATGTTTTGTCTGGCATATGAGCAAAAGTTCTGTAAACTCACTAAACTTACGGCGGACTTTCAATTTATATTTTTTTTTAATTTATAAAGTTGGTAATTAGCACACCACTGGGTTTTCCAGTGAAGATGGGAAGATGATCAGGTAGAATACTGAAAACAGTGTGGCAAGTGGTCTAAAATATTCACTCAGTACCAGCATCTGGCTCCTTGGCAGACCCCAAAGGCAGTTGTGCTGGCACCTTTGAAATTCCCTGTGAGTCTGTGTAGTTGCCTATGGTTACACGGCAGCTGGGCTCTGGCTTCCTTGTCCTTTCTGCTACCACCTTTGCTTCTGTAAATCACATGCACTTCTACCCAGTCATGATGCCCAGGTTACGTACACTTCCCCCCCTCCTGATTTGTAGATTAGGGGCAGAGGCTTAGAGAGTTTATCCTTGCCCATCTCCTTGTATCTAAATCTGCATTTATGTACTTTGTAAACTTTTGTTTATTTGAATACCGAGCAGCTTTCTGTGGCTCTAGGCGATGCTGACAGAAGTCATGAGAACACTATGATTAAAAGCAGTTAACTGCCCAACCCTTAGTTGTCTGAGGCAAGTCTCTGACAAAAACACAAATCAAAAAACTCCACTCCCCAGTGCCTGAGCTCTAGCCTTCAATTAGAAAAAAGAAAAAAATGATAATAGAATAAATTTTGAATTCAATAAGCCTACACCAGTAGCAGTTTTATTTTGGAATTTTGAGGGGAAAATATTTGCTTTGTAAGAAATATTTATGGGAAATTTTATTTCTCCATAGAACCAAAAATGGGTCTTTTAAATAAGATTCACGCTGGATATTTAATGTAGAAGTTATTCAGAAAGGGAGAAGGAAGTAATTCGTTCCAGATCTTGAAAAACAATCCTGTACATTGAAAACTTGTGAATTGCAACCCATTCTGGTTTAAAAGCTGGTGCGAAATGTTTAAAATCTGGTTAAGATTATAAGCAGATTATAAACCACAGAAGTGGTCATGTAAAATTTTACTTTCCTAAAGACAAAAATTTTTTTTGTTGGAACTGTTCAGGCTTCCAGCAAGATACAGCAAGGTAATTTCTAACAGAGGAATTCTGAGTTTTTGAGAAATGCGTGCAGAGTCTATTACAAATCTCCTTAAATGTATTGATTAAACTGAATGACTGTAATGAAAAAAAGGAAATTGAAGCCAAACCAAACAAATAAATAACAAAACAACACACACAAAACACAAAACAAACAAACAAGCAAAAAAAAAAAAAAAAAGAGACTCCAAGAAGAAAAGAAAAATACATAAAAAAAATAACTCATGCTTTCTTTTCATACAAATATTCAATTTTTACACTATGGGTGGCTAAGAGAAAGGGAGACTATTAGTGTTTCTGTTGGGAGGGATTAGAAAGCATTGCCCATTCCCCATTGCTGATGCCATAGATGTCACTCTGGCTCTATGTGATTCTTCATCCTTACCTGATATCTTACCTTAAAAATATATCAACAAAAGATTGATTGCTTTGTCAAGAAATGCACAAAAAGGCATCAAATGCATGCTATTTTAAAGACAGAAAGTTTGCTGCATGCAAGAATATCCACTGAGACATAAAAATTGGAAGTAACTGAGTTTCACAATATCACTGCAGAGCCAACAGTACTGATAGTAAAAACACAGGATCCTGTTCTCACTTTACATATTATAAAAAAACAACAACAACAACAACAAAAAAAACAACACAAAAAACCCACAAAACAAACCACAAATTGTTTTTATTCAGAGAAGTACTGAAATGCATTCGCTTCTTATCAGTAGAGAAAGGAAAACCATGGGAAAACACTTGGGAAGACACTAAGGATGAGGAAAATCAGATAAATTAATACTGCATTATATGAACAGGAAATGTGAAGCTGTGATCATACTAAGAAGCATTACTAATTCCTCAATAATTTTCAGAAAAGAAGTTGTCCAGTTACTTGAACTACTTTTTCTTGTTTTGTCTTTGTGGGCAAGCTACCAAAGAATTCTGCTACTGGAAAGCCAAGGAAATTGCCTGTTAATTTGGAAACGTGAAAAGTGAAGAAACTGCTTACTGGCTTGCTTCTCATTTCATGTAACTTCCCAGAACACAAATTATTGTTGGATGGGTCTTATTTTCACTCCAATTTTTTCTGCTTACCCAGAGATAATATTTGACACATACTCTCATGAACATTTAATAACACATTTCATAAGATTTTTAATGAAAAAGTAAGATAAAGCCTGAATTTGAGTTTTGTAAAGTAGGGCTGGGAAGGGCAAGTAACGGTATATGTTTGGATCTTTACAAAAATGAAATAAGTGCTTTTTTGCAACTGAAAATTTACTCACAGAGTCATCTGTGAGTTGGATGGTACCCACAAGGATCACTGACTCCATACAGGACCATACAAAAAATCAAATTGTATTTCTGAGAGTTTTGTCCAAACATTTCCATAGGCATAGCATTGGTGGGAACCAAGCTATGTCCCCTTGACAGTGCTACAGCAACTAAGCTGCAGTAAAGGCTGGAATGGCATGGTTTGTTGCACAAGTTGTTTTATGTGTAAAGTCTAGGAGAAAATCCCGTAGACAGAGCCCACAGGGACAGTTTGACCATTTGTCTCCTGAACACAGTACCATTGATGTGTGTGTTTCCAGAAATTCATCCATATTCTACATGTATTTCAGGGTTGTGGCGCACATCCAAAGCAGACGTGCTCCGGAATTCTGAAAGTCCAATGTCCTGGGCAGGGCTGTTGCCCCAGTCAGAGTGCCAAAGTTCTGGAATTTCTAGGCAGATTTTCAAGATCCTTAAACTCTATCCTCACAGAATTTCTGGCAGGAAAAGGGAGTGTGTCAAAGTGGAAGTTCGATATATGGTAGCCTTTCATACAGTTCCAGTTAAGAACAGCATGGTTTTCTGTGTAAAGTCTTAGATCACATAGGCTGCAGCCTATGTTGAGTGCATATAGAGTATAAATGGAAAGAAGGTAAACATATTATGCAGTTTGCATTTTTGCAGTGGAAGGGGAAATAAAATCCAATAAAACCCATATCCTAGAAATTACTCATAATGTTGTGTTTTGAGTGAATTTTTCCTTTTCTGGCTTTACGTTACTTTTTCTATAGGAGGGAGATCCTACGGCTGACTTGAAGTTTGTTCCAAAATCTTAATCTCTTCCTTAATTGTATGCTGTGGTAAGTTTATTTTCCTTTCTTCTGCATCATCCTGGACTAGACAAACTCTGTCTTGAACAAACTCTTTATGGAACACTTTCACAGAAAATTTACATTGCAATCTCTGTCACAGATATTTGCCTCAACTAGATCATATTTTTGGTCTCTCACAGAGTCATCAGCAAGGTGAAATATGTTAGGTAATGTGTGTGTGTGCATGCACACCTCTTCTCTGGTAAAAAAGAACAAGATATCTTTTGAAGGCTTTGAAATAGCAATGCTAGTTTAAACCTAGTCAGTTATCTGCAGCAGAAAAGATAAAATCTGATATTTCTGCTGCTAGAAATTCTCCTTGGGTAGTTGTGACTCTTGTGTCTTTTCAGAAGGTCATCTTAATCATAGGATCATAGGATCATAGGATCATAGGATCATAGGATCACAGAATCATAGAATGGCCTGGTTTGGATGGGACCTGAAGGATCATCAAGCTCCAATCTCCCAGCCACAGACAAGGCTGCCAAGACCCACATTTAATACTAGACCAGGCTGACCAGGGCACAATCCAACCTGGCCTTGAACACCTCCAGGGATGGGCATCCACAGCCTGTCTGGGCAAATTTAATCCATGTACCTTTTGGCTCCTCACTGAACTTAATAGGCTCAGTGAAGAGTGAGAGAAAGAGGGAGAGAAAGCAGAGGGAGGTGAGTCTTCATGTACCAACATAAAACCAGTGAACTTAAGTTGTGGACCATCTAGATAGCTAAATTAGTCATATCATTTATGTGTTTAAAGTTAAATGGAGTGAATCTCTCCCAGTAAGGTTAAAACCAAGGTAGATGTAAACTCAAATCACTCTTCTGACATACTCAGGAGTCATGAACTCGTCTGATGTGGAATATGTTCAGACATGAAGACTAGATGGTTTATAGATATACCACACTCCATGAAGCTTTTGTGAAACAGCAGCCCGATGCACTGTGATAGATCTGCATCCAAAGTGCAGACTGAGAATATTTTTCCATGGAAAGCCAACATTCATGATCTTTCTAGGTTTGGAATGCACTTGAATAATAACAACTTCATATTAAAACATTGCTTTGAAATTAATTCTGTTAAATTTTGCACTTTAATAGAATCCTCAGTGAAAACCTTCAGTAAGATATTCATTGTATTAAAATGAACTTCGGCTTCTTCAAAAAATTCATGATCTAAATGTAGTGAACATACTCTAGAAACTTGATTTGAATGTCTGACAATAGCCTGTGTCACATCAGCAGTGCTGTATCTGTACTGTGGCACGGGAATAGCATGGAACTTTTGATGAGCAAATTTAGCTTGCAATATTAGATGAGTAATTAATCTAAACTTTTCTTAAACAGGTGTGCAAGGCATAACCTGAAAAATGTCACAAGCTGTAAAACAAATCTTTGATATATGCAGATGTGAAAAAGTGTGTTAGGCAAAGTGTGTAATAAGGCTCTTTTATTTACAATAAAGTGACTTTTTATTGTCTCTATATTTTTTTCCCTTTAATTGTTCACAATGGAGGAATTAATGTTCAAGAGGAGAGTATCAATAAACTCACATCAAAAAGTCAGAAGGAGAGTTTGTCTCCAGAAAGATGTATCAGTATTCCGTATTCCCTGCAATTTGGTGTGCTATCAGACATGTATCTCTGGAAATCTTGAATCAGCTTACCGAAAACACATCTACCACAGTCTTACAACAAATCTTTGAGGAAGAAAATTTATGCAGTAATGATTGACTGTTACACAATTAAATGTGATGTCATGTGGTAATGTGGTAGCACAGTAACATGGAAAATTTGTCCATTGCTATATATTATGTAAGGGATGATTCATCCCTGAAAATTTCTCAAAGGGGTGCAACTCAATCATCTTCATGCCAACTGCACCTCTGACATGATTATTGCTCCTTTGAAATCAGCTGAGTTCTTTCCTAGTGGCATTATTAATTTGTGCTATTATAAGGCCAGTACAAAATTTATGAAGATGAGTTGGCATATAAATACACGTCCAGAAGGACTGTGAAAAGGAAATACATTGAACTATGCATGATTTCAGGCATCTATTTCATTGAATAGGATATGTCTCAAAAAGAGCATTTACGAAAATATTCCACATGTTTATTGCAGGGGCAATTATGGGGCTTTTCGTTTTTTAAATGTTTTATTGTTTGCTGTCACTGGCATGGCAATAAAGAAGAAGAAAAGCACAACACTAACAGCAGATCTTTCCTAGCATTGATAAATATATGTACTACTCCAGTATCCTGTAATACATTATTACAATGTGAATTTCTTCTATTGGTTCATCCTTGCATATATTTGCAGAAGGTGAATTTGAATAGTCTTTGCTAGTACAGAACCAAGCAAGGAACCAAAATGTAGCTTGTTTTTGTGAGCAGGCAGAGGTTTGACCTTGTAAAATCTGAAAGGTGACTACCATTTTCAACCTCAGTACAGATTTGTTATGTTCTGGAAAACACGAACAACTATTTCACTAGTTTGTCTGACTGAAACCTTCTTAAGAAATATTCATTTTGTGCTGGTTAGATGCTTCACTTTTTCCAGTCAGAGACTGAAAATAAAAGGAAATTGCCAGAAAAAAATCTATAAGTTGCTGATACCGAAAATCTTTAAAAACATTTTGGAGAATCCCATGACCCAGTTACATGAAACTTATGAGAGAGAGGTTACCTCACATGAAGTGTCAGAAAAAGAAATTCAAACCCAAGGAAATTCCAGTCAGAGCCTGAAGATCATAACAGGTCTCAGGCTGATGCTCTATATGAGGCTGAATCGTAGTTTAACAAAAGAAATCTCTACTAGATGAATACATCAATAGTTGCCACTATTTATATAGAATTGTCTATTTATCAGTTCTTGAAAAGGCTTTAGTTTCAAGAAATGATCTGATACGAACAAGTGGTAGACATAAGGAAGAGTAGTTTGTTAATGATTCAGGAACACCCTTTTTTTAAGGACATAAGACAGAGGAAGAAATATTTTCACAAACTTTTTCCATATGCTGGTTTCTTGCTCAACTTTTTGCATCTTGAGTTCTGTGGGCATCAGCAACAACAAACAAATCTCAGTCATTTTAGATGAACAAAGCTTCTTGCACAGGCCAGAAAGACGAGGCAACAGATGCTGCAAGATGACTTGGAGTGGGTTCCCCACAAAACAGTGAAAAAGTTTGAGAGTCACAAAGGAAGAACGGTGAGGAGATAGCTACCTCTCTACTTAGCGTATGGGTGTGGATGAGTCAAACAAGCACACAGCAGGAAGCTGGCTCCTAATGTTCACAGAGCACATGCTTGCATTTATTAGCAGTTCCTCCTCGCTTTTCTGTGGGCACCAAGTCCACATTGTATCACTGGCCACCAGAAGGATGGTAGGCTTGGATGGAGAGCCTGGAAGATGAGGGTTGTGGAGGGGAACGTGGGAGCCCCTACTCCAGGCTGGCTGTGTGGTAGCATCAGTATCAAGCAGCAGGCAGTGCAGACAATTGAGAGCAGGGGTGGAAACACACACTTCTCTTGTGGCTCCCTTTGATGCCTGGATCACATCCTCTCTTGGACCAGCAAACTCTAACACCTCTTCTGAAATCAGCTCCAACTGGTGATGAGCTACATCTGGCCTGTGAAATGAAAATAGCAAAACCTTTGATTGAGTCCAAGTTAAGTGGATCTTCATCATCTGCTCAGTCAACTTTTGCCAAGATGAATGATACTGTGACAATATTCTAATAATTTCTGAGGTGGGTTGCCTCTTTTTTTTTCAATTTGTTCTGAAAAGAACAAACTGCAAACACTTGGAAAATTTACTGCTCTGTAAGAGAGGAATTTTGCTATTCAAGCACATCCATGGCATTTCACTGAGTGAAATAGAATGCTAAATGTATGTATTCAAACTGAAAAATACGGACTTCAGTGTTAAAAGAGGGATCAGATTTTTCTGTTCTGTTTCAATGGCTACTTTTGTTTACATCATTTGTATTTTAGTGTTTTTTCTACAAGTAGTTGTATTTGACAGAGCTTGGATATTTTCTTTTAAAAGGTTTTTGCCTGTGTATGAACTAGCCTAATTCTCTGGCAGGAGGAATTGTCCCGTTGCCACTTCTACCAAAGAGCAAATTAAAACACATCTTTACTAACACATCTACAAGCAAGTTTATAAAAAAAAATCAGAAACTGACATTTAGTGGGCAGTTATACATTGATCATTTGTTTTATTCTGCAAATTTGCTGTAAAAAGTTAGTTAGATTCCTATACTCACATTGACTCTCAGAGTCATGAGGATAACTATTAAATAATTCCAGCATCATTTTCTGTGAATTAGTTACTCAGTATGAGAAGATATTCAGCAGCCATGCAAGGTAGTCATCCGAGGCTTTCTTGCCACAGTGTTTGTTTACAACATGGCAAAGGCTCCACCTCATCTTTCAGTTTCACTGTAGGTCCCAGTATTTTTCCAGCTGAAACATCCATGTAATACAGGAAAACTCTGCCATCTTCTACTTACAAGAGTTTCAAAACCCCCAAAGCCCAGACTTGTCTCTCCCTGTGGAGTCAACTCTCATTGGATTTTTCTTCTTTCTCGGGGTCTTCAGAGCACAAAGAGAGCATTTGATTCATAACTAGAAATTACTGAGTTACGACCCAATATAATGCAGTCTCCAGACCTTTTCTGCCAATCTTTCTTTTCCTGATTCTCATGTTAGCAGAAAACTGAACTTCCTGATGAAAGAAACCACACAAAATAGCCCTTTTCAAGAAGCCTGAAAACATGATATATTTGGTTAATAGATAGTAATGTGTTATATTTGTTTGCGGAAAGGAAGAAGAAAACAACAGTATATTTATTTGCTGGAATTATTTGGAACCATATTTCAGAGAGAAGGACTGCTGATCAGTGTCTGTTTAATCTCTAACGGAAGATAGTTCATGTTACCAAACGATTTGACGTTTCAACACAAATGACAAACTGTGTTCAGAGAGCTCCAAGACTCTGCCAGCATGGCTGGAGACTAAATCACCTTTCCTCTTTATAGTAGATTAAGTTGTCCTTCCAAACCAGGGTTAAGGTCATTGGCAGGGCAGTCTGAGAATGAGAGCATCTGTCTGAAATATACCTGGGCTGCAGATATATTCAGAGATTCAATTTCTGATGCTGCCAATCCCTTGACCTTCACAAGCACACATGCTTACAAAACATATGAAGAGAAAAAAAAACACACAACCATCTTGGATATTTCCATCTCACTTCGGTTTCAGATTCATCCAAATGGATCCAGAAGATGCACTGGATGGCATATGCTGCAGAGCCACAAGTAATCATGTGCCTTGGAGAAAAAATAAATACATTTAATCTTAATTTTGGCAGAAATTGTCTGTTTTTGTTTTTGTTTTTGTTTTTGTTTTTGTTTTCTTCATATATACACACAGTTGTGCCTGCAAATTATTTGACTACCCCACACGCTCTTTTGACAACAGCTAGATATTTTCTGAAGTCCTCAAGCAATCATTCCTTGGAGTAGGTATACTTAAATCCCCATGCCCAAAGACAAGCACAGGAGCCCTGAATCCATGTTCGAGCACTTTCCCCACAGGTCACTGCTCAGAGGGATGCTTTGCATGTGCTCATAATGTTTCCTACCACTTAGGGAGTGGGTGTCTCTCACAGGTGACCACTCTACCCAGTCCCAGGGGGCTGTGGTGCTCCAGGGGGTTGACAGGGGCTACCTGCTTCACTCTGCACAGCAGTGATGGGAGCCATATGTGGAGCTGCAGGAAAACAGATGCTGTTTCTCCATTTGTGAAATCAAGTTGTTGGAAAGTAGTCAGCTTTGCTATATATGAAAGATCACTGAACCAACCTGTGAAGAGATTTGACAATATTTCTGTATTATTGGTGGCTGCAACAAAATAAGGAATAACGGTATGGAAATAGCCAGCAGATAAACAGTTTTGGTAATAGGAAATTTTTTGATGGCTGGAAATGGAGCCTTCAATTTTGATAAACAAAAGTGGTGCATAACCTGGTTTCTGACTGCCAGATCTGCTTCCAGGCATATGTATCCAGATTTACAGTAGGTTTACTGTAACATCTTGATTTATTATATAACAGACATTACCACCCAGTTACACTCCTTCTTATTCACCAAACAATTAATAACATTATTTCCCTAGAAAAAAATAACAGCAATGTCCTATTGTCAGATCAGCATCAAATATGTTTGTGTCAAGCCCACAATAAAAAGCTTTTACTTGCTTATTACCAACTGACAATAAGTGTGCTATAATGGCAGAATGACTAATTCTGCGTTTTAAATAATTCAGTTTATAATTCAAGGTGATTTCCTAAATCATTATAACATAATGAAACCATATTAATCTATTTTTTGTCCTTTAAAATTATAATTTATGAGAAATTTGATAAGTATTGGCTAACCTCAGTGTCCAGACTGTTAGAAGGCATCTTTTCCATTACTCTGGTTAACAGGGCCATTTAAGATATTAAAAACAAATTAAAAAAGATTAACTAGAAAATAACAAAGACTACCACTGTTTTAGCAGGATTATGTTGTTTAAGGGCCTGTGTCAAGAATCCTAGGATGTTTCATCAGCATAGGTTCTTAAAATCATAGAAAAGTTGGAAAAGACAACTAAGATCATGCAGTCCAACCGTCAGCATTGCCACCATGCCAACTCACCATGTCCCTCAATGCCACATCTACACATTTCTTGAACACTTCCAGAGACAGTGATTCCACCACCTCCGTGGGCAGCCTGATTCAATGCCTCACCAATAAATACCTCAGCATATTAAGATCCTTCACATTGCTCTGTAGCACTTTAATTTTTCCCCTTTTTAGTCACAGATATTAGAGTCTGACTTAACTTTAGCATCAAATGCACCTCCCTCCAGCTACATCCCGCCAGCTACATACCATTAGTTGTATAAGAAGTTGAGGATATTGGTTGCTTTAGTTGCTATTTATGTGGCAGTAAATGATCAAAAGTCTTGCCTGAATTAGTGTCAGAACATAAAAATTATGCTGATAGTAACTCCAGAAGTCTTAGCTTCATTCAGGCTTTGTCCACGTCGTCTGAATTTCCTTAGTTAAACCATCTTTTGCAATGCATTTATTGTTCCAAGTAAGGATTGTGGTGACAGCAATGTAAACATGTTCAGAAGTGGGCTCTAGTACAAAACACAAGTGGTGCAACACTTTAGCTTACGGTCTTGACTCCCAACCAACAGTATTCCAAAAAACATATGATTTAATTTCATGACATTGGTTGGCATCTATCGTTTTCTAGATTATTAACAATTTCTATAGAAATGATAAAGGTCACTTCTGTGGGAAGAGAGGACTTTCTCTGGAACTGTTCCATTCAGTGGCACATTTCTACAGCTCCAAAGGCAATTATCCCCTGGGAACTGGATTTTCAGTGACATAGTCAAATCACAAGGAGCTGCAAACAGAATATTTAGAACTTTTGTTGCAAGTGAAGAGTCTTCTCCCAGACTCTGTTTTTCTATTTCAGCCATTAAGAAATTTGCTAGAAATTGAAGAAATGTAATGCATATTCTTGCATTAGAAAAACAATTTCAGTCATAGGCTATTATGCCTTATTGCACAAACTGAGGGGCACCAGCACCCTCCCAATGAAATCTGTAATCTGGAAACATAAATTTTAATGGAGGAAAGCTTCCAAAACAGTTTAACTTGGAAAGGGAATTTTTTCATTCTTTGCAACACTGTTACTGTCAATTCAAATGAACAGCTGCCAAATATCGTATAAACTTTTGTTTTATTATATTTACCTCTATAATATTTACCTATTAACCTGAAATTCCTACTTCTCTGGAATTTGAGGCAGAAGTACAAAAAGTACAAAAAGATTTCATAACAAAATAAGAACTTCTCAAAATCTTAACCTTATTTACACAGCCAGAGGATGATCAATATAAAGAACATTTGAAAAACTGAGACAGCATGGATTTGAAAAGCAATCAGGTCTCTAGTCATCTGGATCTATTTTTTGTCTTCCTTTTTCATAGCTGTTTAGCCCACCTTGAACCCTGTGTACTGGAGTTCCATGTTTACATAAGTCATACATTTTTTTGCCTACACTTCAAAAAAGCATCCAGAATTTAGTACTCAGACTCATGGAAATGCTAAATCAATGGAGATTCACACAGCAGTATTTTTCATACATGTTGTAGGTTGCTCCAAAAGTAATGTTTCCCATTTATTTAAACGGAATTTACAACAGACAGAAAGAGCTCAATGACACTGTTTCATAGAGCAAATTCTCAGCTATAAAGCACTGTTTTTCAGCATAGTCACTAACATTAGCTGATTCATGCAGATCATCTGATCAAGACTCTCTTCATTTCATGGTGTGACAGCTGTGCATGGCTGTCTGGAATGCAGCTTGTCTTTCATGTCTCTGTCACCACTGCTGAAATGCACCACCCACCCCTTCACTGTACATCCACTCTTTGGTCTCCATAAATGTTCAGCAAGTGTCAATGAATGTCAGCGTGTGCCTTTTCTTCTGGATGTTGGAATTCAGTTAAATCCCTTTGCTCCATAAGCAGCTCCATGTCAAACGCCATTTTGTCAGACTGTCCCTCTGCTGCCATCTGTAACACAATAACAAAATGTAATAGAGTGTGTGAAGGTTCCACTCCTACTGCCATACCACCATTGGCTTTGTGGGCCAACATCATAAAATAGGACACATTACTTTCAGAGCAGCCCTCAGTGAAATACAAAACACTTGGTCAAGCTGGCTGCAAATCCAGTCACTAGTTTGATTACACGTCAGTCAGGTGCAGTTTGAACCAAGTCACTTGCAGAGTAAGATGCATTATTTCCCCTGACAACTTGTTCAGTGCTAACTTGGACAGCCTGCCAATCAAAGCACAGAGCTGTGGTGGCTCTATTTGTGTGAGTCCCTTTCCGTACGCCGAGCCATTGAGTTATGTTGGATCAGTACCAGTTTTACCTAATCCGGCACCCAGCTCAACGTTTGACTGAATGTTCAAAGTCAGCTGAGACCTGCTGTGAATAGTACATGAGACTGCATGCAAAGCACTGCCCAGCTCTTGTCCATGTCACTTTAAAAAAAAGCTTCCTTTTCATGATGGCAATTCTGTTTTGCATGATATCTTAGGAAATTTTTGAGACGTGGAGAAAGGGGATCATGAGAAAGGTTCACAGCCCTTGGAAACATTATTGCTATAGAAGAGTAGTCATTTTTCTGAAAATAGACTCCTATATCTGAGTCCACAGCTTGCTTTCTTTACAACAGTTTTTGTAGCCAATTATAAGTTGCTTGTAAACAAAATTGCATCAAAAGAATTTTAAATATCCCATGAATGAGTAGCTACTTTTGTGTAGCTACTACTTACACTGGTCTAAGCACAGTAGAAGTGCTAAGCTCTCAGCCAGAGCACAACTCTGAGAGTAGTCAGTGCCAAGTTACTCCTGGTGGTTAATTCCAATTTACAGACATATTCTTGACCTTGACTGCAATGCTCAGATTTTGTTTCTTATTGTTGCATGTGAATGGATTGTTTTGTTGCTGTTGTTTTCTGTTTTAACTCTACATCATGTTGGTTTGGTATTTTTTTTATCTAATGAGGAATAAAGCAAAAACAGTCTGAATCATGTATCCTGTTGTGGGGACCAAGTTAATTAAAATCCTGATGTATATATACAGCTGATACTCCTCACCCTAATGAAGAACATTAATTCTAGAACATGTGTGGCTGTAGTCACATTGCTACAAATTACTGGACTCTTTCCTTTATCTGTTTCCAAGAAAGTCTCCCCCGGTTTGTTAGGAAAAAAGAAAAATATGACGCCTTAGTTCTAAGCAGCATAAATTACATGCATCAATCAGAGGAAGCTTAAATTAAAATACACATTTGGCAAACAAATATGAATATGTTGATCTCATCTGTGAATCAAAATGATTTAATGCCAGTACTGACCCCCCACTGATCAACATGAAGGTCACTGCAAACTGCTTGATTCTCATTGAGAAATGTTGTCTCGTCTGTTAAAGATGCAGTTTTATACATTCCCTAATGCTCCATCTAATCGGTAATTCCAGTGTAGCAGAATTGATTTATTTTAGAAAGAAAATGCAGAATTCATTTTATTTATGTAATCCAAAACAGATAGCTAAATTAAAATCTAAAAATATATATGTGTGGTTGATGGGTCTGGGTTGAAGTCTTTCCAATGTCTTTATGTTGTTTTCCAATCTAGAGCAATGCTATTTGTTAAATAGAATGCTACACCTTTCAGATACCAAGTGATAATAAATCAGTCTTCCCTTATCATCCTATTTATGCTTTCTGGCTGTAGGAATAATTCCTTGTTTAACTCAGTTGTGAGGCAAAATGTTGCCAGAAATGGATAATCCATGGTGAGTAGTCATTACTTTTGAGTGACTCAAGTTAACAGAATCACAGAATCACAGAACTGTAGGGGTTAGAAGTTCCCTACTGCAGTTTACCAAGGAAAGCATCCTGTATGGGTTTTGAATATCTCCAGAGAAGAAGACTTCAAATCTCTGGGCAGCTTGTTCCAGTGTTCTGTCAACTCGAAGTACAAAGTACAAAGTACTTCCCATGTTCCAGTCTGTGCCCATTGTCCACCAGGACACTCACAACCTTCTCTACAGAGCTCTTTTCCAGCAGGTCAACCCTTAACCTGTACTGATGCATGCAGCTCCCCCTCCCCAGGTGTAGGACTTGGCACTTGGGTAAGATAGATGTGTAAAACAGTGGTCTTACTGAAGCTTGAACCAGTCTTGTTTTTATAATGTATTTTGGCCCTGGAGCACATCCAAAAAAGAGCAGAAAAGTTGATGAAGGGTCTGGAACAGGAGTCTTTCGGGGAGCAGCTGAGGGAATGGGGATTGTTATGGTTGGAGAACAGGAGGCTCAGGAGAGGTCTTGTCACTCTCTACAAATCCCTGAAAGGCGGAAGCAAGGTGGGGGGCAGCCTCTTCTCCAAGCAAAAGATAATGGACTTAATTTTTGCCAAGAAAGGCTCAGGTTGGATATTATGAAAAATTTGTTCCTGGAAAGATGCAACAGTCTGTTCAGGGAAATGGTGGAGATGGGACATTCTCCATGGCTAATCAATAATTTGATTTGACCTCCCCAAAGGTACCAATATCCACCTGCAGTGTGAAAATCTTTTAGAGTAAACTCCATTCTACTGAGAAAAAGCAGGAGGAGGCATATTAAAAATGAATTTTGACAGGAAGAGATCAATTATTCAGTAAGGAGATAAATCCCTTGCAAATTATTGTACAATTTGAACAAAACTTAGTCTGTGAACACTTGGCTTTTGGGTGAGAAGAAAGAACTCACTCATCATTTCTTTGCTAAAATAAAAGCATCAAAATCTCATGCTACTTAAACCCTGTAGTGCAAACTATGAATGACTACTTGGTATCCTAGAGTATCTTTAGGACTCACTGATCTTGCAAAATTTCTCAAAGTACTTCAGGAAAGTCCTTTACTTAGTGAGTTGATTTACTTTTCTGCTCTGCCTACTGCATAAACACACATTATATGTTATAATTAACCATAAAATTATGAGAACTGCAGTTTATTACTCATCTTTAGTAATCTTCTCTATCTTCTCATTTGTTGTCATACATAGTTTTCTTCTTTGATTCAGCAGTCAAACACCCTAAAACAGCCACAGATATCTTATACTAATCAATTTTGAACAACCTGATATAGAGATATTTTGTGTCTATACAGTGACAATAGTATTTGCTATTATAAACCAGGGCATGTTGGAATAGCTGGACACTGCCACAGTGGTCTGGATTGCTATAGAAAGGTCACTGTAGATACATCTCAGCAAGAAGAAGTGTATATGGATGACACTCAGCTGTTTTCTTAGCAGTAAAAAGATTTTTCCGACAAGAATTCAAACAAGAGAATCAAACTGTTACGACAGAAAAAGAAAAAAAAGAGAGTTGTTAAACACTCTCCACTCACCCAACCCACTTCATATTGTTTCATTTTAATGTTTGCCAAAACAGAGCAAATGTCACCACTTCTCTCAGTGCCTCAGAACCCTTCAATAGATGCAAATTTTAACTTCTGACAAAAAGGAGTATCATGAAGTTTAAGAATGGGAAACAATTTCCTGATATTAGTTTTGGCTGAACACACATATAATATAAATGTGCTTTTTACAATTCCATATCTTCAAAGCCAAAGCTGTTAGAAAAGTTTAGATATTGAGTTATTGCTAGCAGTCATATGCTGTCCCCTAGCTGCAGTCTCTTTGCTTCAAACTGACCTTACCTTTAAGGCTGAGGGGTGACCACATCTTCTTGTTCATTAGCATTTGTGAATGATTGACTTCAAATGAAGTGTGAAGACACAAAAAACCACTCCTATAGGCCAAGGGTTAGAGAACTTTGTGAAAATGTCCATCTTATCTCTTGAGATATCTGCAAGATCCACCAAACAGAGAAGCAGAAGTGTCACTGGTTTACAGGCTGATTCAGCCCCATTCAGTGACTAATGGGGTGGAGGGATTTCGTGAATCCATGCCCCCAGATATAAATCTTTCTCTCTCTCTCTTTTTTTTTTTTTTTTTTTTTGTCTTCAAGAGATTTATTTCTTATTTCTGAAGAAGCATTCCTGATACAGTAATAATGGATCAGAAACTGATAATCATTCTGCAGTGGGTGATAAAATTTGTTGAAGTCACACATACTACTAGGCAATCCACAAGATTCAAGATCTCTTGAATGATACTATATCCACTAAACCTGTACAAAAATACATACTTTGCCACAGCATTGACTTTAACCAAGAGTAATACTAGATCCACGTGAAAGTTCTATTGTTGTTGAAGCTTAAGATGAAAGTGCCAGGAACCAGAGACAACATTTAAATGTATGGGCTAAAAGAGAAGAGAGAAAAGACAATGGCACATCAGCACTACCTTTCAAACGAGGAATGATGTTGCTTCATGAAATTCTGTATCCTTTTCAAAAATAAAATAACTGTAATATCGAATATCTATACTTTCTATCTGTTACAATGTGAAAAAGGAAAGGAGATCTTCCCCAATATAATTTTAGTTTTAGTTAGGTTCTATTTTAACTATAATTTTATTTTCAATCAAAATTCAAACATTTCTTTGAAAACTCATTTTTTTAGCTTTATTTGCAGGAGGATGGAGAAAAGAAGATTTTATTTCCTACGACATGCCAGTCACTTCTTGCTGAACAAGTGTCTCAGAAGTTCATACTGAAATTCTTTTAATCAACAAGTTCACTTTTGGATGAGTTTCAAACTCCTTTCTCTTTGCTATCATTCTTAAACTTAGTCAAGAATGAATAATTCCACACAAAATAAGCAGCACTTGCAACATTGATAGTTATTTATCAGTAAAGAGAAACATTGCTCTTTTAATGTATGCAGATTAGCTCCTAGCAGCTAGAATTGATTGATCAGAAATAGATATTTTTGAGTGAGATGACCTTCATGTATTGATCTAGGGTAGTTGGCAAGATCTTAAGTAATAGCATTCTTGGCTTCACACATCAGTTTCATATTGATCGTGTGGAATTGTTTCTGAGTCCAATACATATCTGCTGGTGAAATATGGGAACATATGAGTCTAGTCAGTCACACCCAAAATATTGTGGAAACTAGAAGCAACATATGTACTTCCTTGAATTTCTCCCACTGGTATGGAGCATTTGGAAATGCAGCGACTCTTTGGATAGACTCTTGTTCAGTATCTTGCTAGCGTGTAGCATCTCTTGTTACAATCTGGAAATAGCTTAAACCGTTGAGGAAAATCAGCTGGTTCTGTGAAAACAAAATGAAATGATACGCCCAGCTAAAATTTCATTCCCAGCCCTTTTTGATATGAGCTCGTAAGAAGGAAATAGAACTGTCCTTCCTTTAGGGTCAAGGGTTAGTTGTCTTCTGTCATCTTTGTCTTCAAACAAGCCTTCAACATCCCACCTGGCATCCACACTCATAGAATCATAGAATGGTTTGGGTTGGAAGGGATCTTAAAAATCATCTATTTCCAACCCCCTGCTATAGGCAGGGACACCTCCCCCTAGACCAGGTTGCTCAAAGCCCCATCCAGCCTGGCCTTGAATGTCTCCAGGGAGGAGGCATCCACAGCGTCTCTGAGCAGCCTGTTTCAGTGTCACCGCCCTCACAGTAAAGAATTTCTTCCTAATATCTAGACTGAGGTCCACCAATATTCTAACTCTCTGTGGTTGAAGAATAATAATTGTTTTCTGTAGAATCAATTTCTTACTCATTTCTGTCTTTTATCAGAAGGACATGTGCTTCTTCTTTAAAATATGTAGAAAATAGTTTCACTTTTTTTCCAGTCTCTCACTGAACACAAAGCAGGGCAAATAGCTCTGCAAAGGTTCTCCAGATAAGAACACGTTTTGATTTGTTTTAACAAGTATGGTTTGCAAACCATGATTTCCTATTCTGCAGTACTAATACTTAGGAAAATAAACCACAATACTTAGCAAGCATCCTTCAATCAAAGAATATTATTGGTATGAAATGACCAAAGTCAGTGTTACCTTAGGAAAATGTTTCACAGTATCTTTTGACATTGTGAAATCTAGAACTGTTTTGTTGGGAAAAAACTAAAACATCAGTGATGCCTTCTGTTTTTTTTTTTTTTTTTTTTTTTTTTTGTATACACTTTTTTATTCCTTTCTGTCTGTTTTGCAGGCTATCTCATCCTTCTCTTTGTAACCCTCACCATTTTAATTATCTGTCTGTTTTATAAAATCACGTCTAATTAGAAGATTTTAAATTCCTCATTATAGCATATTCTCATGCAGAACTTGAAATGGGAGTGATTATGAACTGTTCTAATAAGCACCAGATTTGTGCTCTTTAAAAGATTGGAATTGTTGTTTATATCTGTATGCACATTAGCTTACCTCAAGATGTGTTAGATTACATTAATTATCTTTGCATCTGCATCAGACAACATTAACTGTGGATGCGAACATCGCTTCTCTGAGTTTTCACAAAGCCCTTTTGCTTTTGTCTTGACAGTGTGTATTTGTGTACAGGAAAATTTAAGAAGGATCTGCAGCTAGAACCTGTAAGACCACTATGGATCTACAGTACTGATAATACAGTATATAAAAATTAGATAATGTAAACATGTATTTGTCTTTAAATGATTCACTCCTCTCTCTTTTTAGATAAAATTTTAGGACTCTCAAGTTTAAATCTCTATACAAAACATTTGTAGGTATCTATAGGAGAAAAGCCAAGATGAACTAGATCCTCCTGGAGAAGCTAATCTTCCTTTTAAAGGGATGGTGGGTCTTGCCTGCTTACATTTAGGTCCATTCATAGTTGGCATGTTCGTAAATGCTTTGCAAAATGACCGCATAGCATAGAAGATCAAGCACTGTCATATTTATATCAGAACTAAAAGCCATTTCACATCTGTGATGTAAGAATTTGGGGAGGAAATCAGGAAGAGGTTCAGAATATTTCTGTGTCCTTAAACGAGAGGATAAAGTTGTCCTTTGTGAGTGTTTCTCTTCCTGACCTATAGGCAAGTTTGATATGTGCATACAGAGGCTTTACGAGGGAGGAAAGTCTCTGGTAAACATCATTTGAATGCTAATCAAGCCTTTGTAGCATAGGTGATATGACAGGCAGGTAACTGTGTTGCTTGGTGGTCTAAAAGGCCGATGAAACACTTCTGGAAATTATGTCTTATATTTATTCTATAAAATAACAATATAGAGCTTGTCTGTATGGAGCTACATATATAGCTCTAAACTATACCCATACCTCTTAAAGAAGTCCAGGAAAAAATCTCATTTTGCAACTAGTGGTGTTTTCATTTCAGTCTGTCTCAGAAACAGATGCATTTATTGTGGCAGCGTCCACATGTGGACTTCCACGAGCTGAATTTTGGCCTAATTTCTTACGCAGGCCAATACTTAATAGCAAAATACAAGTGGATGATTTCAATTGATTGAACCAAAGTGATTTAAGAGGGAGAAGGAAACAATTGTCAGATAGTATCTGGAAATTCCCCTCTGGGTCCTCTGCTCACTTGTTGCATACTCAGTTCAGGCTTTGAAAATCCTTGTGCCTGGAGATCAGAACTCTGGTCTTGCCCAAATTTAAAGCGGGATAATTAGGGAGTCCTGCAATATTCAGTGTATGAACTTCAACTTCTCAATTGCTGTAAGTTTGAAAACAGACTCTGACAAACAAGCCAATAAATTTGCTTTCTGGCTTGTGAAAATATAAAATTTTTTCAGGTTCTTCCAGTCAATGACCAGAAACAAAGTTACTGGGTGAAAGTATTGGATCACACTTTTATTGCTTGGATGTTCCCATGGCAAAATCTTTATATTGCAAATAATCCCACAACAGATCATCCCACTGAAATCAACAGGATAAACTATTACATAGCTTTCTGCTCGGAGGATCCTAGGCTATAGCAGTTTAACCACTAATTAGTGCTGAAGAAATTTACTTAATTCATTTTACTGTATTTACCCCTTTGTGAACCGTCTGTGTTCAGACTGTAATTCCACATCACGTATTTGTTATTCAAAGCAATTTGATGAATAATTCTGTAATAATTTGCTTCAGCTTATTGTGAATATTCAGGAATTGAAACATGATTTGTGATTTCTCTCCTAAATCAAATGGTATTTAACTATTCCATCAGTGAATGACAGCCTTAGAATTGAGTGAATGACTGGGAAGAAGAAAAAAAAGCAACGTTCTTCAGAATTTGCATAAAATTAACTTTTCTTATGGGCATTCCTCCCATGACAAAAAGCAAGTTCTTTTGTGAATGCAAATGGAAGACGTCTTGTTAAACACATGGTTAAAGCATGTTTGTTCATCAATAGTATGCAACCTGGAATCATATCTACTTTTTATTTATAAGATGATATAATCTGTAACTGAAGGGAAACAAAGGGTTGAAAAGACAAATAGCAGTTTGGAGGAGGCATTAAAGAGGTATTTTTTGCTAAGAAATTTTCTGTACACTGAAAACCATTCTAGGTTCTTAGGCTCTGGAAAACAGACTTTACAACCTTACATTGAAGAATTTCATTGTTTCAAGTGAACGAAATATAAAAATCTCAAAGGAAGAGGCTCATGCTTTTAGCCTATTTTCCACCTCCCATCAGTTTGTTCGTTTTCCGAAATGTGCATGTGGCAAACTCTCCACTGAGTTTTGCAATTTACTCAATACCACAGGCTGGTTTAGTTCTTTAAGCTTGGCCTGTGAGTGGTGACAGTGCTTGAGGGTGCCTGACACTGCTGCAGCTCCAGGAGCAAAGGTGTTTCTGTGGGGTGGGCTTAGGGCCATGCACTGAGCCCTCAGCCCATCCACTGCACCGAGGAGGAAAAAAACCTGCCATGAAATATTGCAACTCTCTATCCTCGAGCATTTTCTCTGAGGGGGACTCCTGTTGTGTCAGTGTGATATCCATTAACAATCATGAAAAAACACTAATGGATAAGTAGAGGGGTGAAACAATTGCAGAAAACTAAATAGACCAGGAAGAGAAGATAAAATGGAATAGGAAGATTTTGCAGGTTATCTGTGGACTCTCACAGATATGGCCTCATAGTACTTCAGTCTCTCCTACATGATTGTGTAACTCTGCTGTGCTGGGGTATGAGCAACCTGTAGCCTATCAATACTCATAGCAGTCTGGTGAGCTGAGAAAGTATTATGATTACTGCCTTAAAGGGAGAAAAGGCAAAGCAAAAAAATATTACTTAATCATGTCTTCCGACAGTCTACAGCTGGCAGAAATTTATCCTCAAAGCAAGTCCATTAATCACATGAGACCTGAACTGTGGAACCCATTTGGGCAGAAGAAGGTACTGTGGCTGAACATCTGTGAATCAGGTGTCAAATAAAAATAAATGGACATATCCAACTAATTTGTGGTTTTTGAGCTCACTGTTAAAGCCAGAGCTGTAAAAAGGACCTCAGTATTTGACAAATCAGTTGAAAAGTTGATTTATTTTTGAAACTTCAATATTCCTTCTGAAACCTCCATCATTTCCTGGAGGACATATGATCATTTCTGTGTTGATTGCAGTCACATTCCCGAACAGTGAGACCAAAGGAGAGAACAGTACCAGAGGGCCACATCTTTATTAGGATCTGAGAAAGGCAGGCAACCAAGCGCTGCCCATCCTGTTGTGCAAGCCACCTCCACTAGCACAAGCACCCCTCCAAGGGCTGATCCATGGTCTTCACTGATCATGACCACAGCATGTGCCAAACCCAAGTTGTACTCAAACGCTCTGCGCAAGAGTAACAGCTGTAAACATGCCAGTGAATAAACATCCCTAATTTTAAATGAGCACCACTGTGATTTCAGGCTGATGCTAGAGATCTGCTCCATTTCTGTTTGATAGATTACTCTTGGGACAGAGTTGGAGCTTGCATCTTCCATGGATTTTATGACTGGACACCGTGTTCCCAGAATCATACGCTCTTCATGTAATGAGGGGTGATAGGTGAATGGGATTGCCAAAGTTAAGGGAAATCTGGGGCAAAATTTCCTTCTTATCATCCCCAGACATACATCATTCACAGCTGCTAGGGTGCAGGTACTCAGTTAGGTTAGATGTAGTAACAATTATGGCAACAAAACAACATCTATTTCAGACTGAAAATACAGACTTCTTTATATTTCTTGTAGCAAACATATCAGTACACATGTTCAGGTACATGATGGAGTGAAATGGTTCCTGAAAAAAAATGGAATCAACTCAGTCCCCATTTCTTCTCTAAAAATCCTGCCATGTCAGGATTTTCCTACCAAATTCAAAAATATTACAGAATATGAATATTCTTAGAACATCCCAGATTGGAAAGGACCTTGAAAGATCAGATTTGACCTTCCATGGGAAAAAGCAGCCGAATGAGACTATTAAGCACTGTGTCCAATTGCATCTTGAAAATCTTCAGTGATAGTGGAGATGATGATGAATTCTTCTCGCTGAAATTTTTATTTCTTATATCAAGATAAAATCTCTCCTAGTGTATCTTGTACTCATTGCTCCTTTTCTTCTCCTTGTGAATCTTTGCAGAGAGCCTCTGCCTTCTTTTTATCTGTCCTTTATGTTCAAGAAAAATGTGATGAGGCTCCCCTGAGCCACTTTGAGAGTGGTTGGCTCTCAAAGTGTGTTTGCCCAAGTTCGATGTCATTACCTCCACTTTCAGACTGGTGAAAGTCTGAAAGAATGATGCCCAAAGTGGTGCAGCAGGCAGCTAGTGAACCACGGGCAGCACTGGGCTCTGGCTGAGCTGCACCGCCTGTTAACATCTCTCTCATATGCACAGGGCTGCTGGCTCATCACTGCCCTGCACCTACTTTTATGCTTGCTTTCAGAGGAGTGAAAGCTATATCAGACCAGAAACATGTCTCATAACAGGCTACAAGAGTTCAAAATTAAAAGCTTAAATTTAGGGTCTTTGATAACATACAGGAGATATCCTGGGTGTAGTCTCTTCCAATCCAAGCGTATGGAAGCCAGTGGGTGGATGGAAGGAACTCTGAAAGATTTGCTGCAGACTGCATGTGGCCCAGGACTGTTTGCACACAAAGCTTTGTATGCTTTCAGAGCACATTAAGGAAAAGAGCCTTCTCACAGTGTGGATGCGATTTATGGTCAAAGTGATGTGAGCTGCAGAAAAGGTTTGACCAGGTAGCAAATCCCTGAAGCAAGCCTGTGACTCTGGGACTGCTGAGGACATAGGAACTGAAGCAGTATATTTGACAGCCTTTAAAATGTGTTACATGAGGTGCTTGTGACCCTGCCTTTGCTCCAGGCAATGCTATAGCTGCTAGAATTTCAGATCTCCTTCAGTGAGGGCCAAGAAGTATCTGGGCAAAGAAAAGAAAATAAATAGGTTTGGACATTCCATGTTTTCCATCTGGGGAAAAGTTAACTTTTCTCAAATTTTGTTCTCCTTGGTTTGTTTCATTCCTTTTCCTTTATAAAATTTGAAAGACCAAGTATCAAGGGCTTATTTCTCTTATTTTAAAAGTGTAGGGATTTCTGGGGTCTCAGGTTAATGTGACTTAAAATGGCTGCAAAGTGTGGAGACCCCAATTTCATCAAGTCCTGATAGTGCTCAGATATTACAAGTTTTCTCTTGAAAAAATATGAAAATATCCATATGTTCTGTATATATTTTAATACAAAGACACTGATACTGTAGCTTAGTGTCAGTTGTTTCAAAAGCCATAAAAATCATGATACAACCAGTAAAATGGAAACATATAAGATATCATGCTTGATATCCTGATTTAAATTTGTTCTCTTTTTTTTTTCTTCCCTATACCTTAGTATTTTGCTACATTACAAGTTCTTGGTGGGATGCATTCAGACAGGGGGGATGGAAGGCTGAAGAGGATGTTTTTCTTCTTTTAACAATAATATCCTACTTCCATAAAAGATATGAAGCAGAAGACTGAACAGAAAATCTAGCTATTTTATTGCCCCAAGGCATTATTCATTTTCCTGACACATTATGTTTTTAATTAAAATTGCACATGAGTTAATTAAAATGTTCATCCAGCCTTTTTTTTTCCTTTTTGCATGGGTGCCTTGTTACTCTCCTAGCATTTTAGTAGAACACCATTACATTTCAACAAACTGCTGCCTTTATCAGCTCAGACTTCTACTGACAGACTGTCATGTTCTCTACACCTTTTTATCTCAGAAGTTCTAATTTTTTTAAATACCTCCTCTACTGTGTGGGTTTGAGGGTTTTTTTTTTTCTTTAATATTATTATCATCCTACTACCAGCATCTTCCACTTGTTTGAGCTCAGACTTGTTAAGGAGGGAATGGACAGAAAGGTTTCACAAATAGGGGTCATGGCAGTGTTATCTACAAGAACCAGTGAGTATTGTCAAGACTTGTTCTTATGGAAGCTGCTCAGATTAATCAGCAATACCAGAGCACAGTGCCTTGAAAAGCAAGGAAAGAGAAAAGGAGCATTCAAAGAAAGCAAACACCAAATCCAGTGGGCACTTGGCCTTAAATTGAAATAGAGGGATATGGAAATATGAAACACAGATATGTAGATCACAAGTATTGAATATTTGATAACTAGTCTGAAATGATAAACAAACATTACCCATCTTGCCCACCCTGAACTCCTCAGATTTAGAATTTTTAGAAGTTGCACAAGGGTTTGAACTGTTTGAGAAGATTTCTTTTCAGCTGAATTAATGTTGGTAATATCTTAGGAAATGCAAGGGAGGTTTCCTAGGCTGTGAAACAATAACATCTGCTTTTATGCTAATTTGTATTCTTAAACTTTCATAGACATTAGTGAAGCCTGCCCTGCTTTCTGGAAGGTGGATACATAACATGTTGAAATACATTTTTTTTTTCCCCAAGCAGTATAAGAGTCATTTTTGGCAATGAAACAATCTTGGGAGATGTTGTCTGTCTCCTCCATGCAGTTACAAGTATGAGCCAGCTCCTTAAGTACAGATCGCCTGCAAGTTCCCCATAGGTTTCAAACATAAACATAGATTTTAAATTCTATCTATATTGAGAATTACTATTAGAAATATAGAAAAGGGCAATAAACTAGGAAGAAGTTAAAACAAATGTGTGGTGAATATGTGTACATCGAGCTGTTGCCCATCTGATTAAATCTTAGAATCCCGGGGAAAGATTTAAATGTCTGTAATCAACATCTTGTGTCCTGACTACTGCATCAGTGAATACCAGGACAGAATGGACCTTTTGGAGCAGCTGACACACCCATTTTCTAACAGCAGCAATGAAGATGAGTTTGAAATCAGTCCTCAAAGCAACAGCTCCTGCAACCCGAACAGAGAAGGAGGGATGGGCCGAGGGGTTCAAATTCCAAGCTCAGCTAACATGTGTTAATGCCATTTGCTTTTTTCACACAGCATGAGTTAAGGGCAGACTGTCAGCCATAACTTCCAGCTCCCTGGGTACTGTCAGCAAATTTCACAACCTTGGTATTATTGAAGGGGAGCTTTTTTACGTTTTCTTCTTTGACTTTTCTTGTGTCTTCCTAAGAATAATGTGATTTCAGGAGAAGTGTTGAAAGGTTTGAATGTGGTAACTAAACATTTACAAAAGATCTTTAGCCTGAAATATGTAAATATATTTCTGTCAGTGATTCAAATAACAGTGTTTAATTTTGCACAAAAATTGCAAATGTTTCTTTTTATTTTTATACTGAATTTATGCTCCGATAAAAAAACACTTCATTTTGGGAATTGGAAGAAAGTCTTTATTTGTAAAGCTCTATTCATGTAGCACTTTACATACCTTACAAAGACTGTGGAAGTTGAGGTTATTGCATGTCTTTAGATATCTAATATATCTATGTATTGAATCAAATAATATCCTCCTTGCTTATGCTTATTTTTCCATGTAATATTTGTTTAGACATGAAAGCCAACTTCAAATCCAGCTAAGAACTCCTATTGCTTTTCAAAAGATCAGAATTTGACTCTGTTAAAGTATACCTTTATGTTTCACTCATCATAAAACTGTACATAGTTCTTGGGTTATTAAAAATTCACTCCTTTATTGCTATATGTCCTTTACGCATTGAGTAGAAGAAAAGGCAAAGGATTTCTTTGCAACTCTTCTTGAAATTTTCTTGCAGAATGGAGAAATAGGAGAGGGGAGGAGCATACCTAATGCCTATTATATAAGCATATATATACACAACAAAACAGTCTGGTAGCTGGTACATTATGTCATTTATTATCATTCCTAGTCACAGACAAGAGAATTCACCAGTGTGGAAGCTGCTCACCCAAATGGTTTCTGAGCAAGGGGTTTCCATACCCTTGATCCAGTCTTTCCAGCATTGGCTTTGTTGATTTGCAGACTTCGTTTTCTTCTTAATTTTTAAACATCTTTCTGCTCTTAAAATGAGACAGACACTGTTTGTGGAACTAAACCAAAAGCAGCAAATCCTGGCCCTAGTGAAGTCAGTGGCAGAACTCCCATGGTCTGTGTCTGAGCCAGGATTTCACCCAAAGAGAATAGATGAATATGTGTTATTGTGGAACACGTATGGACAGTTGGCTTGCATAGATACTTCCAGCTGCCATTGCATATCCTCTCCACCAACTCTGTCTCATATTTCTCTTCTTTCACAGGCAGATATCTTCCACTCTTTTGCAGATCCTCTCTCTGAACTTCTACAACCAGATCCCATTATGGTCTTTTCTTCTGCTTTTTTTTGTTTCTTTATATCTTTCTCAAAAAGCTTTATAATACTGTATTACACTATGCCAATGCAGTTCATTGCTTTTGAGTGTTCAGTTCATATTCTCAGTAGTTCCTCCATCTCCATTGCTGAGTCTCTTTTCAAGTTATTGACTTTTTTATTTGTGTCTCTGAACTATACTGTATTTTCAGTATACTGTATTTTCTTGACTTTCATGAGGGCTCTCTATGGCCTTTTTTCACTGCAGTCTTCTGTCCTAACATTTTCCTTCCTTACCACAGATCATCTAATTACAGATCATCTTGTACAGTTGCACTATTTTTTACCAAATTCTTCACATAGGAAAACTCAAAAGCTTTAAAGAGATTGTAGAAAAAAACTGAAAAAAAATTACTTCATGATTTTGAAGTACAAATATGAATTTGCAGGTTTCTCTTTATTTACCATTTTCTTTACCACCAATGAAAGACATTTTAAAAACCAAAGTTTCATTTGATCAGATTTTTTTTTTTATAACTTTTCATGTTACCAACATTTCAAAAGCACTGGCTTTGAAACGACCTGAAATATTTTTCCAACATTTTAAAAGGATCCAAAAATGGAAAAAAAAAAATCTTTTTTTTCCCCCTGTTTTTACACCCTGTAATATGCCTTGAACTTCCCACACAACATCAACCTTTTATGCTTTCATGTAGGAAAAGTCAATGCTTGATCAAAAAAGGGAGCTACAGGTTTGATGCTCTATATTAAGAATATGGTCTAACTTGTTAGCTGCTGTTTGAAATCCTGCATGCTATGAATTTCATGCAGTAGAAATTAAGATCTGGTATAATTTCATGACCTCTATCACCTTCTTTCTCACAGATTCCAACTGTGTGAATTTATTTCCATAAAGAAATGTGGGGAAATTGTGGGAAGCAAACTGGATTTACCAACAGTTCGGAGCTGTGCCGAATGTTACATTTAAAGCCAGCTTCTCTTATTATAGATATTTCTAACACTTCCTGAAAATTCCCTTCAAGAAACTAACAGTAATTTTCATCAGCTCTGGGAAAAGAGTCACCAAGTATCTCCAGGTGCAAGGTATTTTTAGTAGAACCACTGAAACTGATATCCACAGTTGTGAACCCTGCTGAGGAAGTCTCTCAGTGCCGCAGCAGCAAGCTATCTGCCCACTGGCAGTTCGAGCTCTCTAGCTAAAGGTGCAAGACCTTGAAAAAAGTTCTAAAGCCATGCCATAAACTGAGGGCATTTTTAAGAAAAAAAAGAAGCAAACAAACCAAATCAAGCCAACCAACAAAATCAACAATAAAAAAAATAATCCACGCATTCTTTGTAGCTTGGAAGTCGATGGATTAAAAGGAAGAGAAACAAACTGCTCTCAGAAAGAAACAAATTAAGAAACTCAGATTTATTGCAGGGTTGTGTATCCTTCCCAATCTACCTCTCATTTGCTTGCATAGACAATTACCTCCTTCTCGCCCTACAGAAGCCCCTTGGCTTTTCTCAGCTCATGCTCTGCCTCCCTCCTCCCTCCCTTAATGCTTTCCTGAAAGAGACTTTCATCTTTTTTTTTTTTTTTATTTATCCTAGGTCGAAGAATCTAGCAATTCCCAAGAAGTTATTTTCCAATAATCACCTAATTTCCTGCATGAAGCAGCACAGGACACCCCAAGACTCTCATCATCTCGCATGGCCACTCTTAGAGCACTCAGACTTGCAAAGTCCTGCTGCTTTCTGCCCTTGCAGGCACAAAGGTTAACTGAGACTGGGCAATTTTTCTTAATTGCCAAACTCCAGCCATTTAATCCCTGAGCCTGGGCAAGGAGAATTTCCATGAAAAAGGACATCAGTATCCCTCTTATGTTTTCCCCCATTAAGGGGCAGAGCTGAGACAAGAAATGCAGATTGGCTCCAAAAGCTGAGCTCTGTCAGAATAGATTCCTTTTAGATCTAGAATGCAGGAGAAAAAACAAATAGACAAACAAAAGCCCAGGCCTTTTGGACTCATCTCACCCTGCCTGAGCGCAGCAATTCTGACGGCCCCTGGCCGGGCCACAGCAATGCCATCCTAGTTTGCTGGAAGTGCAGCAGTTGGTAACCCTTGTAAGGGAGATAAAAGCATGGAAACGGCAGTGATTTGTACCCTATGGAGATTGAGCAGTCACTACTACGGATGTATTTGGGGCTTTTTTTCTGTTTGTTCACTCAATTTGAGGAAAGCTGTTGGGGGGGGGGGGGGGGGTGGCTTTTTGTTTGTTTTGGTATGTTTTTTGCTTTTTTACTGCATTGCTTTCATTGTTCTACTTCATGCAAGAATAAAATCTTACTACAAAGGAGAACATGGAACTGTAACATTTTTTTCTCCATGCAATGAGTGAAGCATCTATCACACAGCCTTGCAACCATCTTCTCATGCAATGATGAAACAGGACCAAAAGATGACTGTCTCCCTTAAAACTCTCAGCCCAGCATTACTAAGCAGGCTTGCTTCAGGGCATTTGGGGTGTCTTTGTATGTGTTTTTATATTATTGGTGCTCAATTAGATTACCTGAGACAAAGAGGAAAAAAAAGATCAGTAAAATATTTGCTTTGCTGACCTAAATTTCATTTGCCTACATTGTTAAGCACTTTGGTGTATTTCTTGTACCCATTTAATCCCCCATTCTCATCAGTAGGTGTGGATAGCAAGTTTACTCATTGACTTGCCGTGTGTATTTGTACAACAGCTCTAAGTCAATGACATAATTTATTAGGGAGATAAATGAGAGCAATTAAGCGTGATGGCCATAACTGGTGAAACTTTCTGGAATGAGAGTGTGATTAAAATGACAGAGTGCTTTGCTGTGCCTGCTCAAGGTGTGTTATTCAGCATCTCTGCACCACCTGGTGGAGTGACCCCCAGCGGCTCAACTCAAGTGTGCTGTGTTTCCATAGGGCTATATATAATGTCGTGTGCAAAATGGCAACACACATTGATTGATGGCCGTTTCATTTTTAAGAGCCATCCTCTGCTATATTATTTAGAGTTAAACGGGACAGCTGATAAACATTACACTTTAGTTCATGTTTGTTAATCTATTCACTTGAATAACCTCTTCAGATGCTGATAAATGGCACCTTCACAATGAATAGCAGTTACTTTTTCACATAATATAGTGATGTTTCAGGCTTTTTATAATATATCAAATATAGAGCCTCACTCTGTCATTCAAAACCTGAATGACATTTTATTAACACGGGGTTTCTTTTCAATCCTATTTCGCTTACATTTCCGGTGGTTTTTAAAACTGGATTTGAGGGAAGGAAAGGAAATAAAAAGAATATGCAATAACAGCGAAATGAGAAAATGTACTTGTATAGGGTGCTCCAGGCACCCTCAGCAGTGCCAGGAGACAGGTCTGAGCTGTAGGACAGCAGCCATACCAAGCCTGCTCTATCTTGCTGCAGCAACAGAGGGACATGCATCCCCTGTGCCAGGATGCCCACTGTCTTTCATGAGAGCTGCTGCCCACACAGGAGCCCTGTAAGAGCTTTTTGAAAGTCCCAGTCTGGCCACAGACACAATGTGTACGTATGGAATACACACAAAACTCATGCAGATGAAGATCCTTGCCTTGTTTATGTGTCATAAAGTGAATGTATGCTAAGGCTGAAACATGGCTGGCAAGAAGATGGATATGACATCCCTCCAGTCTTGGATCAAAAAGCTTCACTTTGTAGAGGACATGATTTACCAGTGGTTTGTATCCTACCAGGCACTGCCTGGAGCACAGCACCCAAGAGTGGGTTTCCAGTGCAGCACTATTGCCAGGAACACGAGGGAGGATGAAGCAGAGCCAGGAGCAGCAGGGCAGCATGCTGCACCAAGTGGGCTGGATGGGAGAGCAGACCTGTTGCAAAGCATCTCTCCTGAGGTAGGTGGGGAGGAGGGAACCCTGGGGGTCTCAAAAGCAAGGGTAAATTGAAGCTGGGTTTGAAAGTAATGTACCTTGGGAAGATTTTGCAGGTTGGCTAATCAGACTTCAGAGGAACTTCTTTCTTTCTCTGAAATATTGCTCATTTTTCTAAATGTCAGGACATTTTAAATGTGTGTATCAACATCCTTCACATCCCTGTCAAGCCGGCTGCAGCAAGGCTGTGGAAACAAGGAGCAGAGTTACTACTGATAGCTATTGAAGAATAGCAGGAAAGTGAGAAGAGGACTGGAGAAAGATAGGTGGGGACAGAAATCAACAGATTTGGAGTATATGCCTCAAAATATTCTGATAGGAAAAAAAAAGAAAGCACACTGAAAATCAAGATCAAGATTTTCCAGGGATGAAAGTTCAGCTGCATTGAAGAGGGCAGAGTGCTGCCATAGATGGGAAAGATGATGAGACCTCAGTCTCTGGGAAGCAGAAATTTAGTCTTTAAGAAGGCCTTTTTGAGCTGTTCCCACTGAGTTAAAAGTTGTCAGTGGTCGTGGAAAAACTCTTAGGGGAACTCTGGGAAAAGATGATTTCTCAAGACTGCCAGAGGTAGAGAATAGGTCAATAGAACAGAGGCAGCCAATGTGTATGAAGGAAAAACATATTCTTGCATTAACTATATGTACTTAAAGGGATGAGTAATGATGCTAAGACAGGTACAAAGACATACAGCATCAGAAGTAACACAAGAATGATATTCCAGGTCAGATCAATAGTCCATCTAATTGGTCTTTGATGTGTCAGAGCAAGGTTTAAAAAACCATTTGAAGTCAACTGCCTGCACTGGAAATAATGTCTTAGCCAAGATGAGCAGGCAGTCAGAATATTTTATTCCTCAAGATATGGGTACTCACAATCTTAGGAGATAATTTCCTCTAATTCAATGTGACTGAATGGTCTCAATATCAATATCCATAGAAAGGTTTTATGCATTTGCTGAATCCTGCTGATTTTTGGCTCAGTAATATCTGCAAAATGAGTTACACCAGTTAATAAGGAGCTATGTAAAGATAACATTTTACTTTGACAAGTGTTAACCAATCTCCATTCCATTTCATTTAATTCTCTCTGCTCATGCTTTTAAGATAGAGTATAGAAAGAAATCTTAAGGAGTGGGCCAGATAATAAAAAGAACCTGTGCCTTATATTCCATAAGAAGAGGAAATCAAGGTTGTTGCTTTATTTTTATTGTTGTTTTTCAAGAATGCTGGCTATATTTGTCATACAATGTTATAAAACTGCATAACCCTATAATATCTACCCCTACTATTTCCCTATATGAGATAATATGATGGAAAAAAAACTGAAAAAGAAGATATCCGTGGTGCATGGTTTCCCAAGTATTTCTATCTTCTAAATGGGGCAGCCCATGATATGCTTTGAAGTCAGGATACCTGTGCCACATATGAACAGGTCAATAAAGACAAGATCTTTCTTCTAGGGAGAAGTAGAATATATACATGAATTTTAAGTTTGGATGAAAGTTCTCACTTCTGTCGTACGCTTGGGGTTGGATAGGGCATTTCACATCTCACTCAACAGATGAGTTACTAGCCCCCAAAGACAGAGGTATATTTCCAACTCTCACCTGCGAAAGAAATGAAATAGGTAAGTCGACTCTAAAAGATAAGTCCTCCACATGGGATAAATAAGTGCCCAGATTTATACTCGGACAATGTTTCTTGGTTCTTTCATGTTGGGATCCTTCAGTTGCAGTTCCTATGAAGAAAAAAAACTTTGAATGATTCTTTTTCATAAACAAATAAAAATACGGGCCCAGGATAGGATAGATTTTCTCATAGAAAAATATAGCAGAGGTTATTTGGTACAGAATTTATTCAATAACAAAATGCCGTATGTTAGTAAGGCCACACTTATCTCACATTATTCCACACGTTTCTTTATGCAGTTAGAATTTATCCCAGACAGTTAATATATTTTCACTGAAAGATTTCAAATAAATCTTTTCTCAGTAGCAATGAAGAGGGGTTGATATCATATTTAGCGTTTCACCTCCGTGTCACCTTTGTGCATTTTGATATAATGCAGCAGAATGACTGCTACTATTTAATTAAAGAGGAATCTGGATTAACTCCAGCTGTGGGCCATGTAATCAGGGCTGGTGAGTGTGTTCAGAAAGGGGTGTTTTCCCTTCCTCATATTTCATTCCTGCATGGAAATCTGCTCTCACTCAAACCTGTCCACATGCTGCAGTAAATGATTTTCACTCCCTTCTGAGTTATGCACTGAAGTACCCTCTCATACTACGCTTCTTTGGAAAGAAACAAAAAGGCACAAACACCTTGACTTGTCCATTTACTCTAAATACTATTTAATGATTAGGAGTTTTCTTGTTGATGTATAAATAGACTATTTAATCAAGTTTACACTGTAACTACAGTAATAGCTGTTTGTACTGTTTAGTGCAGATTTATGTCCTTCTCTCAAATGACTACGGTTTTACTGTTTGGTGCCCACTGTATAAGATCAATGCAATGCTCAGAAGTGATTTTACCTTTCCTTAAAAAGGCATATCAAAATCATGAGCCACAGGCTACTTCTCAAATCATGTTTGCTACCATTCAAAATAATAATTATATGTATGATAAATATGACAAGTTGCACATCTATACTTTTTCCTAATGAGGGAGAGGGATCATATGGCCTACTTGTACATTGTGGAGAGTCTGGCCCACTCATAATTGTCTGCGTGTTCTCCAAGCTGAATGTGCGTGTACAACAGTGCAAATGTGTATGCAAATTCCCTAACTGACACACTGGTGAGAATTTGTGCTCATATTCAATTTTGAATAGTCTTTCAGAGTGTGCACTCTGCCCCTTAGATGTCATCATTGATCCGTACTGATGCTTTTGATAGAGCATCTCTTGGCCAACTGAGAAGACAATTGTCAAATAGATGTTGTTCATTGTTCATTTCCAGAGACTGGACATCTCTGTGCAGTAATTTGATATGGCAAGTTTTCTCAGTCTATCAGCAGAGATACAGATGACACACAATGAAAACTAAACCAGAGTTTGTCATAAATGAAATATTCTGAGACTTTAATTTTTTTTAAATTCCATAACTTGAATAGGTAAATGGAGGGTGGATAAAAACAAAACTGTTTGGCTTTAGTTTAGTTTAATACCAGATTTTCTGAAACAACAACAACAACAACAACAAAATAGAAATAAATTGCACTTAATTTTCATCAGAATAGATCAATTTTCCCTCCTTTTTTAAAATTTTTTATTTTTCTCTTTCTTTTACTCCATCATTATGAAAGGACTGTTGAAGAAAATTCTAGAAAACATACACAAATGGTTTAGACATTCTGATAAATTTCCTCAAGGATATTATGAGCAGTTTTGATCACTACAGGCCACCCAAGTCATACAGTTACATAGCTGGGTACAGTAGGATGTTTGTTTAAGTCTTTCTTCCATTCGTTGCTTCTGGCAACAACAGAGTTTTAGATGCCACTTTCCTTCAGTTTCTATTTTATAATTAAATAAATAAATAAAAATAAGAAATAATTAAAAAGAACAAGTAAAACTGCTCATTTCACTTTTTTTTTTTTTTAAACTACTGGGAGTTTTCCGATTCATTTCCTGCAGGTGCTCAGCGCTGCTCTTCTATGTCTTTACAAAGTACCTAGTCATCATAGTACCATCTTCTTCATGTTTCTGATCAGGACAGTGGTTTTGCGAGAAAGCTGGAACTTCAGCCCTAAAATCTTCCCTAATGAAGTTCTAATTAAGTTGCCAGTATAGAGAAGATTACAGCAGTTTAAGACTTAACCTTCAAGGAATCTTGAACAGAGATGAATGACAATATTTCTGAAAAACTGTGAGAGCAATTGCAGGTATTAATATGAATCGATGCATATGTGTTAGAATATCTTTCCACACTGTTAAGTGGAGCAAGTCACAATGGAAATGTACATTTATGTGCCTCAGAATCAGAGAGATATTTTTATTCTTGAAGGAAATAACTTTGCCAAAGCTTAAGTGAAATCCTACTGTTAGAAGTACTCTTTGTGCGTTTTTTATTTCTCTCTGCAATCCACATCATGGTTCAGGGCTGTACCTACATCATTTCACTGTTATTGACAATCACTCAGCAATAAACAGCCAGGGAAGTTTCTGTGCTCTCTGATTTTTTGAAACAAACTCAGATTTATGATTACACTTCTATCCATTTTCTTATTCTTGGAGAGCTATTTGTCTCAGATTTTATATCATGTATATCATTTGGATATTTAACTGCATACATATGAGCTATGGCAACTACATAAATGCTCAGATGAATTTCACTCCTTTGGAAATCAGGACATCAAAAGCCAATGTGCGGTGAAAATACCCGTCCACGTTTTTCTGTATTATCCTTCTTCAGAATCAAAACAGGGACAATATCAATTTGCACAGTGCGGATGTACTTCAGAGCTGACTTTCACCTTTAACATCACTGGATTTTTGTTTCCACCCAAAAATGGCTCCATGTTTGTCTTTGACACTGTGGTGGTTTTTCAACTGCAGAGACAGAGCATGTCAGCCAGGCAATCCCGCGACAAACTCCACTAAGGACTTCACAGTTAACAAAACAATGAATGAAACATCATTCTGGCACACAGAACAGCTTTCTGCTGTCTTCTGCCGCCTTTTCTTTTTTTTTTCCCCCAAGTGGAAAAGCAACTTCAAAAACAAGGTGCTGTCATTTTAGCAAAGGAGAATTAGGACTGTGAAAGGATGAAGTGTCCTTGCACAGAAAGACTGCAGCTAAAATTGTATCAATATTCCTGTTATAAACTGATAAACACAGAGCTCAGTGAGGTCAAGTTGTACATGCTTGAGCTGACATGCCAATCTGCCAGCAGTCATATGGTTCTCATATGGCGACACGCCACAGATGCCAGGAAAATGTGAGAAGTTTCTGGCTCATTTCATTTCACTCTCCTGAATGCCATGTTTGCCTGCACGCACATACACACACACACTCACATACACAGAGAATGTAGATTTTCTATTTTAAATTGAGCTGTTACAGCTTGTGTACTCCCATTTTCTTAAAGGGTTTGTAATACCTCACCCAAACTGATTCCTGAGGCTTCATAGCACGGCTCGTCTTGGAAACAAGTGCAGGCTTTTCTTCTTACAAGCCTTCAAAACACTCCCCTAGCCATTTTTAAATGACATTAAAAGACAGAATTAGAAAAAAGAGACAGACAAGATAACAACACATCATATGTGGATGCATTTTGCACGCTTATAATATACATTCAGGCAACGGAGTCTTAAAAGTTCAGCTGCCTCCAAATGAGACTTCTTCCAAACATCTCGTGACATGAGAGCAGTTCTTTTATTAATGCTTGAACAGTGGCAAGTATTTATTTCTTTGGTGCTGTTTCTTCAATGTGCATTTTTGTATCAAGAGTATAAACTCTTTGTCGCATGGACTGACACAATACTACATTAACAATTGTCTATATTTGTATTTGGTAAACAGACCACAATTATTCATTGAGTATATAATGCACAATTTACAAATCGTTGAAATATGTATTTTCACATTAGACCATCTTTCAAGCTTTTACAGTCTTTTGTGTCAGGTTCAATTGTCTTCAAGATGAATTGTTTTCCTTTTCCTTCTTTTTAAGTGTTACTAAAGGGAAAAGACTGAGGCAAATATAACTACAGCCATGCAACATTTTTGATGAAATTACTTGCTTCTGCAAATACAGAGTACACTTCATCCCTGCCTCACCAAGTCAAGCTACTGTGATTTTAAATGAACTTGATTAAAATAATTAATACAAAAACATCGATTGCAATCAGGAAAATTCAAAAGGAAAAGAAAAACTACACAATACATTTATTGTCTGCTTCTGTTCAAACGTACAACTATAATAAATAGTTATATATAGTTATATATAGTTATATAAAATCATACTTATATATAGTAATATATATATATAAATATATACATATATACATATATATATATGTATATATATACATCTATAAAAATGGTAGTGAATTTTCCACGTAGAGTCCTATTTGAAATGAATTCAGCTATGACATCTCACCTGTCTTTGGTCAGAAATACATCTCTTCAAGGACTAATGCTAATTCCAACAATACCAAATTTCTAGGTAGGCTAAAATGCTTTAGATTACAGGGAAATAATTTCTTCTTTTCTAAACTTAGGATTAACTTCTCTGGGCTCACACTGACAAAATGTTCAAGACAAGATCACCAAATTAAGAAAAGGTAGTAACTTTCTTGTGTTAGTAAAGTTAGAGTTCGGGGGGTTTTAGCCCCTAAATTTGCAAGACACACAAAGGGAAACAACAAAGAGAATTATCTGTCTTTTAAAATAGGTCCCAACTCTCTAAAAATATCAATAGTCATAATTCAGATGTATTTTGTTTTCTTTTACACATCACTTATGGAGCAGGGACAAAGGTCAGCACAGCCAATAGGTGAGATAAATCAGGCTTTGTTCCTTGATTTGCCAAAAGTTTTGTGCATGCTTGCTAAGTCTCTAATTATGATATTGTCAAATTCCTCAAACTTGTTAATGTTTTACACTTGAGCTTTACATAAAAGGAACTGGGAGTGCTTCTCATGGGTGCTGATCACACATCTTGATGCTGGGGAAATGCCTTTGCTGGAAGTCCTAGTTGTTTTCTCCAGCACTTTAAGTTTAATGGAAAAGGGAGTGCAGATGCCAGAAGAGAGCAGAAGTGGGCACTGATATAATCTCATATCCTGTCAACAGGGAGTTTGAGACCTCAGGGCAAGCTATATCATGTACCAGAGGTCAGGGTACACAGAGCAATGTCTGAGCTCCTGGCATGCTTCATAGGGATGCTCAGACAAAAGACAAAGAAACCATGATATTAGGAGTCCTAACAAAACTTTTATTAAATATCTGAACAGATACTGATTGAATTTAAACTAACTAAACCAGATAAATTTCTTCACTTTGAAAGGGAGCTTTTTTGGAACACACTCCAATCTCTGTTTTCCATTTCTCAAACCCAGGGATACTATAATACTTTCAGAGGCTTTCCAGGATCCTGCCTAGTTCTTCTGACTGGGTAACTGGAACATAGGGAATAATTTGCAAAAAGAGGTCCCCAATGGAACAATGAACTACTTCTGAAATATTTTCTCTTGCAATGTGTCACTGAAAACAGCACTGTGTGAAATTGAGCCCTCAATATCTTTGGAGTTTCATACTCATCTTGTTCTCAAGTTCACAGAAATATCACACACGCAAACTAAAGTCTACAGTCTTTTTCTTTAATGAAGCCATCTTTCTTTCTAATAATGTCTTTTGATTGTTGGTTGATTGGTCAGTTGGTTCTTTTTTAATATGCATTTACTCAAGAGATCCTCATTATTACAGTAAGACAATAAAGAAGTTGAGGATTGAGACTTCATAAGTTGTTCTCTACATCATACATTTGTACGAATATGTTGGAAGAAACATTTCTTGCACTGGAGACAACAGATTGTAAATATCCATAGTATGCCATCCACTCAGACCTCATATATATAGAGCTTACTTGAATTTTGTCATTAGCCTTCCAGTGAAAATAAAGAACTTAAATTGAGACAGTCTGATTTAACTCAGTGCGCATCCTCATAAGATTGTATTGCTGGGATCAGAACAACCTACTTCATCATTGGTTTCAGTGTTGCACACTTTGCATATTGTACATCTGTTATCAGTACTATGACCACTTTGCAGCAATCAAAACTATTTCTCCATTCCCAAACAAGTTAAAACACTAAAAGATTGTTCACATGACAACAAACATTATACACGTAGTTCTTTCTTAATGCTCCTATCATAATTTTTTTCAACTTAATTTGTCAAGTTCATAACTATCACTTGAAACTTGCTGACAAGGAACCTGATAACACATCATATCAAATTCCATTTTACAACTGTTTCCTTGGAAACACAGGCATAAAAATGGGCCATGCACAATGGAACGAAATCAAACAAATTGAAATAAACCTTAAAGAATTTCCACTAATCACCAAATCTTTGCTTTGTTAGAACACATGCAAAAAACAGGGGTGACGAGTCTTATAGTAAAAGCATCAATACCACCACAGTGCTGTAGTCCCTACTTGTTTTGGCCCTGATTTGTTAAGGCTCTTTAGCACATATGTAAATTTAAGTGAATGAAGTATCCAAATGAACAGAACAAATCATGCACTTAAAGTTATTTATGTACTTAAGACCTGCACAAGAGCTGGCTTCATCTCCAGAGGCTCACTTGTTATTAGCAAGAGTGTATATATATGTATATACTTGTATATACTGCAGGTTATACATACATTTGTAGAAGACATGCTCAGGAATGATAGAAACATAAAATTCTCAAGTCTTCGTATATCATAAGTTATGATTTCTGATTATTTAAAATCCTGAAAAGATAACTGGATAAAGGTAGGGAGACATTAACATTAAGCAATCTGTTTATATAGATGTATAAATTTTATTTAACATTAAAATTGCATGCCAGCTGAAAGAAGTGAAATAGCTTTTTTTTTTTTAAGTTGACATTTGGAATTTTCTTTCACAAGTTTGAAGTGACTTTATAGCCAGACTGCAGATCATCCGAAAAGAGCACTGTGCTGAGATATTCTGCTACCTTGCTAAAATTTTCCTGCCCATTAAGCTAAGGGCTTTTTTAAAAATCATTAAACCATGACAAACTATCATGCAAACCAAAAAAATTTCCTCTATTTTATTGTAATCATTATGATAAAAATGAGTACGTAGGTTTCTGTGCTTGCATTCAAGATATAGTGTGCCAGATTTATATGGCAGGAGTATCAAAATGAGATAATATGAATGCAGCATTTCTCCCAATAAAGCAGTTACCACACACACAACAACAATTTAACTCTACAACTCCTTGGATTTAAAAAAGAAGAAAGAAATTTTACCAGAGATTGTTTTCAGAATGCCATGTTTTCCTAACATCTTGGTAAAATTCATAGATAAGCAAGGAACTTCCTTTAGGGTGTTTATTCCATTTCATCCATCACATGGTCTCTTCTGTCTTTCTCTCATACATCTGGTACCAACAGTGTACTGACTGATAACATAATTTAATTACTACATAGTATGTTCATGTATTTCAGATCTCACAGTACTTTGCAAAAGAGTTATGTATTTCTGTCTCTTTTCTATAGACAAGAAAACTGGTGAGCAAAGAAACGCCTCATCAGATAGAACTGGTTATTCTGCATAGTGCAAAATCCCCTGAGATTTGCACTGAGGTGCTTCAATTTCACAGCTTCTTCAAGAGTCTCACAGAGTTCAGACTGTATTGGATGTTTTTTCTGTCCTAAGCATAGAAAAGAGCATATAAAGCTTAAACAAGTATGTAAAGTGAAAGATATCTCATGTAAAGCTGAAAATCGGTTTCAAATACTGTAGAAAATCAAACCACTCTGTTTTAAGTGCTTAAACTTTACTAATATATTATGTAATAATATATTATTATGAATTATACAAATACAAATTTTGAAAGATGGAGAAACAGTTAATAAATTACTTGAATGTTCACTTATTTGGGGGCTGAACTAATGATCTCCTGAGGTTCCCTTTAACCGCTGCAATTCTGTGATTCTGTGATTCCTCTACTTCTCTGGAGTTTCTTGGTAGTATTTACCTGACATTCCAGAGTTCGTTCTCAGTTCTTGTAGAGAATTTTCATGTAGATTTTTCATGTAAGGAAAACAAACTTTTAGACGTGAAAAATCATGATAATCATTATTATTTAAATTTCTTTCTTCCATTCTTTGTGGTGGCAATTTCATCCTCATAGTTTTGGGGCAAAAGTTATCATGAAATATATCAGTAAAATATCTGCTGGCCCCCGTGGCATTCTCTTAACAGAAGTTAATGCATAAGAATTAGAACTAGTCATTTCAAAACTCTCTATTTTTCCCTGCTACTTTCAGTTCCCCATTTACTTTCAGTTTGAAAGCAGACAGCCTTAGGAAATCTCATTTCTAGAATTTTATGATAAATTATTTAAGGTGTAAAACATCCCAAATTTTCTTGAAATTGAGTTATTTACAACTAATTTTGTGATCTTGTTTAAAGTAGTACTCAATAATGATTTATACTTTCCAGAATGTTTTTAGCATTGTTTCCTTCCGAAGTTTAAGGCAAAATTTGTACTTACAAATGGAATACTGTGCGTTTTTTACTAAAGTTGTACTTAAATAAAGTATACTTTATGCTTTAATTTATCCAGGCCTATATAACATGAAGGAAACAACAAAATACAATTTTATTGCATACATTTTCTCATGAATTCTAAGTAGCCAGGAAGGAATGCACAGGACAGTGCTCTTCTCTGCTGCCCTTGCTATTAAATTCAGTACAGTGTTTGCTGACTAAAGGTTTAAGAGTAGGCTTTTGAAGCTCTGTTTTAATGAAAGCTATCATGAATTCCTACCTACTGGAAGGAGGATACTGAAGGCACCTGATGTTAGTATTTCATAGGATATTTTCTATCCTTAAATCATACATAAGATTCCATGGTCATTCTTGGAGATCTTCTTCTTGGAGGCAAAAGGATGTTATGAACTTACATACAGCACTAAATACTGTCCCATGCTTGAAACTGCTCTCTGCATCTTGCCAGAGGAGCAGTCTCTCTTCTTTTTAGCAGGGACTTTCTCCAGGAGTCGGCTTGAACTCCTAGTGAATACAGGCTGTGCAATGTTTCTATTCACACATTTGAGAAATGCCTGAAGTACCTTGGATGCTAGTAGGTGGAAACAGCAGGCAAACTGAAGATTTAACTCATGGATTTAGTTTGTACCTGCAGTTATTAAAACAGATACATGCTTTTCATTTGCACCGAGGTATTTTAACCCCAGCCAAATGCAGGATTTGATATAGACCTGCCACCTCCTACTGGGAGTTTTCCTTCTGGCATCGTGGCTTTGGTTCTCTTTCTAGCTATTGTCAAATTCTGGTGACTACAGTCTGTAATTTTATCCCACTCAGTTGTGCCAAATTGGGCAAATGGACAGTGTCAGGAGACTTGGAGTGATGCTAATAACCTCATGCTGTGTTCAATAGGTATCTGTAATCTTGCAAGGCCTTTATGCCCTCGGAGTAAAACAGCCAAGGCCCCTAGGGCTCTTGTTGCAGATGTAGTTGTACTGAGGTTTCTGTTTGCCTCCTTTTTCTCACCTTGTTTTTTTTGTTTGTTTGTTTTTTGTTTTTTTTTCTGTACAGTTGAGCTCATCAGGTTTACGATTCAGGAGCATACAACATGCACTGCCTGTGTGCAGGTGCCTTTCACCTCCTAGTCCTGAAACAAGCTGTTTTCCCACTTTATCTGCAAATTCTGCAGAGAATTTTGGCTGCCCAAAATACACAAGAGGATATATAGTGTGGGAGAAAGAAGTATAGACCATCTGAAAAAGACTTGAAAGTAAACCATGGTGCCTACTGGTGTAGCATCATGAATCTCAACATGTAAAATGTAGCTTGTGTCAAATGTAAGCACCAGAATTACACCCCCCCCCCTTTTTTTTTTTTTTTAAGAAACATTTCCCTTCCTACCTCTTTTTTTACATAATCTCCCTCTTCTCCTTTTTTTCCCTTATCTTCCAATATTTAAACATTTAGCTATTCCCACCTTAAAAAGAATAATGCGCAGTAACTAAGTCAAAGGACCCTAAATTATCAAAGAAATGAAGTATTAAAATTAGATCTCCCCAAAGGTTGTTGATTTCTAATTTTATGTACAGAGAGGAGGGTGGAGGGGAAGGTTTTGCTTTTCCCTCAATTCTGCCATATTGTCTGATTCACAGCCGGAGACAAACTGAAATGGCCATCTGGTTGATGTGCATACAAAAGGAGTGGTTTGCCAGACAAAGAAAGTACCTTTTATCATACAAAGCAATGCATCTCTTGTAAGACCTCCATTCTTTTGCCTCTGGTGGAGCTGCAGGTAGGTAGGAACAGGCTCTACCTACCGCCCAGATGTAGCAGCTGCTGTCAAAATATGGATGCAAGTACCTAATGTTCTAAGGGTTCTGATACATTGTGACATGAAATATACCACTGTCATCAGGAATATTTTCAGCTCCTAGTTTCTGATTTTAGATAGACCATTCGGAGTTCACTAATTTGCTCCCACCACAGGAGCAATTACAGGATTTTATGTTCAAATAATAGTACACAAACAATTAGAAATCGGGCTGAGACCACTGTGAAAATTGACCTTTCCAAATGGGGATATGCTTACAGTGCTTATGGCATCAAATGTGAGCATTTTGTGGCTGTATAATCCCATCCACAACTCTATCTCTCTAGTGTTTGTAATGGTAATTCTGTGTCCCCATGCACAAATGAAAGAAGTACATGCAAAGCATCCCCTTTTTGCCTGTATCAACTTTTGCAGTCTTAATCCAAACATTCAAATACTTTCAAATAATCACTTCATAATTCCAATTTACTCTTAATTTCATTTTTTTCCACTGGTACCAGCATACCTCCCTATTCAGGCTGTGCAAAATGTCCCCAGAATTTTAAAAGAAAATTTCACAGTAGAATGTTATGATCACTGTTCCTCTTTCCAGGTGGTAGCTGATCAGAGTAATGTGAGACATTCATTCTAGTTCACATGCACAAGATATCTGCTGTGTTTATGAATTAATCTTTTCCCCCTCTACAAGGTACTTTTGGTAGACAAAAGTCATTCATATGTATGAAATACTGGCACTGTTTTTTGAAATTCATCCTTTATGTCAATTTTCTCATCCTCTGTTCTCCATTGAAATTTGCTCTTGCTAGTGGACTCTGTTGACCTCCTCTTAAGGGGATATTTCATTGCCTTTGCTGCAGTGATAACCATGGAAGTAGAACATCCCATTTCCCCATAAAGCTGTCTGGGGAACTGAAATGGAAATTGCCCTGAATGGAAGAGACTCCACTCCTGAGAGTGGGTTGCTCTAGGTTGATATTCCCTTCCTCCTGATTTCCTTCAATTTTCAAAGATTTCTAAGGAAGATTCAAGGAGAATGCTTTTCTTACTATTAAATGGCCTAAGCAGAATGAAGTTTAAGAAAATGAAGCAAGCAGACATACAAAAGGAGGGTAAGGAGTGATCCTGGATTTCTAGGCGTAGCTGGAAAGTTCGTCTCCCTGGTATGTTGCAGGCATGGCAATATTATTAAACGTTCCCCAGGCAACGTTGCTAGGTTCCAAATTCTGTATTTTTCTTCCAGAAAATAAAATATTTTCCTTTTCCAATCAACTAACCCCTCCATCAATGTGTAACAAAATACCCAGAGTACATCGTGCAAAAGCTGTTTAATTTCTCTGTTACTGTCGTATTTATGCTGTCATTATGTCAAGGTCAGATTAAACTAAGGGACAATCAGCTTAAGTGTTGATCATGGAATCTGGGAGTGTAATTGCTGCAAAAAATTTTCTAATAAGGTTTTAAAGGTTCGATACATTATTTCAAAATAAATGTGCGCAAAGGAGATCTTGAAAGATGTTACTGAAATGTAAGTGTCAGTCACGCAAGAAGTAGAGATTTAAAAACAGTCTTTGTATTCACAGGTCCGTGACATGAAGTCCCTATTTGAAATACAATAAAAGAACATTCAAGGACAAAATCATTCCCCGCCTTAAATTTCCCTTAACTTCATTCAATTGTTTAAGAACCTATGTGTTTTCCTTTCTCATGACATATGACAACAAATTTCTGCATATTCACTAAATCTCTCTGTAGGAGAAAGACCTCCAGATTTCTGAGCCATGTAGCAGCAAATTTCCTTTGGACCTGTCTTGTTCTTGGTTGATCTAGTACATTTGTTTGTTGTAACCCACAGTGCTCTATGTGACATGCATTACATCACACACTAAACAAAAACCATTTATGATACTCAAAATAGCATCTGAAGTTGATTTCATTCATCTTCTGGTACATGAACCCACTTGAGTGCCTTTTTTCTAATAGGAGACAAAGCCTTTGCAGTGAACTTCTGAAGATCAAGGCAGGAGAAAATAAGCTTTCGAACAAGGGCTCTCCACAAAGTAGTTGCAGACTGAGGCTTTTCAACCAAATTACCTGACCTGGACTTATCTTTCATTATGGAAAGTACAGAGCAGTCTTCCCTGATGCTTTTGCAGTGAGCACCACACAAGTCAGCACAAGAAACAGACAGCAAATAACACAGCAGAAGAAGATAATTAAAAGAATGAAAACTATGATTTAGGAAGACCTCAACTGGTGGTTGCTTGTGGCAAGTGCATTAATTTTCCAGCATAGTTTCGAAACCTTAGCATTAGAATGACTCAGTGTCTCACTACACATTGGTTGGTTGCCATAATAAAGTCAGCTATTGGGATGCTTTGATATTTTCACATGAAAACTTCAATCTTATAGTGCTATTGCCCGCTCATGGATACCTTAACTACTGTATTTGTACTGTCCTTCAGACTGTATCAGAGGAAATGCCATGCAATACTCAGATGTTTCCCTGAGAATGGACTGGACACCACCAGAACAGACAAATGTGAAAGGTTCCAATTCTGGGACAAACTGCTCGTACACCTGGTCTACTGTTGTCCCTGGTACCACATTGCACAGAAAGGAATGCAAGACTCTATGACCACTAGTCAAACAGAGAGGTTAGACGCCCCCATGAGACTTGTTTTAAAGCTTCCTCCCCATTCTCTCAACAGATTCTCTTAATCAGATCCAAGTTAGCCTCTTTTTTTCATCTAGTTCCCAGAGAGCTGGAGTAGCAAAATACCATTCTGGCTGGTGAGAATGATGGTCTTACACCCAGACATTTTCTCCTAGTCTCCTGGTGTCTGTGTGCTGGTGAGAGAAGGCATAGTTCTTCTCTTGTGCATGAAAAAAATGTGACACAGTTAGAGAGAAATGGGGTTGCCAGTACCGAAACAACATACTTGTTTATTTTGCAGGCATAAAATGTGCAAAGCAGCAATATATGGTCAGCTACAGGTGCAAGATCAGTCAGATGGAACAGGAAGATGGAGTATAAAATGTGCCCCATGCTCCTCACCCAACTGGAAAAAATAATAATAATAATAACAAAAATTGCATTTGATAGAGCTCTGTTGAACAGAGAGAGATAAATGGCAGGGACTTCTTGAAATCTAGAGAAGATAAACTGCCATTTATAAAGTTTGAACCAGGACAAAGGAGTCTGTAGAACATTTAAGGAGTTATAAAGATAAAAACAAGTAGCTGGAAAGGCTAAGGGTGATGGGGACATTTTAAAATGTGGTGGTAGAAAACGCAACATGCAAGCGAGCAAACTGAGAAAGACAGTGACCATCTGCCATGCCGAGTGGGGATGCAGCCATCCATCCACTTCTCGTACCGACACAGCCCCGTGGCGGGTGCTGGGAAGACCTTGGGGCAGGACCCCATGGATGGGAGCAAGGCCATCCTTCTCTTCCTCTGTCACCTCCCATCACATCCTTGCTTCAGCCAGGCCTTCATGAGTGAGCTTGAAAACGGAGGCAAGTAGCATTAATTCAGCTTTCCTGAAGAAAAACTGAGTAAATAAAGTCAAGGATAGGGTAAACCTACTTTCACAAGATGGAAGTTAGGCTGGTGGCTTTGGGGGCTCCTGTTGGTATGAATGAAGGCTAAGGGTTCAGTTTGCTGAGTATTTTGCAGGATCTAGCTCCCGATCTGATGCTGAGTCACTTCATTGGGGTTCTTGGACACTTTGCAGGATTGCGCCCCTCATGGCTCTACCTGTTGTAGCAAAAAGGCTCTACTGAGGTATTCAACCAAAATCGGGAAACAAAAATCACTATATTTAGCAGTATAACATTGTGATTAAAATCACTATATTATGCAGTATTTTTAGCATAAATAGGAAAATCCAGCATTTAATACATAGTACTGGGTTCATTTGCAGTCATATAATAGCTGTCAACTAATGCCTGATAAAGCTCTGCCTAAATTGGAATTTTATGGTATCTATTTTATTATATACCTATATTTATTCTGACAAAAGTTGTCCAAACTTGTCCAAAAGACTAGGGGTCCATTTTATGTGCCTGGGTGTCCAAGCACCTGCCAGCTGTTTGTCCCTTGAATTGAGGACATCATGTTTTCAATTTCCTTCAATAAAGCTATGAATCTGGCAATTTGCTGGCCTGCTTCAGCTAAACAGAAAGGACAATTTGAGAAAGATCATAGTTCAGGCTCAGTCAGACGGAAACGATTGAAAACAGAGAGCTGGCCGCTATGTTTCCCCAATGCAGCTTGCTGTCGCAGTTTGACTGACAAACTGACTTTTTTGAGGTGCTCATGCCCATTTCAGTCAGAGTTTATTGAAGGTGATTTTGATCTTCTCCATGAGGCCACAGCAGCGGCCATGCCATCTGTCACCTTGATTGCATCGTGGATTCTCTGGAGAGAGTGCGATGGCTCCTGATCATTTACAGATTGTGCTGCTTTCGCCTCCATAAGGACCACATGCACAGAGCCAGATGGTGAACATACACGCTTATTATAAGTCTTTATCTCTGTGCAGGAAGGAGAGGCACCATTAGATCTCCCTCAGGAGCTCCTCTCCTCTCTACCGTCATGCTGCTCTTCAGCAAATACAGTCTTCTTCAGCTGTCATCAACCTACCTCCGAAAATTAAAAAAATAAACAATAATTCCATCAGCATGGGCACGAGATGTACAGGCTCTGCCACAAAGCAGCCCCCCCGCACACACACACACACACACACACATTCGGTCACTCCCGTGACTGTCAGCTTTAGGTGGAAACAAGTTTGTTTGTAAAAAGACAGCCCGCGTGTAATTAGGAGAGGCTTCTTTGTGAAAATAAAGCGATGCCGTCCCGGCCGCTCTTGGCACATTTCGCATTCAGCCCATCCTTTCTTGAAAGCAAAGACTGAGTGCGCAATCGCTATTTTCCAAAGGCAGCTTTGTTCTGTGCCTGTGCTGCCCGGGCTGCTCCTATTGGGATCTGCTTCGGGATGCTGTGTGTCACGGGTGGTGGGGCTGAATGGAAGGGCAATTCTGCCACACGGAGACGGGGGCAATGCCAGAGGTGCATCAATGCTGGACCGCTGCGAACAGCTTTGTCATCCTATGGCTGCAAAGAGCCACCCGACAGCATCTGACCGTGAGGGAGAGGGCAGCACCCACAGTCCGCATGCATCTTGGCTCTCCGGGTCTGTGTAGCCAGGTGTAGGGTCTGAGTGCTTCTACCCTACTGCTTCTCTTTGAACAGCAGACACCTCATTGCTGGTAGCAAACTTTTACTTGTCCCTGCTTAGCTGCATTTTCTCTTTTAAAGAAAATGTAATTGTTAAATCTTAAAATCTCAGCAGAAGAACCGTTGCAGGCACGCATTTCTGGGCTCTGCCAAGCACAGAGCATCCTTCAGAGCGAAGTGCTGGCCACCTTCCAACCCCAGCGTCTTTTCTGAAACACAGTGAGATTAATTTGTTTGTTTCTTTCTTAGAAGTGCTTCTTTCCTGAAGACACGATGTCAGGGAGATATGATTCAGAGAAGAGACCGACACATTCCAAAATGCTAAGGGAACTTGTTAAGGTCACTATCCCAGAAATGGAAAAAACATGATTTTTTTGTTTTTGTTTTTGTTTAAAATGAAAGAAGAGAATGTTCTGGGGTTTTGTTAAGAAATGGATGATAGAGCCAGATAGCATCACTTACATTGATTGTCCCTTGCTCTTTTCCTTTACGCTTGTTCCAGTGTTCGCTGTGATTTCTCTTTATTCATACTCCAGTTGGTAAGGAACTTCTACTGTGGAAAAAAAACAGTTTCACTGCTGGGATTCTGTCCCACTTTTCCCTTTATTCAGATTGTGTGGAAGAGAAAAGCAGATTTTTGTAAAAATATTAAATTGCTTCATAAATGAAAATGGGTTTCAATTCTAGCTTTGGTGGCTCACACAGGTTACAGTGAATCTTATTTTTCAGCCCCAGAGTAACACAATATCAAATAGCATCTTTCAATTTTGTCAAAAAGTCGTGTTTTAACATTTTTCTGAGTTCTCCACATTTTGCATCCTGAATGCTATGGCATCAAAAGGAAAGGGGGGAAAAAAAAAAAAGGAACTTCTCTCCATAAATTAGAAATAAGTTTTTAAATATGGAATTAAATAAGGGAAAACATACATGTATGCTTACTGTGTGCTAAGATCTCAAGCATATATTCAGACATTTTATTTGTCGTCCTATACTTTTGCTTAGGCTACTATCTGAAGTTGGTGTTATATTTTGTGAATCTGTAATTCCCCTAGAAAATATAAAGTCTCTCACTGGTACTTAGAAGTATGGAACATAGAGAAATCCTTCTGGCTACTAGCAATTGTATCTATCTCCTATTGTCTTGCTTTGTCCATCCCTAGCATACCTCCCCAAATTAGGCTACCATGTGGCTATCTTGTATCTCCTCTGTGGGTAGAATTTTATATTGTGCTCAAAATCTCTGATTAATCTGATTAGGCCAGTGAGTGACTAATCCTTTAATCTCCTCAAGAGCACTGTTATGTCTGCTGCGTGTCAGATTTGTAACTAGTAATCAGTTAAGTAAATGCTAAAAGTTAAGCAAAAACTATTTTGGACCCATTTCAGCATCTGCTTTTCATTACTGACCTTTAAAGTTAAAACTGTATGGAGAGCAGGAGTGAAAATCAGAAATTGCCTGTGGAGACAGCTCTGCTGCTGCAAGCTGTATCGGCCACCAAGGACCACCCAATGCTGTTCCTCTCTTCTAAGTAAGTGATTCAATTACAAACAGGTAGCTTCCCTTTGCTTTCTTTGTTTCTTTCACCCTGCAAAGCAAATAAAAAATATGCTCTCTGTATGCTTATAATTCAGAATGAAAATTCTACTGGCAATCAATTTTCAACTATTTGCTTTACCCTTGCTTTTCATTACAGTCAGAAATCTTTGCAATCTTCACCTGAGCAAACACAGGCACCAAAAAAAAAAAAAAAAAAAAAAGGAAAAAAAGAAAAAAGGGTTTTGCTTGAATAAAAGGAGACTGTATGTAGAAGGGGAATCTGGGGCAGAGGAAGGAAAAAGTGCAATCTTTGTAGAAAAAAAAAATGTGTAGACCTATTGCTGGCAGATGTAAAAGCATCAAGTCAATATGGTAACAAGGATCAATATGCCCTCAGGCAAGATATGATTATGACAATGCTGAATGCATGTATAAATTTACCACTCCAACTAGCTGCCTAGGAACAAAATAAATTCAAAGCAACCATGCAGAGAGGAGTCAAACTTGAGCCTGATATCCAGCTCATAAACGTAGCCATGACACAAGGAGACATTCCGACAGGACAGGGGATCACTTCCAGAGGAGCTGGGCCCTAGTGCTGCCCTTTAATGGACATCCCTATACAGTCCCAGCTCCACGTTCCCCACAGAAAGCACAAGGTACATCTAGCATAAGTTCTGCGGCATCTTCTGTCCCCAGACTGGTTTTATGTTTGCAACTGTTGGCATGCAGACTGCAGCTTGCCACCCGGACAATGAGGGCAGTGCCCCAGCCATGGAGCACTCAGGATGAAATTGGGGGTGAAGTGATCTTACTTGCCCCTTTTTGTGGAGGTATCTGTGAGGACTGCACAAACCTCACAAGGTAGTAAAACTACCACAGATTTCTGTAAACCAATCTATATTGTGTCTTTTCAAGAAAACCTGGGATAAAGAGCATCCATTAATTACTCTCACACTCACAAACCAAGCATTGTAATACAAGTGGTTTTTTATTCTTTTTATTTCACAACATATTTAGACGCCTTTATTTTACCTTGACAAAGAAGAGAGAGAGTCAGGTAAACACAAGAAATATCTAAGGAGGAATATGAGCACAATAGATTTTAGGCCAGATTTCCCTTTGGATGCACAAGCTGAACTCCCACAGATTTCAATGACAGCAACACTGACAGCAGTAGGAATCAGGCGTCCCCATCCAAGGGTATGATTTGGCCCATTGCATATGAGGGCTGTCCAGCTCATGGAAGCAGTGAGCAGTGTATTACAAACACTGCCTCTGTGCAATGTACTGGGGGTTTAAAATGCTCTGTGGTGTTTTCTATGCATCTAAAATGCATTTAATAAAGATAGCCAAGGCTGTTCAAATCAGTACCTGTTGAAAGAACAAACTCACTAAAAGATGTAAAGTTTGTTGGAAGAAGGTTATACGTTTAACAGTTTCTACTTGAACAGCCAAACAACCCTCATTTTATAGCCCATCTAAAGCCACAGTGCATCCACTGGAGAAAGACAGATTTTTCCCAGCCTTGCTTCCTAAGCTCATTTTTGCAAATGTTTTCTATCCTTGCTTGCATCGGTATCATTTCACCTGGACAATGGTAACGGCTCATATAATTATGACTTTGTACATGAGCTGAATTCCCTATGGATGCTAGGGCTCTTATTATCCTTAACCTCTGGTGGTGAACTCTCACATCAACAGAGTGACTGAGGGTTCAGCAGGTGGCTCAGATGAGAAGGGTGGTCACGCAGGGCCTGGCAGCTGATGGGTAGGTCGTTAGCACTTATGGAGTGCAACCACCAAGGAAGAGAGACACACATAGGTCCTTTGCTCCAGTTCTTCCCTGCTGAGTGGCATCACCAGAAATTGGTTGCAGCAGAGCCATCCTCTCTAGTGCAGTTTCCTATATTTTTTCATTGCGGTGATTTTGTTAGCATCTCCCATTAAATTAATTTCCACTCTTTTCTGTGTCCAGACACACTGGACAAGAGATTACAGAGCTCTCGCTAGCATAAACTCTTCACCCTGGGTGTGAGATGAGGGATGCTATTTTCCTTCTGCTTCTTCCCCCTCAGTCCCTCAGACATGCTTTCAACCTGTACCACTTGAGTGCATTGGTAGAAAGAAACAACGGCTCCCCAGGGCAGACGTAAGTCTTCCTTCTGGCTGTAAATATGGTTTGGGAAACTGGTGAACTTAACATGGCCTGGTCCATGTAGCAGGCAGGGAAAAGGGCTGTCGCCAGGAGGGACTGGTCCTGATCCTTTAGTCTGGTCTAGCTGAAAAGTCATCGAGAAAAACAGGGAAATCATGTTGTTTAAAAGTATTAAATGCAAAGTCCTGAGAATTATTTTTTTTAAGATCTGCTGAAGCTTTTTCCTTGACGACTCTTTGTTTAATTTAATGCAGAGTTTCTTCAATCCTTCTAAAATATTTTTTTCCTTCTTATGTCTAGACCACATATTTTATATCTCTATACATTTATATAGCAATGTAAAGCAATATACAGCAATATAGAAATGTAGCAATGAAAGATTTCTATATTCTTTTAATGCCCCACCTCTTCCAAGCAACAAGGAGTCATCAAAGTCCACCCAGCACCACAAATTATTTCAGCTCACTTCTAACAGTCTGCTTTGCTCATTCTCTCTTCATTTTGTGCCTGATGTTGCCATAAGCCATGGGGAAAGTGGAGGAGACCCTGTAGGGTCTCTTCCCTGGACACAAACAGCATAGGGACCAAGACAACTGCTCAGAAACAACTGTGTTTGTGCCTGTTCCCAGGTTGGGTCACACCTGTCTGGTATCAGCAAGTATCCTGGAGTACCTGCAAGAAACTGAGAACTTGCAATCACCTTTAAGAAGAGAACAAGGACAAGTACAAAGAAAAAAAATGACAACTAGGAGCACATCACTGGATAGGAGTGAAATGCAAATCCTGTGACTATTACTTCCCTCCAGAATTGTACAACCACAGGGGGTGTGATAAACCATCTGTAAAACTTTCAGAGAATAAATTTCATGTCTTAGTCTAATTTCTTCCAGTCATATTAAATGCAGAGCTAAGTGGGGATTTTCTTCCCCAGGAAACTGTGAGCTTAGTTGAAACTCTGAAAATGTGGAGCTTAGTTAACAGTTATCCAGACATCTCAGATCTGACCTGTGTACTGACCATCTCTGGTTCCCTTAAACCCTTTGCATTTTTCAGTCACAGTGCATGTGCTGGTAGGTTTCAATCCTAATTAACAATTCTGTATTAATGTTCCCACACAAATCCTGTTTCCCTGGAACTATGGAATATACATTGAATTTTGTTTTATAATACTGAACATAAATTACATGCACAGTATGGTAAGTGAACATTGAAGCAAAACCTGTAGTGATTTAAGAGCCAGTATTTAAAGTATATTCTCATCCATGTGGGCAAGAAGGAGTCAAAGCCAACAAAGAACTTGCTGTTTTTCTCACTTGGACATTGTTGAATTTGAATTCATGTGTGTCACCAGAAAATGAAATCAACAAAAACAGTAGAGTCTGAATCATTCTTTTCACACTATTAAGGATACAATGACCTTTCTGTATAAGAACCACATGCTAATGAAATTGCTGATAGTCTAAATATCTCCAACACAGAAACAGACCAACTAAAGCAACAAGAAGAAGGAAGTAACCAAAGTGAAGCTATAATGACAACAGTGACCCATTTGAATATCCTTATCTGCATGAGACAGATCAATTAAATAAATCTACATAGATCAGTCTCCTAGGTCAATTTAAAAAATATACAGTTTGATGCCCCCAACAAAACCGGGAAATCAGATGATGTATATTCATTTAGGGTTTAATTTATTTGAAATATTTCACTATGAAATTTTTCACTGTTTTTCTTCCCTGTCTACATCCATGTAATTTGAACACCGCACTACACCAGATTCCTCTTATTGTCTCTTTTGAGAATGAGGTGTTCATGCCTGTAGTACACAATTAGATAGAGATAGCCTTACAAACCATTTGGGGATGAACACATATATAATATGCACCACATTGTGCTTTACAGTGGAATTAATAATCATGTCTTTAGATTGCTTTATGCTTCCCTTTCCGTAATGAAATTAAATCACCACCACCGGTGCATCAAAGCTGGTTTGTTTTCCTATGACAGAATTCCAACATAACTGCCAAAATATTCCATGATTTCTTTTCTTCCAAACCACTCATTGTTTCCACCAGCCTTTCCTCTTCAAACTTAGCAGCTGCAGTTCTTCTGTACAGATGAAGACAAGAGGGGAGAGGGGAGAGCAGTAGCTGCAATAGTTTATGTTGATGTGTGGTGTCCATATGGACAGTATAACTTAACAGTAAGGCTTTTCTTTACTGGGTTTGATCCTGGCCCCAGGAGTCAAACTCTGGCTGTTAGGGGACTTGTTGTAAGTAATGGTCATTTGTGTTTCATAATTATCTTGAATAAACACAATTAGTTCCACATTCTGCTGTTTTCTTCCTAAGGCATCTGTAAACATTCTGTACCATTCTAGCAAATAGCTTTTGGCAATCTTTAAAAAAAAAAATCCAAAAAAAAAAAAAAAAAAAAAAGAAAGCAAAATGGTTCTCAGTGGATCCTTTTAATTTATTCTAAGGAGCATGCCCAGAGGAGCAATGAGACCTAGTAGAAAATAATGGCAAAGGGATATTATCTTTCACTTAGTTAACCATTGTAACTCACTTTGAAGAATCTCCAATCGCAGTCCTCATGTGGTTAAATTAGAACATGGACTCAAGAGTTTTCGCTTCAGGGTTTCTCCCATAAGTCAGCCTAACGTCTTTGGTATAGAAATAATATAGGCATCCTACTTCCATTCTCACATTCTAAAAGATCTTTAGCAAAATTGGCCAAAATCTTTAATAAAACAAAGAAAAGGAGTGTAGATATTTTTAAATACATCCATGCAAAAATCTGTGCTTTTCTTAAAGCTACAGATGCTCTGTAGCCTTTGAGCACTGAGCAGTTTATTTCTCCTCTCTGTGCCTCATTTTCCCCATCTGTGAGAGAGAGGGAGAGATAGCATTTGCCCACTTTTGTATTTCTCTTTCAACTGAAAACACTGCAAATTCATAGTCACACCATCCCCATAAAATAGTCCTTAGTGCCCCTTTTATTTATGTACGGTTAAAATATTAGAATAATATTTCATCAAGATAACGGGCTCTTTTTTTTTCCCTTGCATATTAGGAAAACAGAAAATCAGTAATCCTTGCCCCTTAAAAATGAAGAACTTTGCCAAACAAACAAAAAAGCAACAACAACAAAAACGAAACAGCTTATTAAATAAGGAGGAGGAGGCGTTGCAGTCATTGTTCTAGCAAACAGGCAGTTAAAACTGGGTGGAAAGTGTCAATTGGTAAAATTAGCTAAAAAGTTAGTTTGAGTTTTTGCCCTACATTTGGACTATCAAAACTGAGGCAAACTTTTCAAAGCAAATTGCTGAGGATTGCCAAGTTAACAAGCTGTTCTGTGCTGCAAGGGACATATTTATGGACATACTTTCAACAAGACGTACCTAGTGCTACCAAGCTGTGCTGTACTAAAGAGCAGTAAGTATCAGATAAACTGATTTTTTTTTTAAATAAAAGATTTCACACATGAGGATGATAAAGCACAGCTCAAATATTCAGAAGTGTACAAACTAGCCCTCCCCTCCAAACCCACCCTTCATTTCTCTTATGATAGCATCTAAACAAAGCAAGAGAAACCAGGGAATTCAAATTTAAGGTTATTTCACATAATTTTATAATCCATGAACTTGTAAAGAAGACACTGTACAGTTAATTATGGATGAGTACAAGGTCTTCTGTGGGAATTCTTATTTTAGTAGGGTTGTGTGTAGCACCTTTAATGATTTTTCAGAGTATGTCTTTCATATATATCAACTTCTCCCTCCTTAAGAGATTAGTGAAGATAATTCTAGCCTACAAGACAAACAAAGTTAATAAAGCAAGAGAAAATACCTGAGAAAAGGCCTTATTTCTAATCTCTTTTATAAGGAGCAGAGAATTTCATGGCAATTCTCTCCAAATTCGATCTTTATCACTTCTACACAGAGGGCCAAATACACTGAATTTCTTTATAAGTTCCTGCCAAGGTAGATTCTAACTCTGGATACTGGCCTGTTTCCTCTATACACCTGTAGCCCACAGTCAGAGTACGGTGATAGGTTTTACTTCACTTCCTGCTCACAGAATGCTGAGGTCTTTTCTGTTACCTGGGCTAAGAACATGCCATGTGGAGCACACCCATTCCTGGGAGGTCACCCAGTAAACAACCATCATACACGTAAGCCCACAAATGGTGTTATAAGACATGCCAGAGAATGCTTTCATAGTCCATAAACAAAAACGATTCTAAACCAACAGATTATTTGCCTTCAACCTCCTTTGTATACCCTGGTTTAAATCAGAAATCTGGTAGCGAATAAGTAAATCATGTCTATGAACTTGTGTCAAAGCTCACTGGACATTCTGCATCTACTTATGTATCCAGAAATGCTATGGGCTTATTTTATGAGATACGTGTCAAGAGAAAGTTTTCAAAAGAGAAATTTTCAGCCTGAGTAGACACCAGTTTTCCTCTCTGGTGCTCCCAGAGAGTCAATATTCTCCACAGAAGTGAGAGTCAATATTCTCCACAGAAGTGCAGGAGCTCCAATTGAAGCTTATTCAAACCAGAACCCATGTCACTCACCAGGAGGCAAATCCAAGATTTAAAAAAAAGTAGGAGAGATAGCATTTTTCTCCTATAGATCTTTTTTTTTTTCATGTAACCTTAAGCACATTTCTGAGTAGCTGCTGTCTCCCGTGTCATTTGTACATTGGAAGTGTCATATAGAAGCATCTGCAGCTTTTTTAGAGATGAAATACTTACATTCAGAGCACCTTTTTTAATACTTCTGAAAGAAGTGTATCTATTAAAATTTTCCGTTATTCAACAAATAAGAAGTTTAGTTTTCATTATTTTAAACTACAAAGTACTGAGTAGATTAAATAGGTGCAAAAAAGGCGGTTGAAATACAGGATCACAAATAACCAAATGTAATCTAAATAAGTCATCTGCATGCAGCACAAAAACAAGAACACTGAAGAATGTTTTCTCACTTTCTTTCTGGACTCCTACTGTTCCCAAAAATGATTTAACATTTACCTTTCTTTTAAGAATAACTTTAACCTTCGGGGCTCTCAAGGATATATATGCCGATTTATCCATTTCAGACGCAACAGTATCCCTCCCTCAAATATCTGAAAATGAATTCATTTAATGCCTGTAAGTCAGACTTCTTTTTAAGTGTGAACTCGAGTTTTGGAGGATTTTTTTCCCTCTAGTTTTGGTAGAAGATATTTAAGCAGAAAGAGCAGCTTGTTTCCTTGACAGCAGAGAACCAACTGTTTTGGTTTTCTTTGTTCCATGTCTGTTCAACATACTGTATCCATAGAAATAGCTGCTGTCCCAGAAGTTCAAGCATTTTCTATTACATATACCCAAACAGGGGGTTAATGATACCTTAACTTTGCAATTTTCCCATTAAAAAAATTCACAAATATAAAAAAAAGAAAAAAATGTTGAAAAAAGAAAATGTTGGAAAGAAAAGCAATGTTGTACATTCTGCATGTTTTCTGGTTTATATTTAACATTTCAGAACTACCAATATTAAGCTAGCTATCTGAGAAATAAGGACAAATGTAATGCATTCCTTACAATGCACGTTGGTGACTGGCTGTTACAAAAGAAACTGCTACTTTTACCATTGTTAGAGCCACATAACTTGGTGAACTGCTTATTTAAATGTGCCAAGTCTCCTTGTTTGTAGCAGTCCTGATACTTCACCAGATATTTTCTTCTACTTCAGAAATGAAGTAATAGAAAATCAGGTAACTTAGGTTTGAGGCCCTGGAACAGGTTGCCCAGAGATGTGGTGGATGTCCCATCCCTGGAGATATCCAAAGTCAGACTGTACAGGGCTCTGAGCAACCTGATGTAGCTGTAGGTGTCCCTGCTCATTGCAGGGGAGTTAGACTAGAAGACCTTTAAGGGTCCCTTCCAACTCAAATGATTCTATGAGTCTATGAGGTTTTACATCTGAGGATCAGACTCACTTCTAAGACAAAGTCACAGCTGATGAGGGGTACTCAGATGGAACCTACTGCTGTGCCTCCTTTAGCTTCCCTTCTTTTCCTCCTCATGCACCATCCAGCTCTACCCCTGCATGAGGAACACCACATCACCTGCAGCTTATTGCAATCTGTGAAATGAGTGCATAGACATTTTGAAGATGGAGACTGGAAAATCCTCAGTAAAGATGAGCATGGAAGCATCTGGCTCCCTTTTTCTCCCCTGGAATGATATTTTATGAAGGTGCTTCCCACCATGAAATGTTCTCTGAGCAAGGAAAACTTTCCAGAGAGCTATGAAACAATGAGGAGGAACATGACACTGAGGTTATAACTAGAATAAGTTTGTCACTTTTGCTTCACATCCTTTGCCTGTAGTTGTTTACAACACACTGGGTGTGCATGCAGAAATCACAGAGGCAGTCCATACCTTCCAAAACAGCAAACTACCCTTCAGGTGTCAAGATTCTCTACCACAAGAACAGGTGTGGGGAAAGGGGGCAGGAAAGAGCTGTGCTACACAGCTTAATTAAATCATAAATCACCCACTTTAACCCAGAACAGCCCACTTTTCCTTTTTCATCCACAAACGAGGACAACTCGCAGCGCTGTGCTGCCCGGCGCAGGGGAGCTCTCTGGCAAACCCCAAGTGTTTGAGCTAAGAGGGGGTCTTGCTCCAGGGCTGGGGGAAGTGTGAGCCCCCTGCCCCTCCTGGGCCATGGAATATAGATGAACTGTGAGAACAAGCAGCCGGGCTTGTTCCTGTGAGCCGCCTGCCTGCTTGCTCTGCCTCTTTGTGTGTATGTATACATGTGTGTGTGTGCTGGTGTGGGTGTAAGTACACATTTGCAAAACGTAAATAAATATAAACAAGCACGCACTCGTATTTCTGCACAAACATTTATGCAGACACACAGAACATGAAAAGAAACTACAATGAAGTAGCATCATTTTACTCCTGGTGCTCCCTGCGTATGGAGGAAATGTATGGGCAACGGATTTTTTTTTTCCAAGCATGAGCTCAGCAACATCACAAAGCCTGATTTCCAACATGGCCTTTGCAGAATTGCTTTTATCACTTTCTCTCATTGTGTCCTTATGTACAAGGGTAAAGACTATTCTGCTGCATCCAAGTGCAGTGTGCTGAAGGGAGGGTGAGCAGTGGGGAGCCGTGCCTGTGCCACTGTCCTTTGCCTGTTCCTGATTCCATGGCCCGAGGCAATGGTTTGCATTTTTAGGACAACAGCCGGCTATCTGCAAGCAGGAGACCACTCGTCAGGCTTCATTACTGCACACAAAATGACACTAGTGAGCCTGTGGTCACAACTGTGCTTATGGTGCGCTGAAAAGCCATTACATCTCATTGCAACAAAAAACTGCACGAATGTACAGGCTGACCAGCCCCATAAATTGCCAAAAACCTGACAGATCAGCTTATTTATGCAATGCGGTACCTGCGGTATGAGTTCTGGATAAAGGCTACAGTAAGAGACTGGAAACTAAGAGATCTTTTCATCAAAGTTGTTACATTTTAATAGGCAGTGCTCCTGTTTTCTTTATTGGATACTGAAAAAATAAAGAATTTAATTCTGCTGCATGCTTGCAGCATTAGGCATGGTCAGCTGAAGTGTCTTCCTCTTCTCCACATTATCAACCTGAAAAGCATAGTTAAAATCTAATGATCAGCATTAATGGCTTTTCATGTTTGATAGTGTTATTTTTCATTGTTTAATTTTTTAATATGGATCACATGAACGCATCTGATATATAGCATTTTAACTTAACCATAAGTGAACTCACTTCTGCTACAATTACCAACATTGTTATTTAAGTTGGATAATGACTGTATATAACCATTTTGCATGTAAAGGGTAAAACTGAAAGAGACAAAGAAAATGCAGCAATTGGGATTCTGGAACATTCCCTTCCACAGGAAATTCATATCATAACGTGGCTAGTATTTATTTATTTTGCAGTTAATTTGCACTCATTGATGAGAGCGGGGAACAAAAGCACTGGGGGCCACATTCTGATTGCGTGTGTATGTGTCCATATAAGTGCAAAGGGAGAGGGGATAATTTTGTCCTGGGGAAGTAAGATTTGTAGAGAGATTCCTTTTTCTCTGCTATAATTGGGGAAGCTGAGAGGCTCTCAGGCTCCCAGTTTTTTGTCAAGTAATCTTATATCCCTGGCATCATTTGGTAAGCTCAGGTGTAAGACCATAAAATAACTCAATACTGTTGATGGGTTGTGTTGGCACATTCAAAGTCTAAACAAGACCAACATCAGCCTTCATCATTAATAAAATTGTTGTACCCAAAATTCACATGTATTTCCCTTTCCTCAAAAATACTCCTCTTCATATTCTCATACACACATGTTTAAAAGCATACATGGTTATGGTGACCAGGAGGAACTCATTTCTGTTGGCAAAAGTCCTCACCTCTGTGTTAATAGATTCTTGCAAGTGCAGGAATTTGCTGTAGGTCTTGCATCCAATCTGTTAATGGTCATCAGAGGTCTGTACAGCAATATTCTATATTACTATATTCTACTGCAATAATGCCTGACCTTCCAGCCCAGCTCTCCACTTTCTCAAAATGTGAAGCATGCTGGGTATGGTAACACGGAGGGGGAGGGCAGTTCTTTACAGAAAATACTTCAGGGGACTCAGCCATGTGGATTGAACTTTACCTGGAAGCTGCATTAAACTTTTTCAAGGCCTCTGGGTTCAAAAAATGTAGGATGCTGTCACATTGATTAAGGATCTGGGTCTTGACAGAAGGTCCATCAGCTGTAACTTTGAAGGCCACAGATATGACGATGGAAGTATAAAAGCAGCCCATGGACTTGTGAATGGTAATGCATTACTTTAAAAAGATTGATATATTGTCACTGTAACACCTACCAGTAAGAGGAACTAATCTGCCAGAGGTTTTTCAGCATTCCATCATCAAGTTTCTCCTATAGTGACTCTTGCCACTGATACTGAGTTATGTGGCTATAGGCATGCTGTAATGTGCTTTTTCCCAGCACATATAGAGCAATACATACAGGTAATTGCCTCCACCAGCTCACACTGGAGTCAGTAAGAGGCATTTTTATTGAAAACTGCAGGACTGCTTTGTTGCATGCAAAATTAGGGATCGAGACTCCACAAACTGGGTATCAAGGAAGACCTATCAGTAATACCAGCATCATTTTTGTTGTGATTGCTTAAGCCTGATCTTGCATAAATAAATACCATGTTATTCACAAATAAGGCTGAGATATAGCATAGTCCAATACATGGAAAAAATAGACCAATCGTTTGACAGCTACAATTCTGGAACAACAGAGAGACAGAGCACATAGAGTTTTTTCTCCCATTTACAAAAGGAAGCAAATTTTATAAATGACTTTTACCCAGGGAAGTGGCTTTGAGCTGAACTGTGACCTAAGAATGACATTATACATCTCTCTTTATATCATCAGGTGAGTGCACATACTCCTGGTGAAAGAGCCTCCCACTGGTGAGCTGGAGGTCCTTGCCCTGGAGGAGAAGCAGCAGCAGAACAGGTACCTGGCACTAATCAGCAGCACCATGAAGGAGGCAGTAAGATTTCTGTTGTTCTGTGTGTGCCATCTGCATGATACCCTGTTTTCTCGGCAGTGATGTGAGCTGACCCATTTCCTTTACATATTGCCTGCATGAGTACTGCCCGTTTTGGTATCCCCACCAGCTCGGGAAGGAAATAGCAGAAACAGTTTTCTATATGAGGGTAACAGGAGACAGAGGCCAGCGTAGTCACAGCATCACAGTGCTTTACAGTCTAGTTATTATTTTAATTAATTCCAGCAGTTTAAATATAGAACATTCAGTGCACTGAAAAATACTTCAGAAAAGCTACAGGTATACAGACCAGAAGAACTATCAGCCTTATCAGTTCTAAAGATGAAACCATTTGTCCACTGTATGTTTAATAACATCACAGATAGCTGCTGAGTATCAGAGTAATATCAACTCAGCGAAGCAGAAGGAATACCAGAAACTGGTCTTTTATTGCCATCCAGCTGTAGCACCTCCTGGAGTGCAAAATTAGGGAGTTTAAAAGCATTGACAATAGTAACGAATACTCCTCGTTCATATGGTGTTGTGCATTGCATTTTAAAGGTGCTGCATGTATCTTAAGTGAAAAATGAACACAACTTCCCAGAGTTTTCAAAGAGATGAGGCAAACTGAAATAAAAAGCAAGTGAAGTGTACCTGCATACAATAAAAGCAACATTTTCTAGGGCGTGCTGAATATTCTTTCCTAAGCATCCTCCAATGAATCTGGTGGTCTAAAACAAGTGCAGCTGAACACAAGACCAGCAGTGACAGTGGGGCTCCTTTCATAACTTTACACCATCATTACCTTCTGGCATCTTTTTTATCTTCTTGTATACTTCAAGATACATTTTTAAGCAGCTTTCTGTCACTATTTTATAAGAACATGTTGACCTTTTTCTATGTCCTGGGGATCAAGCACAGGTGCACAAGGAGAAACTATAAATTCTAGCTATGTTTCTAACATTGATTAGCTATTAGTTTTTAACACTAGTGCCTCCAGAGGCACTGCAGACAAGCCAGCAGCTAACTCAATGTCTGCTGTGGGACTGGCACATTACAAGAGGCAGTCACTGCCCAATACTTCAACTCTGTAAGCAATGCAAGTCACTATAACTGCCCTTCTTCCTAATTTCATTTGTTTTAATTATTTACCTTCTAGAACAGTCACGCCTCAAGTTACCGCCTGCTAGAAGTTAGCAACAGATAGTTCATGGCACCTCATAGAAATCACCAGTAGTTGGCATGAGCAGAAAGAATCCAGAACAGAAACCAGATCCCAGTTCCAGAGAAGCTCTCCATGCTCCTGATTCAGCCTCTGGAACTCTTTCTGCAGCAGAAGGACTTGCTGAATATTTGGTTATCAGTTTTCTTCTCATCCATACCCTCAAAATTTTTAATCCTGTAGGGATAAGTGATTGTTACACTACCTACATAAAAGAATGACATAACAGTTGTGCTACAGAAAACTCAAATATGCAGATATTTTAATTTGCTTTAAGTGTTCCATCTGGAATATCACAATGAACTATTTACTGCTGCTCCTATATTTAAAACTGGTAGGCTACACTTAGAGCAGCTGTTAAGTTAATAATCAGTGGGGGACAAATTGATACATAACTTAATATGCCAGTCTTTCAAAAGCTCTTTAAGTAGTTCAATTCTATTACAGTTTCAAGATTTACATAGTCGTAGCCTTACCATTTCTAGAGTGAATCTCTTAGGACTCACTCACTGAGCTTCTGAAGCCCAAGATATCACCTAAGACAATCTAAACGAGGAATACTGTGTTTGCCAAATACCTTGATATGTTGCTTTTAAAAATCTCACAACACCTGAGTTCCAGATACAATTTTTTTTAGCAGCACAAAAATTATTTCTTCTTCCCCTTTTCCTTTCTCCTCTTTTTAAGTCACATCACATAGGTTTCATTGCTGTGCTCAGTTTTTCACTCACAGTTGCAATGAAAACCTGCTGAAGTCATCATCACAGAAATGCAGCCCAAGAGCCATGATTTCTGGCTCCAAATACTTAATTCTGTCATCATTCTTCTCTCAGGGCATTCATCTCTTTTCACAAAACAAACATGGGACAAAAAATCGTATTAAGAACTGGATGATCATCATGCTGCCATGAATGTATAGCTTTGTTGTCTTTAAGACACCTGGAGCCATCTTTACCTCTTCTCCACACAGCCAGGACCTCAAATGTATGTGCAGAGGAAACCACTATTACCACTACTTTTCCATGATAGCTGATACTCAAGAAACATGAGGCTTCAAATGGTAGGAAAGGAAAAAGATTTGATCTTAGGAGGAAAAAAAACAACAGCACAAAGACAACAAACCACAATGGAATCAATATTATTGTGTTGGGAGGTTTTAAAGAATGAACTAGCTAAACACTGACTTGCTAACACTGATGTGCTCCATGGCTTTGATGTAGATGGTCATGCTGGAGGGCAGGGCACTGACTGCTCACCCATTTGAACTTTCTGTCACTCCTGTTTTCTATGATTCAAATGTGATGGGGAATTTAACCCAAGACTGGAAGATAAGGTGAAATGGAAAACTGGAGATGATCAGATGCTTGAAGGTAACAGTCCATCAGCACTTTCCTACCCCATGGCTCCCCCCTCTATCATTGCTCACCTCTTATTCACCTTCCCGCTTCTTTCACCCGCAGTCTCTCATTTTCAGATGCTCTGCTTGCTGGCTTGCACCTCCCTTTTGATCTGGAGCAGCTGACATCCAGCACTCAGAGTTTGTGACGAGATTGGCTTAAATGGAGTCACTTCTCTGGCGATGAAACCGAGAGCAGATTTTTCAGCCCCTTCTCTCTCACACCCTCTTTTTCTCACCACTCATCCCCCTCCTGCTTTAGGGTGCTTTAATGTGATGAGGTGCTAGATACAGTCAGCCGAAGCTGCTGTTTTAGACTGGTTAGTGAGAGCAAGCTAACACATGTGTGCTGTGTATACATATTTTATTATTACCTTTCTAGCACATTCGGGTCTGTCAAAGGAAGTATGGCTTTATTTTGCAGTTTTCTGTTATATTTAATGTTTTACACTTCAGGAATGCTTTATAAGTAGGGCATAAGTTGTGGGAGCAATGGAATTCAAATCAGATACACAGCCTAACTCCAAGTCCCCTATTAACTTTTTCATCTCCCTGCAGAAGTTGTTTCTGTCCATATTTTTATTTCAGCTGGGCTGAGTGGGAGAAAGAACTCTAAGGGAGGTCTTAGCAGATGGTTGTCACAAACTGCATACGGCAATTGAGAATTAGTGTGCAAGCATATGCAACCTGGTACAGTATGAAACATTCCAGCATATGAACATTGAAGTAAATCAAGCCTGGACAGGTTTTTTCATTATTATTATGAAAATTAGAACTTAGTTTTTCTTTTCTTTTGAACATACGGATCTCTGGGTTTTGCAACATATGAGGCAAATTCTTGACTAAAGCATAACTCCTCAGAAATAGAGGTAGTTAAACTTAGTATGGATTTAGTTCACTACATTTAATGCAAAAATAAAACATGCACAAATGCAATCACTGTAAATATACGTACACGCGTATCTGTGAAGCACCTGATTTTATCCTTATAGTTCCTCTTGCTCAATACGTTCTCTGAATAATCTGTGAAAGAAACCTACTAATGAAAAGAATGGATAAGAAAAGTATAGAATATATAATAATAATACTAAATCCAAGAAAAATAACTTAGATACATATGTTGATTTTGTTGTTGTTGCCGGATGTTTTTTTTTTTGTTTTTTTTTTTTAAATAATATTTTGTTTTTTCCTTTTTATTTTTAGAGAAGGGGAACCTTTTCTAGAAATACCATCTGGAACTGGAAAATATCAAGTGGAGGAGCAACCATCCCTTTGTAGGTCATGCTTTGAACAAGCAGGAGGAAGGATTCTGGGACTCTGCCTTGAAATGTGGCAGTGTTTGAGCAGGTCTTTCCCTGAGCAGTGGTTCAGGGAGCATCTGTTCCCCTGTGCCCTGGTTCCAAGCTGCAGGATTGACCCTGCTCCAGGCTGGTGTCACCCATCTCCCCTCAGCTCCTTCTGCATCATCCTCTCTGAGCCTGGGGTGTGGAGAGGGGGGAGCAGGGAAGGGGTTTAGGGGGCAGCTTTTGCTGTGAGGGAGCCTCCTGGAATCTATGCCTCAGATCTTCCTTAACCTTCCTGGTTGCCCTTCTCACTAAGTTATGGTAGAAAACTAGAGCTGAAATGGAGAAAGGGGAAAGAATGCAAATACTGGCACACAAGGAAACAGTGAATTACATATTGGTCGACCAAAACACAAATCAATTCAAAACTACAGGAGTCCACCAACATGCACATAAATCATTTATAACGATAATCCAAGGCTAGGTCCAAATCTCATTAAAGTATATGAATCCTTAATCTATTTTGGCAAAAAAGAGCCAATACACATTTTTTCTTTTTATCATAAATTACAGTTCTGTGGCACTGTGCAAATATTACCAAGCTGTAAGACAGCTGTGCTCCATTAAAATGTGTAATGGTCGCTGATTTCTTACAGCACATGGTCATCAGGCTGAATCTACAGCCAGTAATTAGGAAGATGAAATGTTTAATTGTGCCTTAATTTTGATAAAATTTATCTGTCACACATCCCGTAGTCAAGCAGTATGCTCACAAATCAATGTCATCAAGCCCGAGCAAGAACTGAAGCACCACACTCTTATTCCTGACAGATATATTTGAATATCAAACTGGATAAGCCACCAGACTAAAAAAACAAGCAAAACTTTCCTGATGAGCATGGCTCCTGAGACTTGTCTTGCTGCCAGTGCTATAGGACACAGAGGTCAAAGTCAAAGGTGCGTAGCAGTCTTTCACCTCTCACTCTGCAAATTCCTAGAGCGTAGTAGTAAGCATAAAGAAGAAAATGCCAAAAAGCTTCTGACTACTTGAGACTGGGGAAGTTGGATCAGGCAGAGGTTTTCATTCCTTTCTGTCCCTTCCCTTACTTGTTCTCCAGCTGAAAAACCATGCGAGGCACAGCCAGCGTCCATTGTGTAGGAGAGATGCAATCACTCACTTCCCTGCTGGCAGTACAGCAGTGCATATTACAGCAACCAGTCATGTGCAGATTATTACCACACATATGCATTATTATTTCTTTTTTTTTTTTTTCTTTTTTTTTTGTTTTTCCCACACTAGAGTACACGACGTGCCAAAATGGTAAGGCTCTGCCTTAGTAATGTCCTGATCCACTTTTAAAAATGCATGCTTTGTTTTTAATACATCCAAATATGGGGCCCATTTTTTCATGAACGATTTTTTTCTTTCTTTCTCATTTGCTTTGTATCAGTCTAACAGGAACAGTTACCCAGGATAGACTGACTACTTCACCATGATGGTAGGCACAGTGGCTGCTACTCAATAATGCTTCTTAATTGTTTTCAAAGTACCTTTGTTGATATTGTCCATCTGTCCTACTGAAGACACTGTAGCATCTCAGCTACAGGGCCAAACCCAGCAGTGCTGGATGACTAAACATAAGCCTTCCCCTACTTGTGCAAAATAACAGCACTCATAACTTCAGATATTCTAAATGATCCAGAAGCAAATATGTGGCCTAGACAAAATAGAGAAAGGCAGGATAACACTGGTTTTCCTATGGGTCAGAGTGCAACTGAGGCTACACAGGGTCCTTGGTGACATCAGTGTTACAATCTCCCTGATCTGGTGTAAAGGCACACCTAGTAGTCCCAAGCAACAGATTGTTTTTGAATCAGAAGAACTTACTGTTCCTACAGTGTGTTCATTGGACCAAACCTCCTAGTACTGACAATGAGGTTTCCCTTTTGCACCTAGTGAAGGATCACTCTGGTTATGTCCCATTTTTTGTTCTGCTAAATTAGATCCCCATACATAAGGTCATATATTCTGCACATAGCTATGAAGAGAAATTTTATTGAAAAGGCAGCAAAAAGGCAGTTTTGGCAGCACCTGCAATTCTCACATTTCTGATAGCCAATTCAGAGAGGCAAATAGTTTGGACTATATTCAGTCTGCTTTTAAGCCAGGGGGATTGTGTACACTGGATTGCTTACTCATTTTGGCTACCAAAGAATCAGGTGTCCATCCTAATCCTCTTTAATATGAAAGCAGATTTTAATAACCCTTCCCATGAGGTCCTGTTAGCCTGCTTGCTTATTATATTATTATCTTTTCCGTTTTCTTATGGTTCCTACTCCAGATCCCAGAAGATTCTTTGGAATGATTGCTCAAAGGTTGCTGCTGAGTTTGTCCCATGAAACCCTGATCTCCCCATCTGCTTAACCTTCACATGACCTCCATCTTTAGTAATTCAAATAGCTGAGGGACTAAAAAGCCAACACCTCTGCAATAGAAGTTGTAAGTCATCATATGAACATGCTTGCGTCTCGGTTGTAATAACTTTGTTGTTGTATTTCTGCTGTGAATATAAAATTGTGTATTTCTTAGTTAAGAGCGGATATCATCTCAACCTTAATCTGAAACATGCAATGTATCTGAAAAGTTATTTGACCTCCATTCTGCATTTTATTCATTCTTTTCTTTTCCACAATCATTAACCAGCTTTAGCAAATGTTGGAGCATTGCAGACCTAGACTCCATTTTCTTCAACAATGTCTCATGTAATATTTTCATTCAACTACTGAATAGAATATTAGATTGGATTTGCAATCTAGTTACCTAAATTAATTAGTTAAATTTCTTGAAAATCAATGGGCTGCTGTTAACAGGTCAGTTGCTGGTTTTTGAATTTTGTATCTTTTTCATTTACAAGTATAAATACTAATTGTACCTGTCAGAGACTATCATCAAGATGTTCAACATTATATTTCCATAGTGTACTGTCAACTGGAGTACACATTAAAATAATAACAGAAAATGGAGTTAGTGAGTCTTTTTGCTTGACTTCCAGTTTTTAGCATAGCTTTAGCATTGTGCCATGGCTTGAACACACTGACCATGGACTTAACGATATCAACTTCATCACACTAAAAGACTGAAAACCCTCTGCTCAGAGAGGACTCTGAGTTGTATCACTTGCTGTGAGCAGAAGGAATTTACATATTTATCTGTAATTTATGATTTCTTTTGAGGTTATTTCTCATGCAGCATTGACGTAGGAGAACCTGCTCACCTTCTCACATTGTTCTTTGATGAGATGATGTTGGTAATGTACACAGTGATGCAATGTAAAAAGAATAACTATGTTTTATGCTCAGCTGTCACATTTTGTGTTTCTCAGGAATCTGTGCATTAAATCTGCTTGCATCAAGTAGAAAGATCTACTGTTTTTATTAATCTATATAAACAGTGAAAATCTTGCAAAAAAAAAGAAGTCTTAAGGCCATCTGATAATATTATTTTCATCACAGAATCACAGAATGGCCAGAGTCAGAAGGGACCTCAAGGACCATGAAGCTCCAACCGTGCTGCCACAGGCAGGGCCACCAATCTCTACATTCAATACCAGACCAGGCTGCCCAGGGCCCCATCCAACCTGGCCTTGAACACCTCCAGGGATGGGGCATCCACAGCCTCTCTGGGCAGCCTGTTCCAGCACCTCACCACTCTCTCTGTAAAGAATTTCTCCCTGACATCCAACCTAAATCTCCCCTCCCGCAACTTAAAACCATTTCCCCTTGTTCTGCAGTTATCTACCCTTTCAAAGAGTTGATTCCCCTCTTGCACCTTGCAGGTCTGTCTGCAAAAGCAGCAATACTCAAGGTATACAGCCGAGCTAAGCTCACTAGCTCCTTCTACCCTAGATAAAAATATGAGTACATAATTGCTGAATTTGTGCTTCTAGCCTGTTCAGAAATTTTGACATGAACAACATGAAAACAGTTGATTGATGTCAGAATGGTCAGACAGATAGGCAGGACTTTTAACAGTGGAGAAAATTGTGAGCTCGGCGATTCTGTCTCCTTTGATTTTATAATTACTGTTATGCATCATTGTGATACAGCCTTCCACCCCTCGTGACAAACAGTGCTTAACAAACATCAGTTTGGACTAAATGTGGGATCTTCAATTTTAAGTGCCGTATCGAAAGGCAGGAGATATTTCATCACAGCTTTCGTTTCATCAGCCCTTTCTGAGATGTTCTCACTCCCCTTCATTCTTTCTTATATTTCACAACATTTCTGGTGGCTATAATAAGAAGGTTTCTTCAATCATTTTTTCAGCTTTGTTCAGTTTGGTTTCTGTTCTCCAATGTTAATGAGATTACAAATTTTAACAGTGATTATGACAGTGTTAACAGCCTGTAATCTGTCAAATCCCTCTGAAGTCTGTTTTAACTAAGGTTTTTTATATTTCTATATTTACTTTGTCAATTGTATCGATTTAATGCCTGCTTGTATCTTGCAAGAAAAAAAAAGTTTTATTACCAATCCAAATTTCAAGATCTTTGGGGAAGTCAAGCAAAAAGTTATGAATTCCTCCTAAGGTATTCAAATATGCAGATAACACTGCTCTTAGAGTTATGTAGGTTATCTTATCAGATGACAGTCCTAAATTCTCTTTTCTTGTTCATTTGCTAGCTTATTTTTTCCCCCAGACAATCTTCAACAGTGGGCTTTATTGGCATTATTTTCAACTCAGCGTATACAAAGTCAGTCTCTTAATGGAAATTCTAGATCTACCCAAATAATCTGTAGCTGTTACCTCAGTGTAACATGATGACACACAAGCAGTCTCACTACTTTAACTATCTTATTCTCTGAGAAGTGACAAAGATTACTTTATATTAATTTACATTGCAATAACTACCTGCACTGAATAATGAAAAACATCTGCCTACATCAGACAGCTCACAGCCTGGACTTCTGATGTGATGAAACAAATGATGAAGTGAGATAAACAGGTCTGCATAAGTGAAGGATAAAGCAGGAGGGAATGGAAAAATAAAAATGTTTTGCCCTGTAAAAAATAGGCTACTCTCCCACTGCTTAGTCCTTGTCAACTGTCATCCTTCTGCTGACACCATTGAAAACTAATTGTAAATATGAACACACAGGAGTAGAACAGCAGATTCCAAGATTTAGGCAGAAGCATTTTCCTAAGCATAGTGAGTGTCAATAAGGCAGTAATGATGTTCTTTGTTAAAATCTATGATGTATTTGAGATGCATTGTTTCAAAAAAACATTCTGATTATCCTTCCGAATTCCGAACTGTAAATTCTTTCTGATATCTTACATTTAAGATATCAGATCTTAAATCTGATCTTGTAATTATAATTTTGATTATTCTACAATTCAATTAAGGTCAAATGTAACTCTTTAAACTATGTCTGCACAACATTCTATTCCAGTTTCATTTTGCACTGGGAACAATGGACGTGAAATTCATCAAATACAGATTTGAATACATCATATTGCACAGGGCTGGCTTGGGTTGATTTGTGCCCATTAATCTTGCTTGCCCATTATGTCTCCTCCCTCTGTCTTTTCCTCCAGCCTGTATATAACTCCAGTCTGCTATAACTGGCAGAATATGAGAACACTGTCATTCCCATGTGGAGCTCCTTTAAGGTCAATGTGATGCCAGTGGACATAGCAAGCTGCCTTAAATACTAACAGCAGAAATACCACAGCACTATTAGCTGGTAAAGTTAAGAATTAATGCTCATCTAGTTTTTGTGCTTGTAAAGGGAGTAGCAACATGCTAAAATGTCCTCATTGATCTTCACATGTTAAAAACCTGCAAATTAATAATCAGTAACATTCTACAAACCTACATTTCATTTGGCACTAACTGAACCAAAAGTCATTAGAGTTCACTGAACATGCTAAAGATTCTGACAAATTCTTCAAATGAACACCTGACAAATAATAAATATCACAGCAAATATCACAGATTCTGCAGAGCAGTGCATTGTTCTGCTGAAATATCAGTGGAAAGAAAACTCGGAAGCTTTAGCCCTCATCTTCTGGAGGACTTTTAAGACAGTTTTTTGTAAGACCTCAGAAAATCAAGAATTCACTAGAATGAGGATCAAATGCAAAGATGTGGATGCAAAGGGAGAAAAGCACATTTTAAAATTATTTAGAAGGAAAAGAAGGTGATGTTTGCATTACTCTATTTATTCATTCTACAGTAGCTTTTTAATATGTTTTCCTCATCCATATTCTTTGTTTTTTGCTTTAGATACAATACTGCTATTAAGCTAACATATAAAAAATACTACTTATAATTAGCCTCTTCTTTTTGTCCATGAATTTTTTACTTACCTAATTAGGGAGAAGGAATAATGCAATGTAATTAGAAGACCGTGGCACCCCCAAAGAGGGAGAAAGTATTCCCAATAATTTGCATTTACACAAATAACTTTTGCTTTACAATGTATCAGCAAGCAGCATTTCATGTGCTGAACAAATTCTGAAAACAACAACTGTTCAGAGCAAGACCCTTAAGAAAAGAAAGGTGAAGTTGAATATATTTTCAATATAAACAGTTCATCTATCTCTATTTAGGATTTATTTCTTAGCACCCTGGTTTAGAAGGCTACAAGCCAATATTTGGTTGTATTCCAACAACATCCCACATCCCCCAGGCAGATGACTTTACATTATAATGAATTAATATATTTTAAAACAAAAGCCCCGCATGATCCTATAAAAATCGCTGTCAAACAAGAAGCCCTTATTCCTACTGCAGTGTTTGCAGTCCTGCAGAAGAAGGTGAAGAGAAAACTATTTTTAAAGAACATACTTCAGGATTTTCTGGATTATCAGGACCTGGCAGAAACCCAAATATCTGAAAGCTGCATCCTTAGAAAAATGGGCTCCTCAGTATGACAGCGGGAACAAAGCCTCATCTCCAGCCTGTGTAACTTCGTGTCCATCTGGACGGCGGCCACAGCGGTGAGTGACAGGCCTTAATGGAGGAGTGGGTGCAGCCTAAGGTCCCCACTCGAGTGAGCTCATGGTAAGGCATCTTGGCAGAAAGGCTCCACTCGGGCCAACCAATCTGCCTCTCCACAGTTGTATGGGCTCCATACCATAACACCACAAGCTGCCACATCATCACCTTCACTGCTCTTCCATGGAAACGCGTGCCTGAGCCCTGCCATGCCTCTGCTCTGGAGCTTTACCCTGATCCTACAGTGCTGGCTGGATTTGTCCTAGAAAAGGACAAAAATCTTCAGACCTGTTGGAATGTTTGTTGTGAGCTCTAAGGACTGAAAAAAAAGCGGTCAAAGGCAGACATTGTGGAAGCTGCTCCATAGTATCTACAATGCAGTATTTAATTCATACCATATCACAAGAGAGCATCTAAATTTGTAAGCTGCTATGCCAACACTCCATTTCCCTACCCAGCAGTGTGCTGAGAACTTGCACGTATCTACCACATAAACCCAGCACTGCTATCAGGGTGCACTGTTAGCCTCATCATGCATGCAGTAATTGGCTTTTGTTTGAGCTACTTGGACCAGAAAAAAACTTCTCCTGCGCTGACCCTGGGCGCCAGCCATATTGAAGAATGAAGGGTTGTTGGCCTGCAGTGCCAACATACTCCACCTTCACGGGGAGGCCGTGCCCCTCATGCTCCAGCAATGCCAGACGGCGCTTGGATGAGGCGGGCTGGGTCTGGCAGGTGGCAGCACAGGAGGTAGTAAGTGAGAGCAGCACAGCATAACTAGCTGTAGCGTAGCCGCAGAATAATATCCTTGCGTCCTCAAAACTGTAGGAGTGTTTTTGACTTTGTCTGCTTCCAATATCTGACAAATATGAGATCGTGGCTTCTGGCAATAAATAAATAAATAAATAAATAAAATCCATGCCGATAAGGCTGCCACTGATGGGAGGAGGTGTCACCCACCCTGTCCCAACAGGTGGACCATTGACTTCAAGATGGCATTAGCTCCTTTCTACTTTACACCACAGAGGGATGCTCTGTCAGACAAATCTTCCTTTCTTTTGTACTGGGAAGAACAGTGTGATATGTTAAGTCCTGGGCTGGTTTTGCTGCTTTAACAATTTAAGGTAAAGGACTCTTTATTCCTAAGATATATTGCTTCTAAGAATTGCAGAGCTGGGGAAGTGAGAGCAAAATTACAGTGTGATAGCAAAGGCAGTTGAGCTTATAAGCACTGGGCCCAAACACAGCCAGAGAACTTCACTGCGCAATAAAAATCCATGAATAATTAATTTCAGTAGCTGAAATGAAGATTGGTTTTTTGAAAAGCTGTTTTTGGTACCAAAAATAGAAATACTGTGGTCTAAAAATGTCATAGTTAACACATTTTACCAAAATCACTATACTCCCTGGTTTCCAACAGTGAGTACTTCAGTGTCTTTTTTTTTTCTTTAATGGACAGAAAATTCTTGACTCTACCAGCTAGTTCAAGAGCAAGTCTGAAGCAGGGGTTTGCACTGTGCAGGCTCTATCTATCCCATAGGCAGCTGTGACTGTGGCTCATAGGTAAGTGTTCCAGAAGGTGAGATTAAGCAAATGGCTTTAAACTTCAGTGACACATACTGTTCTTTCGGCTGCACGCCTAAAAGCAAAGTTTGTGTGTGTGTGTGTTTAAAAAAATGTTGCAAATTCATCTAATTATGTTAATATTTACATTCTTTCTGTGTTTTACAAGTCCTCTGGATGAATTTGGCCATTCACTTGGCTAAGCAATTTGGCCAACACAATTGTGAGATGTTTAAGAGCAAGCAACATTGGTCAGAAATGTACAAGTGAAATAATGCCACAACGAATGACACCTCCTGTTTACATCAGGTAACAGAGAAGATCATTGGTCAGTGGAGACTGCTGGGCACCCCAAGTAATCTCACTGATCAAAATGAGGATGGGCTCCTTCATCCTGTAATTTGGCAACTAGAGCAAAGAAAATGGCACTGAATGGAAAAACCGATTTCTGGTTTTCTTGATGCAAAGAGTTCTCCCAGAAAGTCTGGTCCAAGCACAACAACAATCACAAATATGCCAGTGAATGCTCTGCTTGGGAGTTTGCCCAAAAAACATTAGAAGGCCCAGATGAACATCATCCAGAGAAATTCTGTTTTGTTCTAAAATATGTTTGTGAAACACAGACTGGCTATTGTTTTCATCATTGTGCTGCTCGTCTATTCTGCTTTCACTTGCAAGCTTCCACTGGTATCAACTGTATTTTTTTTTGCATTTGAGTGCACCATATTATTCTCTCCTTTCATAGTCCTGAAACATTCAACAAAGAAAGCATGAGGAAGTACTTTTCACTTGAGGAAGCAACAGAGAATAAAAGAAGGGTAAAGAAAAAAAAAAAAAAAGGTCAAAAATCAATTTGACCATCATTTTGGAATATTACCCAAATATGAACAGAGTAGAAGAAAAGGTTAAAGACCATAGTAGTTAGAGATCCAGTGTGCAGCTCCAGGCAGACTTTTGTATGCTTCTTGTACTTTACACTTCTGCCTTCTGAATCCTTCTGCTGGTAAGTATATATTATTATCAACTTCTGTGTTACCATGGAGAAAAGGAGACACAGTGAAAGAACAAACGTGAAAAAACAATGATACAGAAGAGAAACAAAAATCACTGGTTATAGGAAAAGACAGAATCTACCTGTGTAGATACAACAACAACAAAGAGGAAGAAAAAAGACGACTTTATTTTTAGTGGATAATTGGCACTGAAGAATATTTTCAAAGTGGTAGAAAAAATACTTTCACATTGGGAGAAAGGCATTTCTAAAGAAATTCACAACAGCTATGGATTCATATAATTGTCGCTTTGGCTAAACCACTTTTCTGTTCTGGAGAAAGACTCTAAAAAAGCATACAACATTACTCTGGAACTTTTGCCTACAAGAAACGTAAACAAACCTCTTCAGTTCCTCAGTAAGAAGACACAAGAATTTACTGTTATTTTAAAAATAAGTACTGTGTTCAGTTTTGGGCTCCCCACTACAAGAAATACATTGAGGCTCTGGAGCGTGTCCAGAGAAGAGCAACAGAGCTGTGAAAGGTCTGGAGCACAAGCCTTATGAGGAGTGGCTGAGGGAATTGGAGTTGTTTAGCCTGGAGAACACTAGGCTCAGGGGAGACTTTATTGTTCTCTACAACTATTTGAAAGGAGATTGTGGTGAGGTGGGAGTTGGCCTCCTCCTATGTACCTAGTGATGATAGGAAATGGCCTCAAATTGCACCAGGGGAGGTTCAGGTTCGATTTTAGGAAAAATTTATTCTGTAAAGTTATTCTGTGAAGTGCTGGAACAGGCAGCCCAGGAAGGGGTTGAGTCACTGTCCCTGGAGGTATTCAAGAAATGTTTAGAGTGAGAAAATACTGGTGGTAGGTGAATGGTTTGACTAGATGATCTTGGAGGTCTTTTCCAACCTTGGGGATTCTATATTTCTTAAATGTCTTTTTTGCAAATGTAACCTCAGATGTGGAAAAATAAAATAAAATAAAATAAAATAAAATAAAATAAAATAAAATAAAATAAAATAAAATAAAATAAAATAAAAAAATCAGGCAGTGTTCTTTCTGGATTGGGTATTACCACAAACAGCCAAAAGTCTGAAAGGCACAATCAGTTTTCATTTACCTTTGTGCAGTCTCGCGAAATTGAGATAATCCAGAATACAAGATTCAGGCAAGAAATCATTTGGTACTAATACCTGTGTTAACATTCCATTGAGTATGAAAAGAAACAGGAATCAAAATGCACTCTTCTTTTTCCTAAAATACCTGTGATTCTAAATCCAAAGTAGGCAAAGATTTAATTAAAATTGTGGTTCACAATCTAGAATGAAATCAAACTTTATGGTGTAATGATGTTGTTGAGTCAGAAGTCTACTTCCCAGAGGCATCATGACTTGTCAGTGTATTTACAAGTGTTGTCAGGTACTTGTATTTGCCACAGATTTTGTACCAATAGCATCTTCTGTTTAAATCTGTTTTTGGTATAATAAATATTTTATTGGGAAATAAGTACTGTACATTCGAGTAGAGCATTTTACTAAGGATGGGCTTGATGAGTGTACATTGATTGTCATGCCACACACTGGAGCTGATGGATCTGGTCTGGTATTTGTTGAAGCACTACATTCATCGGGCAATGAAGCCCTGCAATAAAGAGAAACTAATGGAAGCAATTAGGAAAGAACACCTGTCGGTGCAAGACTGCAACCTCTACATTGACCACAGCCAGAAATTGCTCCCGACTGTTATTCACAACAATGGAAGGCCTCTGGACTGTGAATGCAGGCAATGATAGACTGCAATAAAATTTGAAAATGAGTTTTCACATTGTCCAGTAAAATTCTATGACTATGTCAATCTGTGTTGACACAAACCAACACAGAGATAAAAAATTAAATGATGTAACAAAGGTACTAATCACTATTGTTGTTGAAAAGTATCCTTGCACTTCTGAAAGACCTGGGTTTAAATTTTCCATCGGTCACAAATGATCTTGAGACTTTTCAGTTCGTCCTAATCTCTTGTGGAATCTCTCTTATCAGGAAGGTTAGGTCAGTTAGTGTTCTTCACCCAAGATCCAGGAATGTAACACCGAAGTTATTTCTAAATCAGCAACAGCAGCACATGCACAAGAAAAAAGCTTGTCTGTACTGCAAGGTTTTAGCTTTCATAAGACCTCTTTCTAACAAAATTTTACATTTTGCCTCTGTCGTAGGCAGAAACTATCCGCAAAAAGAGAAACTTTTGACCTTAAGGGTTAGAGGGACTGTTAGAAAGAGATATTCAGGTAAAGTGCATGCTTTCCTTCCAGTTAGAAAGGAAGCTTTACTTTCATAGAATCATAGAATCATAGAATGGTTTGGTCTGTAAGGGACCTTTAAGATCATCTAGTTTCAACCCCCTGCTATAGGCAGGGACACCTCCCTCTAGATCAGGTTGCTCAAAGCCCCATCCAGCCTGGCCTTGAACACCTCCAGGGTGAGGGCATCCACAACCTCCCTGGGCAACCTGTTCCAGTGTCTCACCACCCTCACAGTAAAGAATTTCTTCCTAATATCTAGTTTAAATCTATCCTCTTCCAGTTTAAAACCATTTCCCCTTCTTCTCCTCAGAGCTGCTCTCAAGCCACTTTCTTCCTCTTGCTCAGCAAAGCAGTAAATATTCAACATGCAGCTGAAAATAGGGAAGGAGGAAGCGATATGGGGAGAGAAGAAAGAGATCCTAAGAGGAGTCCATTTGGAATCACACACAAAAACTAAGCACACTGTAAATAATGTATGTGATCCATGAAAGACCTCTGAATGGCAGATCTTCACATCTGTCTAATGGCTACAGTGCCAGATATATAGGACTGGGACAAGATATCCGGTAGAAATCTGAGAAATCATTCAAACTTTTATTTTGAAAGAGTTGCCACCAAAAAACTTTTGGAAAGATAATCCCCCCAGTTTATAATTTTGACATTTTTTTTCATTTGTCATTTATTACTAAAATATGTATTCCACAATTGTTCTGGAGTACAATTTCCTTTCCCTTAAATATACTATTTCTCACTACTGCAATGTAACTCAGTAAGACTACTTGAGGTCTTTAAAAAGCCCTGCCACAATGCAAAGGTTTAATCAATAGACTTAATTTTATTCTGCAATGATGAGTTGCTTTTTTTCAGGGCCTAATCTGCTCTGTACAGATAAAAAGTCTCTATACTTTTTGGTGCAACTGTTTACATACAATCAGACATAAATTAATCAATAGAAATTGATTAATTAGAAATCCATTAAAGAAATATAAATTGCCAGTCATTAAAATCAAAACAGCACTCTTTTTGCCTGAATAGAATCTGCCACACATAATTTTAGTGTTCTTTTTTGAGGACAGATAATTACTACTGCATTTCAGTCTCTCTCTTCCTTTTTCCACTTTCTCTACTTGTTTTTTTTCTGTTCAGGAATCAGACTCAGAAAAATTGCTGCAGACGTGTCCACAGTGTGAGGTATTCCACAGGACTTTCCAATTAAGAAGACTACTTTGGAGAATAACTTTTAGTCATTATGTAGTAAGCATCAGAAAGACCTCTTAAGACAGTTCTTTCTACATTATTTATTCAAAAGTTAATGGTGATTTGTAGCAGGAACAGGAAGATAATCCACATGCTCTTTATTCCCAGTTCCAACAAGTAAAAACTGTGTCAAAACATAAAAGCTAATGCCTATCTGATACTTCGGCATATTTGACACACAGTAATACAACATTTTATTGTAACCATCTGAAATAATCTCATTAAACAGGAAAATAAATGGTTCCTTGGAAGAAAAAATTTCAAGATTTCAAACAACAGATTTACTCTCAGATCTATAACATGAATACAAAATTTTTATGAGTACCTGGATGAATACCTTTCATCTGCTTGATTTTTCAAGAAGTGAACAGGAAAAGTGAGAAGTAGTAGATGGGAGATGAATGTGTCCCCTCCTTCTGCAGATGTAATAAATTTATGGGTGTCTTGAGAGATAAGACAAGTGCACAAACAGCTGAGCATGAGTCATCAGTGCACCCATGCAACAGCAAAGTCAACCACATATAGCACTTTGTTGCCTGGTCTGGAGAATAGAAATTAGCAGTTCAGAGGGACAGCACAAGGGCAACAGGGAAGTTGCAGCAAATCAAAACAAAAAACTCACTGTGTTTTTTTCCAGAGAAGAAGCTCTATCACACTCCGGACACAGACCCATAGTGAGACGATTATGAGCGTACATGTCTCATGATGAACACTTCTGGGATTCATTTTTTTTATGAGAACGGCGTCTGATCACAGATAATGACATTCATTTTTAATGATAATTTCACTAAATGGGCTGGTTTTCCTTCTTTCTATTTTCCTTTGGGGAGATTCCTCGCATCATCAAGCAAGCATGCAAAAAATATGAACTGATACAAGACTACATAGGTGCTCTCTTTTTCATTGGTCAATAAACTTTTAAGAAATTTTAATACCTAATACACCCTTTAAATGCAAAGAACAATTTCTATTATGTGCAGTTGTTTTGTTTGAATCAGGCAAATAACTATTCCTCCTGAATCTGTTCTCCAGAGTAGGCCCCATTCTGAAATATGCTTGCCTAGTTTGGGGACCTGGTTTCTTTGTCTAAAAATGTGCTAATGGCCAGCATGGATGGGCTTATTCATCTGGAGACAGTTGAATGTCATCTGAAAGCTTTCTTCTTCTATCTTTGACTTAATTAATTTAACAGTGAACGAAAATGAATACTTTCCTTTTAGGATCATAGCTGTGAAAAAAAGTGCTGAAAAATTCACCAAAAATAATTCTTAAGAGGAGAAGGATTAATTAAGCCGCTGGCCCTAAAGATTAAAGAAATCTGGCAATACAACAGCAAAGTAGTACCAGAGATGAATACTAGCAACCAAAACTAAAGACTGTTTGGTTTCTCAGTGTAAAATAAAGTTCTATTATCAAAGTAACAAAGCTATGGTATAGTTCAGTGAGTACCTTGAATTCAATATATAAATTCATAATTCATAAATTCATAATGCACTATATTTTTTTCAATTCAAGTTCAATATTTCCTACATTGCATTTCTGAATCTATCCTATATACAAATTACAGGAATTGTCTGAGAAAGCTCTGAATTCTAGTACCTCTCACTCTGCTCCTGATCAAGGAGTATTTATCATGAGTCTCATCTGTTATCCACACCTAAGTAGTCACTCTATACAATGCAGAGAACTCAGTTTTTTCCAGGGCAGATTTCATCTTGTCAATGGGACAAGTACTTTAGGATGTGATAAGCCCCCAACTTCTCCTGTCAGGATGGTTGTTATTCACTCCTAGAGTCATCTAGCTCTTTTCAGTGACATCAGAGGGAATCTATACAACTATTTTAGATTAAATGCCTGACTTTAATATGATTGAAATATCTGTATATTTTAGTAAATATCCACCAACAGCTATTCCAAGAAAATTTTGTTCTGGCAGGGATAGCAAATCTAAATTCTGTTTCCAAAACTAAATTCAGCATATCCTTAACATGGGTCATAGCATAACGTTTCAGCTGAGCAAAGTAAGAACCACAACAACAATAAAAGGGAAATAATTTAGATTTTGCCAGAGATTACGTCAGTTTTTGCATTACTTTCTCATTTCCCAGTGGGTTGGAGGCCTGCTCCAACATGTCTCCTGTCCCTGTTCCCACCTATTGCTCCTCTTGTCATTTCTTGTATGTGTCACACTAGTTTGTGGCTCACTAGAAAGCTGTGGTTTTGTCATTGTACAACAGTAGGGCAGGAAGAGCTCGCTTTAGTGCACTGAAAAGACCTGTCATTCTGATACAAGTCACACTGAGCTTCTGCAATTGATCTTTGTCAAAAGACTTGGATCCACTTGTTCCCTGTTGTTTCCTATTCATTGTCTTAAAATGTGAAAGCAAATTATTTTCAATAGTGTTTGTACTATATTTTATATTCACCTCCATAACAACTAACACCATATTATTACTAGGTATTACATTTTTTTCAAAAGATTTACTTAATTTTTCAGAATATAGTCAACATACTTATGTAACTAAGAGTAGCAGTTAGCATCTAGTAGAACAAAAGTTACTTTTATGGAACGTGGGAAAAATTTATCCCAGGCATTGACAAATATGCATGTACAGATACAAATCATGCACTCTGGAAATTTTCAGTCTGCAGCTGGTCTATTGAACTACTGATGAGAATTCAAGGTTATTTCTAATGTGTTAGTCTCAAAGCATCAGGACAAGATCACGGTTTTATTCTGGAAAATCCACATAGTTGTATGAGTAATTAAAACATCAGGTATCCCACTGGTCATTCTTAACTCAGTTATCAGCAAGAATCCCACTAACCATAAGTCAAGGATGGAGTCTGTGCATGTGCTGTACATGTGGCTCTCTGCATATGTCTTCACATCATTTCACGGGAAACTATTTCACACCAGACCAGCTTGGTGAGTAGCTGTTGTTCACACCCACCAAGAAATAAGTACATGTGAGAATAATACCTTTACAACTTTGAAATGTCCTTAGACAGACTTTTAATCTCCAGGCCATCAACCTGCTGTGAACTCTCTTCCTGACTTTTCACACTTACAGAGAACAGGAGTCAAGCAACACACCACAAGGCAATATGAAAAGACAGAAAAATTCTGGGAAGTGCAAAATTAAGTGTAAATAAAAATATGTCATCTTTTAAAAAATAAGAGACTGTTTCACCATATATTTAAGCATAAGCACATGTATACTGATACAAATTTGATTAGTAAATTAGATTGCAGTGCTTAAAATGCAAGATGATACTAATGAATTCTAACAATTGTCTTCAGCTCCATCTCCTCAGTGTCTGCTCCATATGTCATGGCTGGCACAAAAACACCAGTGGTTAAAACACCTGTGTTTTCACAGGTTTCTTACTAATGTTAAGTTTAACCTCCAAAGGCCTTTTCATTCCTCCTAGTAATATTTGTATTTTCAAAGAAATATATCTCAGCAAAGATATAGAAAAGCACAGATCTTGACCTCACAACCTTTCAGATGAAGGCTTTGATATGGTGTTAGTCTAAATCTTAATATTGACTTAGATTGATCATTTTTAGAGAACAGAATAAGAGGATAAAGACAATGCCTATATGCCTGTCCTTTCAGAAATGGAAGACACAGAATGAAATGGCAGATCATGCTGAGTAGAGTTAGTTCTAAGGAAAAGAAACAGTAATGTGCGAATTCTGTGTCTTGATTTATTTGATTTATTGACAAATATGCATGTACAGATACAAATCATGCACTCCGGAAATTTATTTATTTTTCTCATTTTTTTACTTGCTTGGTGAGGACTTGTTGTACTGGAGAAGTCGTCATTGGCAGGTCAAAGGCAACAGTGTGAGTTAAGGGTGGATTTGAAAGAAGAGGGGCCTTATGGCTGGCACAGAAGAGACAGGAGGTTTTTCATGGACATGGAAAATCTTACACAAAAGATGACAGAAGTGAGGGACAGAGAAACCAAGTAGAAAGCACAAACATAATAGTAAACCAGAAACAGAAAGAGAGAACAAAAACCAACAATTTGAATCTACACAATCCTAGGCTTGTAAAAACAAAGATTTCAAATGAGAAGGAAGAAACTTAAAGTTATCCGCAGTGTTTCATGGCATTCAGGAAACTGGGAGAAGGTGGAACAAAGATGGGGAGCAGCATATTGTGCATATCAATAAAAAAAATGACCACAGCATCAAGAGAAAAAAAAAAAAAAAAAAAAAAAGACACAAATTGTTTAAATGAAGGAAATACTGAAGAATTTAATTAGTTTTGCAGCTAAGGAAACAGATTTCATTTCAAGAAAAAAAAAAACTGTGGGAGGTGGGTGGATGTCTGTGACCATGTCAAATTTGTTTAACATCTTAGTTTCCGTCTATGAAGACAGGATTTTACAAACATTTTTTTCTTATGGGAGAGGGTGTTCTCTATTCCTTATTTTGATACAAGTAACTAACTACATCCCTGATCCTTAAAGTGGTATTCACAAAAACTGATCACTTCATTCCCTTTAATGATGTAACACCAATTTTCAGCTGAATATTTTGCTTCTTTGAGTTTACTTACAGAAAACAGCAGAGAGTTGAAAATGTGATTGTACTGGGTTTGCATGGCAAGGTTTTAGCAGTGGAGGGTCTGCAGGGTTGTTTCTGTGAGCAGAGCCCAGTACTGCCCCATGTCAGATCAGAGCCTGCTCCAACTGCCCCAAAAGAGACCTGTCGCTGCCAGAGGTATGAGCAATGCTGAGTATGCTCTGAGAGAGTAGATTGGAGAAAAGAGCTGATTTCCATGTGCAGCTCCATGCATGGCAGAGCCCATGGTGCAGCAATGGGTGGGACCTGAAGGAGGCTGCAGCCCATGGAGAGCCCCTGCAGCAAAGAGGAGCCCACGGAGGAGCAGCTCCTGAAAGGTAGGCTCTGTGATACAAACCCATATTGAAGCAGTGCTGGGAGAGCCCATGTGGGATCAGCTGAGGAAGGACAACATCCTATGGGAGGGACCTCACGTGGAGCAGGGGAAGAGAGTGACTGTGAAGTAATCAGTTTATCTAACCTTATGTCTTAAATGAATCTCACCTTCCCTGCCGCTGGTTCACTTGAATTCTCTTTGTCTGGGTATGAGAGAAAATGAAAAGAAAAGCCCTATGCCCAGTGTATGGATGGGGCAGACCATTCAATTTAATTAAAAAAATTAGAATGATAGTTGATCTGACTGGTCTTTGGATATTTGCGAAGGACTCTACTTGGTGGGACGGTTTTGATTTACTTTAAACAGTTCACAAGATTTTCATGCTACAGTTGCCTGCAACAAAATGTCACCTCCCATAAAGAACGATTAAGACAGGCAACACTGAACTTCACAAACAGACTGTCTGACAATCTTGTTCCGTCAATACATGCTAGAGAATCATCATCCCAACAAACCAGACAAGCTGTCTCTTTTGACATCTGCTCCTGTTTCAGTACATGAATTATCCTCCTGGGTTATCCCATTTTCAGCTGCCTCAGCACTGATGCCATCTCATAATTTACCTATTCCAACATTTTATCCATCTTTTCAACAGTATACGTATGTAAATGAATAAATAGTATAGAAAAGAACAGCCAGAGAAACATGAACGACTTTTTCCAGGATGAATAATATGTAAAAGGGGATCACAGAGAGCTATGAGCTGACATGAAATCTTGTAAAATGTTTTAAGCAGTCAGTACTTATATTTTTTGAATGTTTGAAATTGTATGACCATTTGATTAATAATTATTGCATTAGTAATGAACAGATTCCCCTCCCAACTGCCTGCCACCCAACTGTGGACTTCTTTCTTTAAATTCAATAGTAACATTTCTGAGCAAAGACTGCATCTCTAAACCCTTTTGAACAGTCTTCCAGAGATTAAAATTTTAGTTCCGTAGTGGCTTTTTTGGTTTTACCACATGATGAATAATAATACTTCTGTTCTGTCAGATCCTGCTCCAATGCTAGCACTTCTTCCTACTTACTGTCTTTTAAAGAGTTCTTATTTTGTTATGCATCTAGGAATTGTGCTGCCTCTTACAGAAAATAAAGATTTTTTTCTTCATTACCATCACCAGTAAAATAACTGGGAAGGTATTAAAATTCACATAAGCTGGAATATTAGATGAAGGGAAAGTCTTAAATTTCTTTAATAAAGTGATTGATAGACTTTCACTGTGAAACAAGAACACAGAACTGGATAAGAATAACTTGGCTAAGACAAGTAGAGAATCTGATATTTGCAGACAGCTCAGCCAAACCTATCATAATAAAATTGAGAGGAACAGAAAGATTCCATATAAAATTACAGTCAGTACTTTCGCATACTAAAAGGTAAAATTTCAAGGAATTAGACTGATAGTTTTTCTTAGGGTATGATTTGGCTCAGGTGGATGGAGCATCAGTGCATGATACAGATGAAAAAAAATCAAGAGAGATTCCTTTGAATTACCATATAAAAAAACACACAGTGTACAAAGTGTTGACATCTTTATCCCGATCTGAGAAAATGAATTAAGATCACTGGTGCAGAGAAGGGTGGGCTCTGTAGGTCTTATAAGCTCAAAGATTCTACCAAATTTCCATTAACAGTTCTGTAACATTCACAAAATACCAACATAAGCTAATGGAACAGGGGAAACACCTGAGAGAGCCAGATCAGATCTGGAGGCTGAAGTGTTCTTGTTGACAGTGTTCAAAATTGAAAGCTTGTACTCTTAGCACATTGTGGTGTGTTTCATAAAGGGCACTGACATGTCAAGCTGTCCCACGGAACTGGTTGAACAGCAAGGAGAGCAGTTAGGAAAAGCATTGTTTGCGTAGTATCAAAAAGGTACTTTATAATTCTGCAGATATTTCAAAATAGGAAGATAATACTTAGGCAGAGGGGACTAGAGACTTTCAGCTTCAGCATAAATTAAGTTTTTGCCAGGGCAGAATCCTTTTCTGGAGCTCATCAGCTGAGTCACAGGAATTCAGAGTTGTTCTCTATGTCTGTTACTGCAGTCACTGCTGATAAAGCTTGTGATGTTACCACAATTCCCAACTCTTGGGCAACAGTCCTAATCAATACCTCTGCCAAAAGAGTGACCCAACAGGAATGTCTTATCAAGAATTCTTCTTATTATGCAGCAAGAAAAAGCAACATTTATATTCACATTTTCTGACACAGTTAGACAACTTATACACTGCTGTCATTTTTTACATGTCACATGCACCCTGTTTGTTTTTTTCTGTGGGGTATTAAAGTTTGGAAAACACTGAGACCTGCAAGAACTGTCCTTCATGCTTTCTCAGGATACACATCGCATGGCTCTGTAGGAGATAGGATCTCAGCACCACAAGTGTTTTTGGCAGCAGCCACTCAGGCAAAAACAAACCAGTGAGAAGCAGTGTTGGTCTAATTTTTTAGCTATCATTACAATGAAATAACATCTGTGTAGCAAAATTGCTTTCATTTATGTACACTTTACTCTCAGGGTCATCACAGATTAGACATGACAATGAAGTTACCACAAATGTTTGTATTTTAGTAATTGTGAATTCCGGCAAATGTAATTACTTTAGCAGCAAAAATTTCAACTGCCTATAAAAGAATGATGATTGAAAATTAAGAACAGAGAACATATCCAATATAGTCATTGAAACATTAGTTTTCAGCAATGAGACTTTTTAATATATAGTTTAGCAACATACTCTTTAGGACATATTTCCTGGATCAAAGAATTTCTTTACTAAAATATTAGTAATACTCTCAGATTTTAAATGTAACCAAAGACCAGTTAGTGGTCTTTATTCCCTGAGAACTGTACAAATTAGGTAAGAGAAGATGTGATTGATGGAGACTTAGAGAGGAACCAACAAGTGTACAGTCCTGCACCTGGGGAGGAATAACCCCTTGCATCAGTACAGTCCAATGACCTTCTGGAAAGGAGATCTGCAGAAAAGAACCTGGGAATCCTGGTGGTCAAGAGCTGACAGTGTGCCCTTGTGGCCAGGAAGGTCAATGGTATCCTGGTGTGCTTTAAAAAAAAACATGGCCAGCAGGTCGAGGGAGGTGGTCCTCCTCATCTACTCTGCCCTGGTGAGGCCAGATCCGGAGTACCTTGTCCAGTTCTGGGCTCCCCAGTTCAAGCAAGACAGGGAACTTCCAAAGAGAGTCCAGCGGAGGGCCACAAAGATGATGAGGGGCCTGGAACATCTCCTGTATGAGGAAAGGCTGAGAGAGCTGGAACTGGTCAGCCTGGAGAAGACTGAGAGGGGGATCTTGTCAATGCTTATAAATATCTAAAGAATGGGAGTCAAGTGCATGGGGCCAGGTTCTTTTCAGTGGTACCCAGCAACAAAGACAAGGTGCAATGGGCACAAAGTGGGATATAGAAAGTTCAGTACAAACATGAGGAAGAACTTCTTTACTGTGAGGGTGACAGAGCACTGGAACAGGCTGCCCTGAGCAGTTGTGGAGCCTCCTTCCCCAAGGATACTCAAAACTTGCATGGATACATTCTTGTGCAACCTACTGTAGGGAACCTGCTTTATCAGGGGGATGGACTCAGTGATCTCCAGAGATTCCTTCTAGCCCCTTCAATTCTGTGATTCTTGCTTGATGAAGAAGCCAAACGCTAAGGCCAAACACAGCCACCACTTATGTCAATATCCCCTTCTTCATTCTCTTATTTCAAAGAGATTTTCATGCTTGTACTTGCAGTGCAAGATCAATTCACAGAATTAACTTGTAAAAAACCAGACAGATAAAATGCTTGTTTTATTTATTCATCTTCTCTACCAGACACTTAATCAGCTGAGTATTCTCCACACTTCTTTGCTATTATTTTCCACTGCAAGGACATAATTCTGTCCAATACTAAGCATGCCTTATGGCATGAAATAGGATCACAATTTGAGCTACATGGGGTTCAGAACTACAATGGAAGTGCAAAGTCAAACATTTGATTTTAGCTGCCTGTGTTTAGAAGGAGAATGTTGTTGTCAGATGAACGTTTCACATTAGTGAAAGACAATTTCATTAGATGCAGACAGAATGTTGTTCCTGAGCAAGAGAGCAAAAAGAGGCTCATTCTGACTACACAAAAGTGAATACAAATAATATGAGCTCCAGTGGAATCATAATGGTGTGCAAATTGTTTTGAAATTGGAACAGAGCCAGGCATTCACCACTACCTTTTTTTTTTTTTTTTTTTTTTTTTTTTTTACCCAATTGGGTACCAATATTTTTAACAGTTCACATTAGCACTTAACCTGCAAATATTCTAATGTAGAGGAGTTCATTATTCTCTGGTGGTTCTTGTCTTCTGTCATTCCCCAGACTTCTGGGTCATTCTGTTAGCAGTCAGTATGTCTCGTCATCTTTATTAACTCACATTCATTCAGATTTCAGGAAAGGTTACAAAAGTCAACAAGAGATTTGCTACTTTTTTGTATTCCGGGGTGTACGTTGCTGAGCATCTACGTGAGGTAAGGGAGACTTTTTATCATGCAGAGCAGTCTGCATCAGAACCGGAAGGCCAATTCTACTGATCATTTCACCAATTACCTCATTTCGTTTCCAGGAGGCACTGCATATATCCTTACCTTCAGCACAAAAGCATGTTCTGTGCTGGGTGTTAGCCCACATGTCCAATGGCAATTTCTCATAAATGCATTTCCTCTTTTAGGCATACAATGTGTAATTTTTATTCCCATTCTATTTCATGAAAACATTTAAAAATTGAAAGAGAATCAGGCCTGTTTGGTGTTCTCTTGTTTCTCCAAAAAGGAAACAGGAACTATGGCCAATTAGATACATAGAGGCAACTACACTCTGTAAATCTTTGAACAACATAGCCAAATAAACAGTGTTGTATGTAGTAAAACTCAAGCCTACAGTGGATTAATTTAAAAATGTAATTTCTACATCCTTTTTACGTCAGTGAATACCTCTTTAACTTTGTCATTCCTCTCTAGATAAATCTCTGTTTAGTGAACTACATAGTCAATTTTTACATGAAATGAAAGTTTACTTATCTCAATCCAAAATTACCATTTTTAGCACCTTTTAATATCCTAGTGATTTTAACCTACATTACTGCAAATTTGCTATATTTACAATTTTCATTCTGATACAAACATTTTACTAACATGAAATCAGAAACATGTAATTACAATAGAAAGTGGGGTAGACTAATAAAAGTTGTCATTATGAACACCAAAACTCTGCCTTAGGAAGGTTAATTATCATATTGTACTGCATGTGGCATATAGTGTTAGAATGAAAGTGCCTTGGTACTAGAAGATTAAGATTAAGATAGAGTACTGTACACAGCTCTAGCAAACAAAATGAATAATTGAAATCCAGAGCTTTTATGCTTCACTGAAAAAAAACAATATTTCATGGCACATAAAGTTATTCAGCTTATTTGCATTAAGGTTGAATGATCACCACTGACCAAAACAGAAGCAGTGATGGTACCTTGATGTAAGTATCGAAGAACATTCATAAATATTCTTAGGAAGCAAGATGTACCTGCATTTAATCAGTACTTATTAAAATTTTATTCCCTATAGTTATTCAACAGGATCTGCGGTATAAAAACATAATTACAAAAATCAGATTTGAGCTCATTTGACAACAGAAGGGTTTTATGGTGACCTATCTCCAAATGTTCCTATTTGTAATTAAATGCAGCGATCAGCAGTAAGGATTTTGAAGCTGTTTTAGTAGTTCCGCTATTCTGCTTAACATGTGGCACCCGTAATAATTAAAATGATACTAACACATGCACAATTTTATGGCCCTTATGGTGCAACCCATTATGCCAAATAAGGGCCTCTGTTTTCACAGCATACTGCACATGGTCTCATTACACCCACTTTTCTTTTCCTGTCTTCACACTAACAACTGTTAAAGTGAATCAACACACGAAACGTACTATAACAGCTTAGTGTTTATGATATGTGTGCTGTTAGTCAGTGAACAGGAAAATCTAAACATTTACTGTTTATGTAAAGAATAGCGTTAGTGTTAGCGAATTGCTTGGGTCTGCTTACTTTATTATCTAGATCACAAACATAATGACGGGTGTCAATGGTACCTATATTTTCCCTTTGCTTTGCTCTCCTCCATAGATTTCTATAGGAACTAGAGGAATTTCACATTTGCTATTCTTGAAATGTTTTCTATTAAGTAGCTTTTCTTCTCTGCATTAAAGAGAGAAAACATTCCTATCATTATCTTCCACCGCAATAAAATATTTCCATTCATTTTATCTTCTTCAATGTATTGTGCTTGGACATCTTTGGTTTATCCAGGGTGTTAGGAAGTTACATAGATTTAATGCAGCACCTCAGGAAAATCTACAAGAAACTGGGAATTCTAGATTAGTGCTTTTTTATCATGAATAATTTTGCAATTACGCAGCTACTCAAAGACCTCCTACACTCATTTTACAGTCATCAGTTCGGAATGGCTTTCACTCTCTTGGTCTGGGATCCATTCCAAGGAAAATCCCATAGGTGGGACACCAATGGATTGGACTAAATCTATCCTCTGCATTTCATATTATAGCTTTGTGTGAACATTAGTTGAAAGTTCATATAAAGAGTAACAACCTGTCCTTTCATTTTCCCCCTTTTTCCCTTGTGGACTGCCACTTAATCCTAACAGTTTTGGGATCTTGCTATGTTATTATCAGAAAGGGGAAACCAAAGGACTTGAACGCAAATGGCATAACAATTCAGCTGATTTCAAAGACATAAAATGAAAATCATCACAAAACACAGCAGTTGGGCTCTAGATATGTTTAAAATAGAGAAATCAACCAGAAAATACTATTTTGTATATAGGGGCCACATACATTTGGCATATATATTTTTCAATACATCTGGAGTCATTAGAATCCAAGTAGGAGCCAATGTGCCACAGTATAGGAAAGTGGACTAAAAATCAATGTTAGGCTGCTTTCACCATTAGCTTCATGCCCACTAGTGAATGATACTGCATAGAAAATTTGCAATATTAATCTCTGCAGACTCAGGAGAAGGGTATGACTGGGGAAGAGGTGAATGAGAAGACCAAGGCAGAGATGGGTATCTGTGTAACAAGTTCTTCTTAATCCATTCTGAGAAAATCTTGCATTAAAATAAGTAAATAAGTAGATAGATTACAGATTCTAGATAAACAGATAGGCAGGTAAGTAGATAAATAGATACTAAAAAAAAAAAAAAAAAAAAAGAGAAGAGAAGCATCTGATAATTACCTTCTGCCTGAACTTGAGGAAAGTTGAGTTCCACGATCCCTTTTCTTTGATTAAAATGAATGTTTGTGATCAGCATTACTATTTACTACCCCATGATCAAAAACAAATAACCCACTTTGTTTGTTTCTTACTGCAAATGAATTAAATTAGACGCCATTAGGAGCACTAGCTGTTTATATCCTTGTTTCAGCAGTGGTAGTATTTGAAGTTTCCTGCGGTAAGTTCATTACTCGTATTTTGTCCAGAATTAGTGAAGCGTGCTGAAAATTGCTAATGACAGATGTTTCTCCACTCTGTCACACTTCTTGTATCATTTGATTTGGAAAGCAACATACGGTGTTCTGCTCTATCAGTATGTCACAGACTGTCTGTAAACAGCTGGTCATAACTCAGTTCAGTGAAAACCATTACTTTCCAATGAAGTGCTGGACACCCTCCAAATTGCATTTTGGCATGGCCTGAGCTGCATAATGCACAAAGTTCTTCTGTTCTGAGGTTACCTAAGGAAGGATTTTTTCCCTCTTGCACTTGTTTATTGTGTTTCAGGAAACAAAATATCTTCTAAAATGGTTAGATAAGAGATGAACAGCATGAGAAATAAAAATGCTTTTTCTTCTCTCAGGAACCCACAAAAGCTGTGACTGGTGTTGCGCTAAAGAAAAAAAAAAACAAAAAAAGAAAAGAAAAGCAGCCCTACCTCACCATTTCTGTTTGTGCCTCAGGTTGAATGGGGTGTATTATCGGGGTCAGGGCACACAAGATGATGACAGATTGAAATGTCTCCTATCAAATAGTTGTGGCATTCTAACATTGCTATGACTATGGGGCTATTCCACAGCTCCTAATCACAATGAATCCTATTAAAAACATCTCCCTGCAGTTTATGCATTGGTCACATGCAAAGAAATCCATTTCACTTTTGTATGTGAGAAACACAAAATATGGAGAGTAGATTTAATGCCCATACTCGTGGGCATATGTACAGCACAGTTTGCTGTTTCTCTCTAGCAAAATCACTGCCCTTTTTGTTTTAAGTAGCTATGATATGTTTTTAGCACGTGTTTAGCCAAATATCTATCATACACATCACGAATATTAGTTTCAATATCTGGGACATAGAGAGTCCGGAACAGATACTTATAATGGAAGTATAAAGCATTTAGACAGCATGTTTTAGTAACTTAATCAAATTGTTGATGGCTAACACGTGTATTTAAGTGAAATCTTTAATTATCTTTACTTATCTAATATTAGAATACTACAGTGGGAAAATTCATCAAAACCATCTATAATCCCTGAAAACTTCCAGCAATACTTGCACGCTATCAAGTATAAAGCAGCTTTCCTACCAATAGAAATCACTGAGGAAAAGTTAACAATAATGTTGGATTTTCTAACATCTGATAGGAGGACATTTTGCCTATCATTGGATGCTATCAAAAGTTGAAGTGAAACCCACTGCTAAAAAGCCCCATACAGAGAAAGAAATTCTCCAGAGAAATAAGCTACTGAGAAAAAAAATATTGTATCAGTGTCTCTAGTATTTATTTGAAATATATTAACCTATATGAATAAAGAGACCATTATGTTAGATAAATACTAAATTGTTTTTTTCATTTATTTGACATGTTGAACACTGCTGAACAGATGGGCTTTACTGAGACACAGTTTACAGAAAGTGTTCAGATCGGTTCGCTTGAAGAAGATGCAGCTTCTCTTTCAGTGTAGAATTTTTACTGAGGATGAATGGAGTGTAAGCTCATGTAGAGGATCTGAGGGGCCTTACAATGAGGAAAAAAGAAATTAAAAAACATCTATAGAACATTTTTGTACCTGCATTATATTAGCTCTCTAGAGAAATGCTGTAAAATGGGCCGGTACAAGTATATGGACCTTAAGGATGTATTAATGAAATATGAAGCACATGAAGAAGAATGGGAAAGAAAAGGCCATACAGCAACAACACAAACAACAGAGCAATTAAGTTTTGTCACATGTTAAACATAACTTCTGCACAAGCTAAAAGGGTACATTGATACAGGAAAAAGTTCTCTAATTACTGTTTAACTGAACTCAGTAAATAGGGAAATTTACAATGTCAAAATTTAAAATAAATGAATTGCTTTTTCCCTTTCAGTAAGTAAGTACCTGTTGTTCATCATTACACATGCTGCCTATAATATGAGTATTCACTCCTACAGTTTTTACCATAACAGAAAATGTCAGAAGTTTTCATTTGGCTTGGTATCTCATCCCACTCAACAGGTCAGAGATATCCTTTAACTTATGTTAGAAGTTATAACTTATGGTATATAATGAAGTCTAATTAAGCAATTTCACTCGCTTTTACAGCTATTTTCTTGTTAATTTTGTGACTGTGTCCTCTGGCCCCAGCAAACTGCTGTAACATTTGTAATCCAAAAACACTGTAATTTGTGTTTTTCTCTTCCGTCAAAAATAATTAGTCATATAGTTCTGAAAGTTTTCACTAAATTTGAGTTTTGTAAAATATATTTGTTTTTTGAACTGTCATGAGTTAATTCAAACACAGAAGTTCAGTTTTATCAATAGAAAAGGGCTCAATGTTCACAAGAATGTAAAAGGAGACAAGAGGAGGAGAAGCTACATCTTTCTTATGCTCAGCCCTACAGCACACTAGTGAAGAGCATTAATTCATTCAGCGTCAAGAAGTAAAAACTGGTGTTGTCAGACTTATCTTTTTTTGCAAATGAAGTCATAAACAAAGATGAACACCCAACTGAAAGTCTCTTACTGCTTTTCCACACCAACTCCTATTCCCTCCACTTAACTGCTTGAATCTCTGCTCTTCTCCCACTCGTTTAATCCTCTGGAAACATCATGTTCTCCAAGGTACTAAAGAGAAATCATTCAACAGCAGTAAATGAAAAGAACCTGATGACTGTACTGTCAAACCATTGCCTGAGATCTCAGCAGCTCTATCTTGCATGCTATCTCTTAGCATGACTAAAATAACCTCCAGTGTTACAGTACCACCGAGTCTCCATAAGTTTTGATCTAACTAGGCTGAACACATTTAGGTAGCCAGTACTATACATTACTGGGCTGAGTTTCAAGTTCTTTGTTCACCATATGGAGGCAATCATAACAAGACACAAAAGCATGCAGAGTAAGGGGGGGGCTGTCTCATATCTCCAATAAGATTTTGCCAAAGTGTGTCAATCTCAGCACAAGTTGCAAAGACACATAAAAAGGAAACATATTCATGAGTGCACCACAACAAGGCAAAGCTCGGATGATGTTGATACCAAAACAGAGGTCTTTGTTGGGTCTGTTGATCAAAGCAAGATTCTATAACAGATTGGTTTTGTGAAAATGGAAATAACCAGTCAAAGTAAATTTCAAAATAGATACTGGAGCTGAACACATTATCATCATTCTAAGCACATGCAAAATTAAGATTGACCTCCCGGTACTAGAAGCAAAACCTTAGCTTCTCATTAAGAGATCACCAAAGGGCATAGAAAGTGCTAGGCATAGAAACTCTTACTGGCACAAGATTTCTGTCTAAAGATATAAGATGAAGGAAGTGGTATAACTGTCTAGTGTTCAAAATCTATTCTAAAAAATTTGATGAGGCAGTTAGCAATCTGGGAGGCTCTAAGAATATAATGTATCACAGTTGCAGAGATTTCTGTGTGCCATCAAAATGCTTGCTCTGTTAGTACTGGGAGATAGAGTCTGAACTTGACTGAAAAATAAAGTGAGAAGTTACTGGGCAAATTCACACATCAGTTGGCTAGAGTAAGAGTTATGTTGCCATAACAAAGCCAACAGTTAAAGTTTGTCAAAATCTATAAGATTTCAACATGATTATCAAATATTACCATTAGCCAATAATGACAGCTGATACAGAGTAGACCCTGACATTCAAAATACTGCGATTTCCAAATGCAAGACATAAGTAGTACATACTGATGAAAAGTCACCAAGCTGAGCAACTTCCCATGTCCTCATGGTATCTGCCTACACAAATGGCTTATTTTCAGCCTTGTACCAGTCTAGAAGGTCACAGTCATACAGCGGTACATTAAGTCCTAGTTTTTCTTAAGTTTAAATTCCTTGTTTTGCAGCTATGTGGTAACTGAGCAAGCAGAGACAATTCTTCATATACATAATCTCTCCACCAAAGTGCCCATTTCTCCAAAATTTTGTAAGTTAAATTTTAACAGCTCAGTAAGGTGATGCTTGCAATGTTTTAATTTAGAAAAGAAATTATTCATTTGTCATGTATTGTGAAGTTTTGACTGTTCAACATGCTTACCTATTTGATCCAAGATCATGATTAAAAACAACTTTTTGAATACCAGGCACCAGTGTAGTATGTATCAAACCGGAAAAATTATCTTAAAGAGGAGTGATTTAATACAGAAAGTTCAAGCACAGTCCCAGAAGTGACACATGTATATTAGCTCATATTTGCAGAGCATGTCTAACTATGAAAGTTGAAGAACATTTTGACCTAACCTTGAATTCATACTAGGAGAACAAACAGCATGTGACAGATTCTACTCATGTTATTTAATGCTCTAGGGGAAAACTCAGATACCGCAGCACTGGGTGTGGTAAAGAACCCAAACAGAATAGAACAGAACAGCTTTGAAAGACATTCTAATGGCTACTAGCATAATCTGTAATGATAGATCTTTTGGCCATAGCGGCTCATAGCATATCCTAAACACTCTGTGAATGTGAGCTTAACAAAAATTAAAAAATAAAATTAAAAAAAAAATCAATCAGCCACACAAAAAAACACCTAAACCAACAAAGGATGAACAATGCCCAGTAGGAATCTGATTGTTTTACTAAAATAGAAATGTAAATATCCTTATTACACTCTCTTTCCTGGGACTTTGACACGATCCATTATGAAGATGTCAAAAGCATGTTATCAGGTACAGTTCTGTCATTTTCACATTTCTGAAACCTGCAATGCTTTTCTCACATTCTCACAATAAAATCTTACCGCATTTTCCCTTAGATTGTTTGTATGTTGTTTTGTTGGTTTTTTTTAGAAAGCTTCAAATGGTACTTACCCAACACATCAGGTTTCATCACTTTATTTTTGAAAGAGTAATCTAAGAATTTGATTATTTCACTAAAGGAGACTTAAAATACATCAGCAAGTTTTTATTTTTGTTTGCAAACTGGGTTCTCTTCTTCCTCCTTACATTATAATACACTGTTTCAAGGACGATCACATTAGGATGTTTCGCTCCCTCCTTAATTACTGTTCCATATAGTTATAAATAGCAGACAGAAGGTGAGCGGAAAATGACAAAACAAGTTTATTCTTAAGTCTAACACAAAACACTACAGGCTAAATATGTACAGAGAATTATACAAACAAGTGTTGAACTATATACACATGTTATACCAGAAGGAAAGACATTTCATACATACAAGGAAAATCTTCCTGAAATAACTTCAGCAAAAATGCTTGGTTATCCTTATCTAAACTTATGATTTGAGAGACTTCAGCCATAGCTTTCTTTGGAGATCAGCATCTTCCTAACGGTATTATTTTTGTGTCTTTTCAAGCTCTAGTGGCTTTCCAGCAAGCTTGTGTTCTAATCTCTCCTCTCAGTCCTCTTAGCAGCCCTACAGTACACTGCCATCATTTTGGTGAGAGCGGGAGCCAAATGCAATATTACAGGTGAAGCTGTCTCATCTGTAGATATGCAGGCAATATATATGATCTTGCTAAGCTGTATTGGGTCCCATGTCACAGCAGCCAGCTGTACTAATTGGTCTCTTCCGGCATCTTTCAGCCTTTTTTTAAGTTATTCTGTAGTCCCTTGTAGAAGATTATCTGTGCTCATTTCAACTCAGTGAGTCACAGCAATCAACCAACCTCTTAGGTTGGATTCCTGATACTAAATAAATGTTACAAGACTTGGACTATCAGATACAATGATGCATCGAATCTGCCATCCTCAGTTTCCATAGAGATGCCATATGGGCATCTCCTCAGGTTCATTGGTCCCCAGCTAGAGCTACATTCATATCACAGAATGAAAACTGAACTGAATACTTTTCTATACACACAAAGCAAGGCTGGAAGGCTCATTTAATATCTGCGTTCTTTTGTTCAAGATTCTCGCAGTGATTTGACTACAATACAAAATAATAAATGGTTAACCAGGTGCACAGCTCAAAAACTATTTAGAAATCAGATAGTTTCATTTTACATGAATTCTTAAGCTTGTTAAAAACCATCTCTAACTCACAAAATAAAAATATGGATAAGTGCTTAAATAGTTAATGATTCCCCAGGCTTAGGTAGCTTTTGCTATGATGTATCCGGACCCTGTTCCTACACTTCCTTCCACATGTGATGCTTCAAAAAGATTGGAATAATGTCCAGGTCTGGATAAGACACTTCCACTATCTTACCTGATTAGGACTTCCTAAAAATGTCTCTAAAACTTTCAGAAAATGGAGCAGAGCACTTGGCAGTGAACAGGTTAGGAATACAGTAACAGCATTTCAAGACAATTTATTTTTAAACTGCATCAGATTTGGGGCTAGATCTGCTTTATGTCTTAAAGCATGAGAGTTTTCTCTCTCTCAAAAAAAAAGCGCTTATGTGCTTAATATAACTATGTCTCTTCATTTCTATAAACATGATTCATCTAAAATCCTAAATTCTTATTTATATGTCTTATATATCTGCACCTTCGTACTATCCTGGAAGTAAATCAGCTGTGAATGACGCAGAAAATTCCCTTATGTCACATTTAACTGCGTCATTTTCAAACTTGTTAAATATTTCTTTTGCTATTGTGGAGGAAGGAAAATGTGAATGTGTGGATCACCTTCTCTGAGCCATTCATGACTCATGTATTTTCTTCCATTCACCCCCTCTAAGTAAAACCAGATATGCCTCCTCTTGTTAGAAAGAAGTTTGATATGCACCTCATCACTTTCCTCATTTCTCTCAAGACCTTTTATTCACCTCTTAGATCTTTCTGGTAATAAAGTTCACCCACTACCTTGTGGATAAGGTGCATCAAGTGATATGTGTTGTTTTGTGATGTTTTTCCTTTTATTTCCTCTTACAATTCTTTATAAGTACCACCATTTACTTCTGCTGTAACAGTATAGTAATATCAGATATCAAGGAGAAATTTCCATTATTCTATTACAATTTGCGTCTAAATAAGCAAATACGTTGTTTTTACTGTTCCTTGCAGTATGCTGGCGTTTACATTTATCAACACTTAATGCTATCAGCTTAAAATCAGTTTTTCTCATAACTCTTCTCGGGATTTCTCTTCACTTGACTAATCCAAACACTATCACACTACTTGCAAACCATTCCACTTTCTCCTCAAATCTTGTCACAGAAGAGGAAGTAGATCTGAGTTAGGAGTGAGAGGAAAGGGAGAAAGTGATTCATATAATAAAAGAAAGATGGCCTATTAAGGCCCGCCTTTGAAGGTGTCATGGCCTGCCAGAATTTTTTATTTTTATTTTTAATAATATTTTTAATTTTTTTTTAATTTTGCTATTCAGAATTCTATTTTGCAACATTAATAAAATTCTTTTAACCCAGGAGGATATATATTTTTTTTAATTCTCCCAGGCAAACACCCCCCTACAAAAAATCTACAGCACATGAGCTCTGATGAGCTGTCAGATTGGCAGCCAAATGGATCCTAATATGTGTTTCAGTCTCCGTACCAGCGTAAAAAACTCTGTACCACCAGCTAAAATCAGACACGAGATCAACAGTTGTGGATGCCCTATCCTTGGAGATACTCAGTGTCAGACTGGACATGGCTCTGAGCAGTCTGATCAAGCTGTAGGTGTCCCTGTACATTCCAGGGGAGCAGGACTGGACGACCTTTATGGGTCCCTTCTAACTCAAATGACTCTATGAGTCTATAACACAATTTTCTCTCAAGAACACAAACACAGGGATGACATTCTGATGGGATGAGATACTTCTCCCACAAGTTTCACAGGTTTTTTCTCATAATACAAATGTGGTGACACTCCGGAAATTTTCTCCAAATAAAATAAGGAAACAAATGAGATGTGCATCTTTCAGGGGTTTTTTTTTTTCTGTTTTAGAAAATGTTGACTCACCAGTTGGCAACCATTAGTTACAATAAATATGCTCTAAAGTGACTTTCGCAATAAATTTGGACTTTCTTTTTAGAACAAAATGCTATACATGTTGAAGGCAGTTATATCTTTTAACGTATATTTATTGCCCTTGTTTTTATTTTACTTTGAAGTAAGACGTTAAGCCACCTTTCCTATTTACTAGAAAGTGTCTTTTCTCACATTTGTGCCAAAGTGTTTTTGGGTGGATTTCAAAATTCAATTAACAATGCAGATTTATAATAGATAAAGCAATTTATATTAAATAAGCTGTATAAAAATATCAATGATAATTTCCATTTCAAAATGACTGATTTGTTATAAAAAAGATTGATGATCTGTAGTGAGAAAATCTTTCAGAAAAGAGAGTTGATAGATCTTAAAGTCAGGCCTATTTTTTATTTCATGTAAAAAATGAATAAAAGTTCAAGTTCTACTCATAGCAAGTTAATTAAATTATTGGAAGGTACATCTAAATGTATGCTGTCATAGTTTCAAGTTTAAGTTTTACTACGTTTACAATGAAAAGAAGAACTGTATGCAAATGACAGCCAAATTGCAGTAAAACATATATCTTAAATAAATGATTTTACTTCATGGACAACAGTTATGACATAGACTTGCAATCAATAGTGCATGCTCAGTGATGTATAGAGAGACTTTGTCACAAGACACATTTTGTAGGATGGCCTCGGTCATGTATCACCTTTCCTCATGCAATTCTAGACACTAGCCAACATACACAGGTTAAGAGGCTGCCCTGTTTACAGATCAGCTCAGTTAGTTTGGTAAACGATAATATATTTGTGCAAGTTTCACTTTTAAGATCTCAGAGAATGATTAAACACTTTCTAGCTCTTTATGAGATCCTGGTAACTATTTTAAAATAGTTACAAATAGTGTCAACTACTAAATTTTATGGTTTTATGTTTCCATTTAGAGACAACTTTTTTTAGTTACTTCTTCCAAAACTTAAACATAATATGGAATTCTTACTTTGAACTCTTCTTTGATGTACAACAGCCCTCAGAAAGCAAAGCCAAGATGGAAAAAAACTAAGACAGAATATATGTCTATAATATGTAATATGTCATATGTCATATGTCATATGTCATATTATGTAATATGTATCTATTAAACAGCAAGTGATAGTGATACTAAGACAAAGTAGCATCCTCGTTTCCTCTCTTCCAAACTCCAAATATTAAAAAGAAATTTCAGCCACTAAAAATGCCATATCTGCATCAGGCAAAATGGCCATGGAAACAGCAACCAACATGCTAGTACATAGGTTAAAAGAAAACATGTTACAGCAATCAAAATGCAAAGCAGTTTAAATGGTCTTACTCAGATTATATGCATCAACACTCAGGCAAACACACCTCCATTCCAGGGACTGTAAGTAAACAAGACTTTACTTTTCTCCTTCTTCCAAAACATGATTCTTCAGTGACTGTACAGCTCATCCTGGTGTCATGCAGCTGTGCTGATTTGGTGCCTGGAATTACAGCAATGGAAGTGCAAGTGATTCTGCAGTCCAAAATCTGCCTATTGCAAAATGAAAGGCAAAGGGTAGCAAATCAGTGGATTTTATTTCCCTTCAAGAACTGGAATAGCCTGAAATAGAAACAGAATTTTACTTCTGCCTACCAAATGATCTATGATATAACTGTTAGTAAGTAACTTTCATTATTTAGGAAATAATTGTCCTACATACCTACCCATCCATTACGATGATGAATATCATGGCAGTGAATACTCACACTGTGCAATCAAATCCCTTTTCTGTTTAGGCATGCAGGAAAATCAAGGTGATTTGAACTCTTTTACTCCCTCAGGTGATATTTGAGGTAAGAAACGCTGTCGTCTGTTCATAATCCCTGCACTTTGCAGCCTGACCAAGAATCATGTGCTGCTAAACACTCCATGTGAAAAAACACACACTTCTCTCAAAGGATGTTGTACTTCAGCACCCGGAGGACATGTCCCACTGATTCCTACTGGGACGTCTGGAGGCTGGGTTATGTAACAGAGGACAAAAATGTGGGGATGGAATGATCAGGGCTCAGTTCTTGTTTGGCCCACTCTGAAGGCAGGGTTGACACAGAGAGTTTCGTGGTCACAGGGAAGAAAGACACTTGGGGGTGCCAAGTAACATTAAGCAGGGATCATAGAATAATAAAATGTCCTGGGTTGAAAAGGATCTCAAAGATCATCTAGTTTCAAGCCCTCTGCCACGGTTGCCAACCACCAGACCAGGATGCCCAAAGTCACATCCAGCCTGGCCTTGAATGCCTCTAGAGATGGGGCATCCACAACCTCCTTGGGCAACCTGTTCCAGTGCATCACCACTGTCTCTGAGCGAAAAACTTCCTCCTAAGCTAAACCTCCCCATCTCAGTTTAAAACCATTCCCCCTTGTCCTATCACTGTCCTCGTAAACAGCCGTTGTCCCTCCTGTTTATATGCTCCCTTCAAGTACTGGAAGGCCACAATGAGGTCTCCCCAGAGAGAAACAAAAGCAACATAAGCTTAACCTTGCTGTACTGAAGGTAAATGAGCATGATGTCTTGTGCACCTCAGAACTGTTTTCTTGTACCTTGCACTTGACATATGGCCCAAAGAGATGTGCATCCGTGGTGCACATGGAGTCAGGGAGAGCCCCTGACGCTCAGCGACACTTAGAAAGCACCCAGCACACTGCAGCTCACACATCGAGGTCTCAGTAAGCTGAGAAAAGTCTTTTGAGAAAGCTGTGATCCTAGAATAACGAAAGCAGATTCTTCTAGGACACCTCTGTACCATGAAAAAAGGCATGGCACAGACAGCCCTTACTCTGCAAAACCCTCACAAGTAAGACTGCATGACACAGTGGAGCCAGCAAATGTATCAGCCCATGTCCAAGAGAAATTTAGTTATGTTTGTGCAGCTCTGTGCCCAAACCTCGAAGCCCTGCCTCCCAGCATGACCAGATGGCTGAGAGTAGTCTGCAACCACCAAAGCCTTTACACACACTTGTTTTAATCACGCTGATGAGATAAGTTCTCCTCAGATTTTAAAGAGCTTCAAATTTGTCTATATTTTCTGTATCTGCCACTTATCTTTTCACAAGACTATTCCCCCATGCCCTCCAAGGGCTAAATCCATTAAAATATGCAGATGGATTGAGCTGAATCTCTGATATTTTATTTTCAAGGAGAATGCGATCCGAGGTCACCCTGTAGCCATGGATATGCTAGGCTACTGGTGAGCACAGTTTTATGTGATAATGAAGATACCTCTGTTTGTCCAGAGAAGCTCTCAAATAATGGAAATCAACACAGATCCTCATTCAATAAAATAGAAATTGTCACCATTTTGCTGCGCTTCCGCCAGAGCAACATATGGTAGCACAGCTGACAAATATAATCTTTTCCTTTTTTTTCCATTTCACATGCACATTTCGTTTTGCAGAATACTAAGACTTTACATAAATTGTCTGTTAACCCCTTGCAGTCACAACACTCACTACTTAGGTTGCCTTCAACTCTCCAGAGATGGAGTTAAATTGCAGCTGAACACTCAAGGAATGTCCAAGACCTTCAGCAGACAATCTAGCCTGCCTGCATCTTCAGCAAGAAAAATCTGCTCTTTGTTGCCTTTTACAGTATACAAACTTTTTTAAAAATAGAAACAGCCTACCTATATTAAAGCTTTCTTACATTGTAAATTGATAGTTATCTTACTGCTTTCATTAGGTGTTTTCCAGTTCTGTAAGCCAAGACACTCATGCTAAAGTATTTACACTGAAGTAACCTATGTGCTCTGATGTTAATTTAACAATTCAACTTTACTGAAAAATACTTCATTTGTTAGTTTTACAGCCACTCTCATAGCAAATTCTCACCACTCTTGGCAGATAGACAGCAATGCAAGAGCCATCTCTGTGTCCTTTCCTGAAGAGCCTGCAAAAGAGTCCTATGTCTGGGAGAAATCTCATGCGCTCTCCTAACTTTCCACCAAAGCTCATTTAATTTGCTCACACCAGTTTTCAGCTCTTGTCAAGACATGCAGATGACAAAATATGGAAGCTCTGCTCATAACACTTGTGAACACAAACTAGATTCACTTTGGTTTGACAAGGGGAGGGATGAGTGTATACAGAACCCAGAGAAACCAGTCCCTAATTACACAAAGATCCTAAGACTGAGCTGAGTGAATCTAATCTGCCACGGATGGTTCCAATCAGAAACACAGTAGTTCTGTTAGGGTACCACTTGGAGGACTTTGAAATGGGTTTGCATAACTGCAAAGCAGAGAAGCTTGCTGTCAGGTTAAACTACTTGTTCTAATTAAGTACAAAGAATAAAGAAGCTAATTTGTTTGGCTTAAAGTAAATTGGGTATAGAAGCAAAGGTATAGCATGGAAGCCAATTGCAATCTGAGTGAGTGTAAAGTTTTTAAGCATATAAAGCATAAATTATACATCTTTAGATCTGACCACTTCTTAAACACATTTGCCTCCAATTTGTGAAGATAGAAGAAAAACCTGCTTTTCACAAATGTCATTTGTTTCCTGACAGTTTGCAAAAGCGTACTCCAACAAACAGTTGCTTTTAATGACTGAGAGCACCTGCACAAGCTAAAGGGAAATAGTGGGTGTTGAATCGCAAACTTCTGGCACATGTGCTGTAGATTCCACAACTAAAGGCTAACTTCAAGACTGCTAATCGGAAGTGCAACAAAGAACTATGAAGAAAAGCCTATAGAGACTAAAACCAAGAGCTAAATATGACATAACCACTATTTCATATTAAGACAGTTCTAGATGCTTTCTCCAGACACTCAGTATTAGCTAACAGTGTCAACAGCAAATCAAGCCAGATGCGAACCTTTGGTCTGACTTGGTGTGCATGCTCTTATGAAGAGTTTACAACTTGTCGTACCTGAAATTCTGAGTTATTTCTTCCTCACTTGGATTCTTAGCTGGCTGGAGGTAAGTTTTGCCTAGAGTAGGAAGTTCTCTGTCACAGTAGAATACAGCCTCACTAATGGCAATCAACATCAAAATATTAGGCACTGTCTGGAGAAACTGATTTTAAGGGGAAAAAAATGTTGCTGAAGCCTTTTATTTTCACTTGAACGCACATTTTGAAACTTGCCGTTTTGTAGGCTGACACATCTCAAGCATTTGTTAACTTTTTTATGTTGTTCATTTCACAGACTGATACTTTCACATTATATCTAAACAAATTATCAGATCCCATCTCCTTGGAAAACTGCATCATATTTTATTACATACTGTAAGCAAAACCTTTGGAGAAAAGAGGCACATTATGTCTTTTACAAATCAGTGTGTTTTTCCAGATGTATGGTATGTTAGAAAACTGACGCAGAAGATGTGAATTGAGTTAACGAGCCCTGCTATATTTTCACAAAAATGGGCTGTTGGTTCATTTGAATAACTTTGACCTTTTCTGTTTATTGCCTTTCTAAATAAAAAAAATAAAAAAATCCATAGCCAATCATTATGATGACCACAAGTCCACTCAGGCACCTTGACAGCTGAATCACCATCTCGCATCAAGAGATTTAGCCTAGGGCATCTGGCTGAGCTGACACACATTAGTTGGTCCTCTTTATGCATTTAATGTCTTTACAGTTTTCATATTTTCATTTTTTCTACACTCTCCAGCTTGTATTTTGCTTTGTTGTAGAAGAGGAAAATAAGGTGCATACTGCACAGTGAATGGGTACCATTAACACCTGTAGTTCTTTATTATCATCAGGATAAAATGAGGTATAAGAGTGATGCCTTGATTTCAAAACAAGTAACATATATCTGGCAAAAATAGAATGAAAATAGCAAACCGATAAAAGCTTAGAATTAAAAAATTCACTACAGCATTTCCTTTTTAGTCACAGTGCAAGAAGGCCAAATGAGGGAAAAGCGAGAGGGGAAGGCCAAAAGGACATTATGTCCCACTGAACTTCAAATTCCCAGGCTTTTGTTGTCTTGTATTCTAAAAGAACAGTTTTTCTATAATGATGTAAGAAAAACAACACCTTTGGGACACAGAAATATTTATGCATGGGTCTTATTCAGCAACCTGACTCACTTCACGTGGGAATATTCCCAACTGGTTTCATCTCCCAGTTATGACTTCAGTGATAGCCACTTTAGCTGGTTTACTCATGCAAACAAACATTATTCCAAGTGAACAGATCCCGTAGTCTAGAAATTTCACCCTCCCCCTCCGAATGATAGCCAAATTAAGAGAAAATGGAGGGAGGCTGAAATGTAAGCACTAAGGTGTATTTTTCAAGGCAAAGCCCAAGGAAAATTTTAATATGGACAGAAATCTATTTTGCAGTCACTTTGAATTTTGAAATTTCAGGAAGGAAAGAGTCATATTTTTTTAGATCTTACTTCATTGCCAAAATCTGAATATCAGGAAAAGAAAACAGAAAACCAGCAGACAGAAGTGAATGAAAATCCTCACATGTTTTGACTACGATCAGGCAGGTTCTTCTGCAGCTCCCCTTTTAGAAGGTAATAATCCACTGAAACCCACCTGCAACTTTCCTCTTTTCTTTAGCTCCATAGCCTTCCCACCTTAACTATGTCCCTTGCAGTCAGTGCCAGAGACTGCAAAATGCATTGTGTTTTTGATTAACTGAAATAATTAACAAATATAAATATTAGACATAAGGCTGGTAAATCTGTTTACCTGTGTTTATTAATTTAGACAGCAGGCAAGCTACATTCTACTTCTTGGGAGTTAATATTTTGCGTCCAATTAATCACAGAATCACCAAGGTTGGAAAAGACCTCCAAGATCATTTAGTCCAACCATCCACTTACTACCAGTATTTCCCCACTAAACCATGTCCCTGAGTACAACATCTAATATAGCACCATTGTATATTAGACTCTCACAGGACCAGAAGGCCATTGAAAAATGTTGTCAATTACTCTTAGATTGTGATTCAGAAAGTCTAAAACTATCTTAAATCTAGAGGAAAATCTGTGCTGATAGCCTCCTTCCCACTGAAAAGAAACAACGTAATTGAGGAAGAGAAAAATGGCAAGAATGCACCAGGGAATTAATTGGACTTGAGTAAAAAGTTTGCAGTGTATATTTGCTAGGATAGGCCAGAGAGAGTGCTGCTCCATCTCATCCCTCCTAACACTGCTGTGTCAGCTGGTTTAAAACTGACAAATTTACTCTGGCTGTGGGGGAAAATAAAACAAAACTAAGAAGCAAACAAACAAACAAACAATAAATAAATAAATAAAACCACAACTCTGTATAAGAAGGTTTTAGACAGTTATTTCTTAATGCACAAGTATCCAAGGACCAGTGTTGGATACTTCACAGATTCCTAACTCAGTGTACCAAGTTGGTAACCTCAGTAGTCTGTAAAGCTAACTGTGGCTCCGAATCTTTTATTTGGAGAACAAACAGATATATAACAGATAATAATGGAGAGCTGTTCTGGGCTGAACAACCCAAATGAGGATTTATTGTATCTCTGCTTATTAGCATCCAATTAGCATATTCTTTACATGCCTGGTGTCTCCCACCAATCAGTTCAAAGAACTCTATAGAGCCCTGTTTATCAGCATTACCCACTTGAAGATAAACAAATTCTAAATAGAACTGCTCAGAATTTTCTGATGTTTAGTATTTCAATCACACTTTCTAAACTGGCATTTTCATTTTCAGTTACAGATGTGGGTGTGGAAAAGATGGGACTTCACCAAATTTTCAGAACCAGAGTTCAGCCTGCCCCAGTTTTAAGTGTTCCTCTTGGATAATGACAAATACTTTCCTAGTACAGCATTTTTCCAAAACAATAATGTATTTTGCTCAATAGCATGATCACAAATTACAAGATACTCAGTGCAAAATAGGGGGAAAATGTCTTATTTTTCTACTGTAAATACTACTGCGAACACTACTGTTATTTTCCAGCTTGGTAGGATTGCCAGAAAGAGCTTAGGCAAAAAAAAATATGTAGTGCAAAATACGCTATAGAAACAGCAGGAGAGAATTTTTCAGATACCACTGGAATCTTATTAAAATATTTAAAGTGAGAAAGCCCAAATTATCAGCTAAATCCAACTACAGGAAACATGTGAGACTTCATTAACAGCTGTGATTGTGTGTTTGTAATAACATTCATCTGTTTCAGGTACAACCAGGTGGTTCTTCCATCTATTTATCCCTTGGAAATGCTAAAGAGGGAATCGATGCCCGGGGGTGACAGTTCTGCAAGCGCAGCCACTGCTTCATTCCTGCAGCATCCTCTGCAGGAAAGACATCCCCATCCTGCACTGCAGGGACCACGACCAAGGGTAATTGAATTTCTACGCCTATTCAGGCTGGCTCTGTAGGCTGATGTTGCCAGCCACCAGCCTTGGTTTGTCCCTGCTAAGGGCTCACTTGCTGCTGCAGTGAGGGCTGCTACCAAGGGACAGCAGTTGCTGCTCATGAAGAGAGTGTATCAGCAAGTGAGTGGGTTAACTGATAATCAGTGCTCCATGGAACAGCTCTGTGCTTGTCATCATGTGATTGATTAACGGTCATTATTGACTACATCTCTATTTCATAGGATCCACTTGAGAGACTATGCACTTTTTTATTGGTGTGGGTTTTTTGGACTCTGCTTCTTTTGTGCCAATTGCCCCTGTGCACACATACACATCAGTAAATGTTCTTTTCTTTTTCATCAATCTCCCCAGAGATAGTCTAGAAATCCAAAAGAGCGCTGCTGTCAGAAGAGCCGAGTGATTCACACTTTATTGTGATGGTTAAAGTTTAGCCCAGCAAATACATACTGTAACTGCTATGGAAAAACATTCGGTGCAGATGAAATGGGATGTCTTCCTTTCCCCTTATCATCATGCCTAAATATCCCCGTTTTGTAAAACAGTTGAGCTGTTAAGTTCTATGCTAAGGCACGTACACACTTTGGAAAGGTAATTTGAAAGCGAGTTGAGCCATGACAAATAGGGACAGCTGGCCTAATTGAATCATTTGATCTAAGACAGCTCAACTTGGTTATCCTCACTGCAGCCCACACTGATATTAGCGAGTGAATCATTAGCCATGAAATCATGTCGACTTTCCCGATGCAGCGTTCTTGACATGACAGGGAACGCAGTCTGCCTTTCATTACAGCACCAATGAGTTCTTCAGTCTGTCATGGAAAGAGAAAAAAAAAGAAGAAAAAAAGTGCCTTGAAAACTTTTTAGGCTCAGAAAGAGAAAGTAATTTGCTCCTACCCACATCAGACAGCAGTTAAAAGACAGGCACTACTTCAGTATCTCGCTTACCTCTCATAAGGGCAGGGAGCCCCACTCTGGCTGCACATCCAGCTCCCCTTGGAACTGCTCTCTGCTACCTGGTCAGTGCTTCTTCAGATGAGAGAGGCTGCCTGAACCACCCAAACATCAGTTTGCAACCATTATGCTTTCACACTCTTTTTTTTCTTTTTTTTTTGAACAGGCTATTTATAGTGGTAACATCCTATGTCATAACTCATTTGTATATTAATTAATAGTGGGCTAGAGTTGTATCTTTGCATCTCTGTATCATTTTTGGTGCTTGGATGGCAATTTTTGGCTTTTCTAAATGCTAACTGGACTGCTCTTAATCTAGCTTGAATTCCATCCATCCTAGCACAAAAATAATCAGCAGAGTTATTTCCCAAATATCTCCAAGGTATTTAGGAAGAGATTTCACTCTTTAAATATTTCCTTTGATTTGAAACTAATGATCTCATCCAGCTACTATTCAACTGAATGGAAATTTTCAGTGGGAACAGAGCCAAAGTCAGATCCTACTAGTCTCTTTCAATAGTCATAGGTGGACAAAATTACAGGATGATGCAAATCAAATTACTAGTGGCAGGACCAGACAGGTTTAATTTGGGTAAAACTAGGAGCGTGATGAAATTTGGATAATGTCCGGTTAAGAAAAAGTGTCAGAAGCAAGTTTTGGTGTTTTTTGCTTTTTTTTTTTTTTTTTTTTTTTTTTTTAAAGTCAGAGTCATGCCAGCATTGGAATTGGATGGGTCCAATATTCTGGCCTTGGAAAAGAAACCTACAATGCCATTATCTTTCCAAAGGTCTGCTAAAGAGTATCTCTGTAACCTACCAGGGAGAGCAGAAAAAGAAGCAACCACAAGAGCAGCAGTACTTGTAAATCAAGCCAAACAGTCTTCAACAGATAGCTAAACAAATTGCAAGCCTGAAAAAATACCAGGAAGTCTAGTAATGGCCCCAGAATCTTATATTCTTTTTGAGCACTTGTTTCATAGGGACGTTTCTTTCACTGAAAGATAATGAAAGCTAAGTGCAAAGACTTCATTTGAAACTCTATGACCCTGTAGCAAGTAGCTATCATTTTGGGAAGCAGGGTTTTTTCTATCCCAATTATATAGTTAGAATCTACGTCACAAAGATTGGGAAATGACCAGTGTTTACCAAAGGGGAGAACCTTCCAGCTTGCCTTCTGGAGAGTTGGCAATGTAGCAGAAGCAAATGTGCAGGAGACAATCAAGAGTGAAACTAGATGTATGGAATGGGCACAGGCTTTTTCAAAATAATAAGATTGTGAGAAATTTTCAAGTCATTGATGCCAGTGCTTTTCTCAACTTTTGCATGAAAATAACCTTTATCAGGATGGCTTACTTATGCTGTAGGTGGGATTTCTGTTCAGCATAAACCACAACTAGAATACCCAATGCTTAAGAAATTCATCTGCCCGAGTTAGCGTCCAATCTGCTTGGTTATAATGGAGTCCTTAATTGAGTGGTTTTGTGTGAGTAACTATCATAGAGAAGGCAGCTATTTGTCTATTCCAGCGATTAGACTAATTACATGGGATATGGGAAACCTGTGTTCAGGCCTCCCCTGTGCCTAATAAACCATGTTTACATTTCAAGTACTGCTAGTAGACCCCTCAGCACTATAAGCCTTCTCAGGGTTGGATCTGAAGTTGCAAGACCTGCTGCACTGGCTCAGCATTGGAAGTGATGATCACAAATCCCACTGGACAAACATGGAGACAGCCATGTCCACGTGAAGACAGCCAAGGTCAGGTATCTCTAGCCTATGCCCAACTTAATGTGTAGAAGTAAAGTCAGCTGTATCAAAAATTGCTCCCAAGAGATGTGTGGCTAGTCCCATCTTAAGAGCCTTCAGAGATGGACCCACGTTGTTTCCCATATGTCAGTCATTCCATTCTTATCCATTCTTCTCATTGGAAGGATTTATTTTCTCTGCAGCATGAATCTCAGTGTAACACCTTGAAGACTGCTGTTGTATTTCCCCTTAGTCTAAGGCAAAGACACCCTTTATTTTCCTAGCTTTCGGCTTAAATAGGACTGAGAAAGGGGAATCATAAGCTGAGTATTTTTTAAATAGTTAATTGTTCTGAGTTTAAAAAAAAAAGTCCATAAATCAACAAAAATTTTGGTAAGCAGCTTACTTCTTCACCTTCTGTAAAACAGATGAGATATGCTCACCAATTTTCTGCCATGGTTCGTGCTCTCTATCAACTGGGAAGCTGATGTGGACTGAAGGATTTGTTGCCAATTGTTTAGGATGCTACTTTGTCTATGAGGAAGGCACAATGATTATATGTAGGTCAGCCCAAATGTGTGCCAATGAAACTTTCATAACATCATTGTCTTGTATTCAGTAGATGTCACACATGCCACAGAAAAGCTAGTTCAGAAAGATTTTTATTAGTTCTGAAGTTTTTCATTAGCAGTGTATACATGCATGTCTGTTAAATATGTCAGATTCTCGCATTTCTTTGGGAGAGGAAAACATATATATTTCAGAAATTTCCAGAATGGTCTAAGATGACTTCTTTAAAATGTCAGGAAAGTGACAGTCACTCTCCCGAGCTCTCCCAGAGCCACTTAAGCACAAGCCTTTAAGCCTGGAAAGTAGATTTCCTGCCTTTCTGCAACACATAGCATGACCGTTTTTTTTTTTTGCATTGGACTATTCACAGGATAGCAGGTTTTAAATCCATCAGAAAAATCCATGATTCTTTCCTGTCCTAAGCTATACAGTCAACTGCAAGAAAAAACAATTCTCTGACAACACTTTCAAATTGACTGCTGAAGTAACCAGAATTTGGGTTAATAAATGATAATAGTGATGTCTTATCTGTATGGATCACATCACTATTATGCACATAAAAGCTTTTATAAGTGTATGAAAAAATGTCTTTGTAACATGTATTTTTGTAACATGTATCCTCCATAATTAGCAACTCCAAGCATTCAAGACCCGCTGAGAAGACTGGTTAAAAATTAATAAATCTTATGTATATTCATTCATATATTTGCATTAATGAAAGGTGCTGAAACTTCAGATGAAACAAGTGAGTTAATTGTCATTCAACTATTTGCAGGTGTAGCCTTTGGAGTGCGACTCCATCTTCCAGCTCAGCCAGCTATGCTGCTGTTGATTTTTCACCAGTATAGATGTGGAAAATGCACTGTGATAGAGTAGGCTATTCCCTTCATTTACAACTTTTCTGGTTTCATATTTCCAGTGCTCCATAATATTTGATTGCCTCTTTCCACACAAGTACTTGAAAAATGACAGGCATTGATTTTCTACACCTTTCTACCCTTCTTCTCTACCAACTTTTTAATTTTTATTTTTTTTTAATTCAGTTAATGAATTTTCTCAGCAAGTATCATTTTCACAATCTTTTGTCAAAGATATACATATACATAAGATATACATAGCTTCACTGCCTTCAGGCTAACAATCAGCCATAGTACTCATTGAGTTCCAGGAATCTTCTTTAAAAATCTAACGCTTTTCGAAGTTACAGGGATAATATTGGCCACAGTTTCTTCATCTGTCCAATTTCCTCTAAACTAAAGATGCAAGGTTTATTTAGTACATGGGAACAGTGAATGTTTGCTGTCTTGCAAGACTCTGATTTAGTAGCTTGTTTCAGCCTGAAACGCAGTAATATAATGCTTTTATTCACTGATGAATTTGAGCAGTACAGCGTTAATCACTCTCTCTACCTTATGTCACCTGAATAATCAACATACCGCAATGATACATGTTCGTAGGTCCTGTAGAGTGCCATTCATCACTGATGCAGAGCCTATTTGTTCTTGACGTGTCTTATTTGTGCAGAATAAGCACGGAATTTACTGCATAAATAATGCTAGGTGGGTATTATTTATACCCAAATACAAAGGAACCTTGTAGAGATTTTAATCTATTCGGAACCACATTGGTCTAAAAGGGATAGAAAATGTGGGAAATTGGAACTTCAGTAGTAATTGTAAAAATGTATTTAATTTTTTTATAACTTTTGAGAGGAAACTTGCATGTACTGGTTAACTATTTAGAATGCATCCTGCTACTTGTGCAGTTCATCACATTTCAGATTTAGACTGTCTCAGCTGCAGTTTAGAAGATTCTCAGAAACAGTCAGCCCCAGCTTTTACAGCAGGTATTTTATGCACCATCCTTTGTGCATTCTTGCCTGAGCGGATGAAGACATTTTTACTCCTTTCACAGTTTTGCTGTCCCTTGATATCAGAGGTGGTGTTGGGGCAGTGATGCGGGTGCCATGCGGCAGGTGGGTGACTGACAGGAGAGCGAGGCCACTGCCCACCTCTCACCCTGCTCCGTCACAGAACATGGCAGGTGCAGGTTCTCACGTGTCCTATGGGATGCTATCTTGCTTGATCTGCAACAGTGATTAGGTTGTGGTCAGCAAACTAGTAGAACCAGTGGAATTCTAACTCCAAGCATCTTTCTCCTAAGGATTTAAGATTGTGTTCAGGCAGAAAAAATCCAAGAGATAACAGCACCTGTCTGAATATTGAAAAGTGATGAGGGAGAACTGTGAGGCCTTGGCAAAGTGGCATAAATCAGGTAAATTTAGCTGCAGCCAGTTTTAGGTGTGAGACTGAAATCAACCTTTCTGGTATCAGGGAATATTTGATTCTAGAAAGGGTGAGCCATTAGGCACAAAATGGCAAAAGAGGGAATAATATTGAAATAACACATTTGCATCACCAAAACATTCTTAAGCAGTGTGACTCAGTCACTGCCATGCATGAGACACAAATTAGATATTTGATAATCTCAGAGATGCTCTAGCTGCTGCAATTCTCACGTTTCTACATGCCATGTATTTTCCAAGCTGAAAACCTTCTCAGATTCTCAATCTTGCTATGTCAGAATTATGCTTGGAAACCTAGCAAACTTACTTGCAGTTACTGAAAATGCAGAATGACAGAAGCATGAGCAGCCTGAAAAAGGACAGCGCTACACTTCATAGTTTGACTAGAAAAGTCCTTCAAATGGTCTTGAGGAAGTCTTTCTTCAGTCACTGCAGCCCAGATTGGGACAAAGTAGTTCATCCTGTCACAGATAAACAACTTTATTTAGAAATTTGAGGGCTATTAAACAAGGTGAATTTCCCAGGTGAATCAGCACAAATTTATTAATCCAGGTGTTACTGTAATTGTGATTCATTGGGGAGAAGAACAGTGTTCAATGGTCCTCAAACTAACACTTCCATCTAGTGCTGTTCTGCAAGAAGACAACTAGGAGATTCTGGCTGCCTTAAAACTCTGTATATTTCCTTATATTTTGCCATTTTTGTTCTTATCTGAGTTAGGAATTCAGTTTTTATTTTTATTTTTTTATTTGTGACGGCATTGTTCATAATCAGGTCTGCTCCTCATCTCTTGTATCTGCAGCGCTATACTTATCATTCCCCAGTATTCAGAATACACAATATTCAGGAGGAAAATCGGCACCTGATCACTAAACATGGGTGGGATGGGTCTGTCAGCAACTGGAGATGTTTGTATGTATGTAACTTAAACAGGTACATAGCATAAACAAGTATCTAACTTAAATGAGTAGACATGTATGTAACTTAACCCTTCACAAACAAATCCCACTCCATTTGGAAAAAAATAAAAGAAAAATATGTTCATGCTTTCTAGCGGAAGACTGTTAAAGAAACAAAACAACAAATACAATTTCATTAAGTATCTTGCTAACTATCATAGAATCATAGAATTGTGGAATCACAGAATCATAGAATCATAGAATCATAGAATGGCTTGGGTTGAAAGGGACCTCAAAGATCTTCAAGCTCCAACCCCCCTGCCACAGGCAGGGCCTCCAACCTCCACATTTAATACCAGACCAGATTGCCCAGGGCCCCATCCAACCTGGCCTTGAACACCTCCAGGGACAGCTCACCCACAACCTCTCTGGGCAAACTATATCTTCCTTATCATACTTTGGTTCACTGTTATCATTATTTCACCTTTTTAACAATCTTTTTTCCCCTATGCTTCTCTGCTATGCCAGAGGAAATGGACCAAGATTTCTCTTCTTTCACAACCTTCTTAAAATGCTGCTCTGTAGAAACAAACCTGCGTAAACAAAGCCCGCAGACATTATATGACAGGACCAGGCATCACACTGGCTGTTCAACATGATGTTGTTCCTACATCTTTCTGCAGTGCCAAAGAGAATCGATGTCTTATTTTTCACACCCCTGAAATCTTGCATGTATAAGCAGTAGTAATGTTCAAGGATTATCTTTGTGTATGCAGATAGAGATTTTAAAAGTATTTATAATAGTGGAACATAGGATGCGTGTGACAATTATTCTTCTTCGGCATCACCTGTAAAAAATCTGTGCAGTAGGAATGTCAAGCTATCACCGGGGAAGAAAAGCCTTTACCTAATGTTCTGCAGGTATCTGGCCAGTGAATCAGCAGATACAGTCACCAGAGTGACCTTTCTGTTGCCCAGCATCCTATGTCACTTATATCTATGTATTTAATTTTGTTTGATGAAATCTTTAAACAGGAAAGCATCTGTGGAATGAATGCTAGAGACAGATTTGACATCAGTGTATTAAGGAAATGGATTATCTCATTTTCTAATGCCACCACTCACTCTACTCAAGTGAACTTACTTCCTCATAGCTATAACATGCTTCTGGACGTTGAGGCTACTTTTCTGCATGTAGAGTTTCCAGCTTTCCTGTCCAGTTTCCTCTGGCTCAAATGGGAAGTTTATTCCATTTTTGTACCTGTCACGGTCAGTGATTCATCCGTACTGTTCAAATGAATAGCACGGGACATTAATTCAAAGTAGAGATATATTTACACAAGTTTGACTCTACAAATAAGACAAGGAATACTAGAGCTCTATAATTTCATTGTAGGAAGTGTCCACGAAGATATCACCCCCCACATTATCTCTCCAATTAATGAGAAAATAAGTAATTGGTATGAATTATTAAATTTGAATGGCAGATTTGTGATTTTTGTTATAATAAGTCATATCTGATAGAATTCATTTGATATCACATGCACACGAAAAAGAAAAAAAAGAAAAAGAAAAAGAAAAAGAAAAAGAAAAAGAAAAAGAAAAAGAAAAAGAAAAAGAAAAAGAAAAAGAAAAAGAAAAAGAAAAAGAAAAAGAAAAAGAAAAAGAAAGAAAAAGAAAAAGAAAGAAAAAGAAAAAGAAAAAGAAAAAGAAAAAGAAAAAGAAAAAGAAAAAGAAAAAGAAAAAGAAAAAGAAAAAGAAAAAGAAAAAGAAAGAAAAAGAAAAAGAAAGAAAAAGAAAAAGAAAGAGAAAGAAAAAGAAAAAGAAAAAGAAAAAGAAAGAGAAAAAGAAAGAAAAAGAAAGAGAAAGAGAAAGAGAAAGAAAAAGAAAAAGAAAAAGAAAAAGAAAAAGAAAAAGAAAAAGAAAGAAAAAGAAAAAGAAAAAGAAAAAGAAAAAGAAAAAGAAAAAGAAAAAGAAAAAGAAAAAGAAAAAGAAAAAGAAAAAGAAAAAGAAAAAGAAAAAGAAAAAGAAAAAGAAAAGGAAAAAGAAAAGGAAAAAGAAAAAGAAAAAGAAAAAGAAAGAAAAAGAAAAAGAAAAAGAAAAGGAAAAAGAAAAGGAAAAAGAAAAGGAAAAAGAAAAAGAAAAAGAAAAAGAAAGAAAAAGAAAAGGAAAAAGAAAAGGAAAAAGAAAAGGAAAAAGAAAAGGAAAAAGAAAAGGAAAAAGAAAAAGAAAAAGAAAAAGAAAGAAAAAGAAGAAAAAGAGAAAGAAAAAGAAAGAAAAAGAAGAAAAAGAAGAAAAGAAAAAGAAAAAAGAAAAAGAAAGAGAAAAAGATAAGAAAAAGAAAAAGAAAAAGATAAAAAGAAAAAGAAAAAGAAAAAGAAAAAGAAAAAGAAAAAGAAAAAAAGAAAAAGAAAAAGAAAAGGAAAAAGAAAAAGAAAAAGGAAAAGGAAAAGGAAAAGGAAAAGAAAAAGAAATCATGCACCCAAACCACATCCATTGGGGCTGCTTCTTTGTTTGCACAGTCAGCCACAGCTCCCCTTCACCAGGAGACAGGTGGTCATCCAAAGCAAGAGGCCGCACTTGGTCTCTAATCACATATTCCTCTTATCAGTCACATAGTTCATTCCTTTAGAAAATTACTCTAGTAATTTCTGGTCAAAATAGCATTTCTGGTCACTACCCAAGGTTAATACAAGAGCAAGACTGTAATGAAGAAAATTGTTTTCCATTTGGCTTAAAGAAAATAGAAAAGAAAAGGGTATCAGTGCCTGCTTTTGATACATTATGCACCACAGCTAAGGTGAAAACTTTGGTAATACAGCAATCGTTATATCACTAAGCATAGAATCATAGAAGATCCCAAGTTGGAGGGACCCACAAGGACCATTGGTTCCAACTCCTGCCTTACTACAGCACACAATTTCTTTTGCTATGTTACTTTAAGATATAAACATTTTAATTTCATAATTAAACTTTCTATCACTGCAGAACCTGAATAGCAATAGCTCTTTCAAATCTTAGCCAAACTAGGCTTAATATCCTAAAACTTGAGAGCTTCATTAAATATTAGATTAATTTAATGTGTACAGGTTTTCTTCAGATTAATTTCAGACTAATTTGCATATAAGCATTTGTGCAGTTCAAGCAGCATCTTTCCTTTCTGTCAGTTCCATCATCTGATGGACGATGGAAAGAAGAAAATGTATAAGGAAGATGTGCAGTGATAAAGTAAGTTGAAGAAGATTTAATTACAGACTATTATTACATATTTTGTCCTGGCAAGCATGAAAAGGTAAAAGAGTAACATAAATTTTCTAATGATTAGAGTGATAGAAGATACTGAAACATCCTAGATAAATAAAGTAGGCAGTTTGAAATGACAGAGCAAGGTACATGACTATAATTAATGGTACTGCACTCTGTGCTGAAGTTTAGAAATGGTTTGACAAAGTAGTATGCTTTATGCACTTCAGAGGAATTGAATATTTCTTCCAGAACAGTTAAAAATACATAAGGAATTTCAGACAGTGGATTTATGGGCATTTAAGGGAAATCATCACAGATGAATTTGGGAATTCTGAACAGTTGAGAAAATTGCTAACATTTGCAAAGCAGTAACTGAAAGAAAACAGAAAACTATTCTTGTTGTTCCCAGCATAATCATTTATTTATTAGGGACATGCCATTTATGTTTGGAACTTTTTCATATGTTTCCAGTAGCATATGTCTACAGGGAGAAGTTGGAATGAAGCAATTTAGGGATGAATATATAATATAGAAACATTCAGATCCAGAATCTTATTAATTATTTGTTTGAGATCACTATACCTCTGCGCTCTGTTTTGGATTTGCACTGATAGCAATAAAAACACAAATTCAGCTATTGCGAGGTTATCTGCAAGCTACATTGCACGCTCCATTCAATGTTCAAAGCACCACAGAATGGTGTGGGCTGGTTGGCCTCATCTAACCCCCTGATGTGGTCAGGGACATCTTTTAGTAGATCAGGTTGACCAAATACCTGTTCAGTTCAACTTTGAGCACTTCCAGTGTTGAAGTGCCCACAAGCTTTCTCAGCAATTTTTTCATGTGTTCCACTACTCTCACCATGAAGAATTTCTTATTTAGATTCAATCTACATTCACTCTCTTTCATTTTAATACTATTGTCCCCTGTCCTGTCACATACGGTTCATACTATACAATTATCTGGTGTATTCAATTACATTTCCCAAGGTTCCTAATATGTGATCTTCCAGAACATATTAAGCACTTTGCAGTCCCATAGGTAGAGGTACTGATAACTGACATACATCACAGAAGACAACTGAATTAGATCAGAAATACACAAGTATTGCTAGCTTGTGTCCACTGGAGACAAGGATGCAAGGATGGGCACTTCTCTTCCCCAAGTCTCCAGCACAGATCCTGGCAAGATGGTGATCACCCATGTTTTGACATCAGCTCTCAGTTCATTTCCAAAATACACCACGCAGGGCACTAGGACAGCAGCAATGGTAGCCTAGAGACTCAGTCCACTGCTTCCATGTCGGAATACTTCAAGTATGGTCCCTAGGGCACAGGAAGGATCTAATCATCAAGAGGAAACAAACAAATTGGCTTATCCCTTATGAATAAAAGCCACCCAGGTGTGACAGGATCAATGGTTTAAACAACTTCAGATTAAAAAAAATCATTATGATTGGGGAAAGAAAGCAAAAATCATTAAATGACTAGAGTAGGGTAGTAGCTACTACAAAATAATCTGCTAAAACTGGCAATCCACAATAAATCATTCTTATCATAGTACCCTAAACAGTACCTCATCATAGCTCAGAAAATAAAATGTTGTCAATCTGAGTAATAATAAACAAATATGGAAATCATACCACAATATTGACAAAATGTAAGACAATCAACAAACTATTAGAATGAGCCTGTTGACTGAGGCAAATGGAATACTGTAGAGCAGCTGTTAGTTTTATCCTGCCCATAAAGGAAAACCTTTGTGACTCACTTAGGGCTTTATGAATTAGCAGTTTATTTTTCCCCTCACTGATATAAACAGATCTTCAGCCCTGTTTCATATGTTCATCTCGCACCTATCTTGACTGCCTTCCATTGCGCATGCTATTAATCACTTGCTACCTTTGACAGAGAAAATAATAAAAAATTCTCTAATCTATTTTCAAAATCATTAACAGTGAGTTAAATGATTTAGCTTCCACCAATGGGCAGAAACAAGCGTAAAAGCTTTTGGGAGCCTTTCAGATTCCTCATGAAAATGTAAAGAGCTCTAATGGGAGCACAAATGAGATCTTGTTGACTGATGCCAGAAAATATTCTTTGAGCTTTCAGAAAGAAAGTACAATAATATTCATAACTAATGGCAAACTGTAGACCAAGGAGTCAAGTCTAGATCATTGCAAGGATCTCAATGCTAATCTTTCCCTGTTGAGGAATGTGAAATGATGGAGAACATGGTCGAGCAAAACAGACGCTTAGGGGCATTATCTAGGCACTGCAGGCTTTCTAGATCTTGTTAGCAGTGAGTCATAGCAGAATGCAAAGACATTTATTTCCCTGAGGATCTGCACTTTCTAGAAAAAAAAAAAAAAAAAGGATTTTTTTAATCATTAGTTTCACTACTGAAATGACATTTAGTACTCTATGTGCAAAACCACTCAATCTATAAGATACTGCTCTGCAGAATGTATCTAAATTGCTCCAACATAGCAGTTATAAAAAAGTCTTCAAGGTTGGGAAGTAAAACTAAAAGAATACATTTACATAAACCTGACTGCATTCATTTTTGTTGCAACATGGTGAAGATAAAGGCTAGGAAAAACAAAGACCTAACCCTTCTTTTTAAATCCACTGCTCTGAGATGTGGTTTCAAACCTCTCACAGGAAGCTATGAAACAAAATTTAATATATTAAAAATTAAATTTTCGGGAAAAGATTAGAGGCAAATAATAATAATAGTGACAATAGAACCCATAAAGCATCAGTATTTGTAAGAATAGAAAATTCTGCTGATACAGGAGGGACCAAAGTTATGGAAAATGAAAACGAAACCAAAAGCCCAAACATGTAACCAAAAGAAAAAGCAAAATACTTTTTTAAATATATTTTTCTTATTGCAAATGACATTTGCAAACGCACTTGTTCAGGAGGTAGAAAGGAAGTTGTTTGTGTTAGCTAACATACCAAGCTACCATAAGATTTAGGTGAGAATCATCATTAGGCAGGAGCAGCCAGCTCAGCAATGATGATGTTGTTTCATTTTCTGATCTGCACCTTTCCAACCATTAAGAGGGGCTATCTGCTCTGATGACAAAGCCTGTTCCCCTGAACAACAGAGGGTCATTTCCAACATCCAATTAAACTTACATTGGGATTATTTTCATTTTGAATCCCAAGTCATGTTCACAAAAGCAGAATATAAACTAAGGCATGTAGTTTCCCAAGAGCCCCATGTGTATTTCACAGTGGAGAAAATATGCTTATGCACTTACTGCCACAGAGCAGAGCCCACCTTGACAAGCAGTAGCATGAGGACAGCCTTTAACAGAGGAATGGAACAGCTGTGCTGAGGACATCTCCCAACACGTTTGAACAGTTTACATCTCCATTCCTATAGAGGTGGTGGCCTCAAACAGACATACTAATGCCAGTTTTTAGCTGCTCTGATCCTGGCTTTCCGCAGCACTGGATGAAGGCAGTGGGGAGGTAGCTCAATGATGATCTGAGACAAGGAGGGACTCCACCATGTTGGCCACTGCCACCACCACCACCCAAGCTAGGTGGCCACGCTGCATGTCACCACCGGACTTCTAAGAGCAGCCAGCTCACAGTTGCTAAGAGACAGCACATACCAACACAGCTTGAATGAAAGTCAGACAAAACTGCGGAGCTGCAGGAGAGAAAGGCTCACACCCAGAATGCCAACTTCTGATGTCTTTTCTTTGGCTTCCATCAGCTGCACAGCATTGTAGGAGTCTGAAGGGTTTGATTGGGACAGCCCTCACATGAATCACAACAACTTTGCCAATCCTCCCTGGTCTTGATTTGATAAAGACAACATGTTAATTATAGGATGTGCTCATGGATTGTGAATTCAGCAGCAAGGAACACATTGCGGCGCAGAATGTTCTGCTTGCCCCAGTGTGTGCTCACCCACCTATTTTCTTCCCATTCAAATTGCATTCCAGTTGTCTCTCAGTATTACCACTTTTCCCCTGGTTTGGCACAGGCCTCCTAAGGAAAGGAGTCAGAACTAACTGAATGCTAACATGGATTCTGGAGATAAACACACTGGCCTGGCTCACCAAGAGTCAGAATTGGCCAAATGGAGACAAAAACATTGGCTTACCTCTCCACAAGGTGTTGGAGCACTGAGAGATAGACAGGTAGGTCTGAAAACCTTTGTGAAACTCCAGAGTTCCCTGGCGTTTAGTCTTAAGGCTGATCTCCAAGGATAAACCAGATATTTTATTTCAAAAGTTTCAAACTTACCCACAGTTGTCCACTCTTTTCAGCCAGTATATTCACATAAGCTGTAAATAGTCACAGAACAGGAATAACATTATTCTCTTGCAAAGAAGGCTCCAACCACTGCGATAGAGATTTTAGCATTTCTGAACTTTAAACTAAAAGTCAGATTTATGCCCGGGATGGGTAGACATAAGAGCCTTTCTTCATCCCATACAAACTTGCAAGTAGTGAAACCATGTTTCAGAGGACTTGTGCAAAGTTCATGAAAAGCAGGATTTAAAAGCAGTATAAAAACAGGATTTAAAGTGCCACACAAAGCAGATTTTTATCAAACAATTACTCTTACTTGAGTGAGCAGAAGTTCCTAGCAGTGTTGCCTCTGCAATAGCAGTCATGGAGACTCCAGCATGTAGAGGCACAGGTACATCTTAGCAGCTAGCAAATAGGGAGGAAAATAGGGTTCTTCAAGTGATAAATTTCACATCTTCTCACATTCCACAGAGAATGATATTAGAAGGAGTGTTTTCCTTACGTGCATTGTATACACATACACTGACAACAAGATGACTGAATCAACTGTTCAAGTCCTACAAAGCCTTGCCCTGGAAACACGTTATTTTCCAATTTAGTACAGCCATAATCTTTAATTCACCCTTGGTTTAGCAACTTCTCCTAATAGGGAGAGCTACAGATGAAATGACAGCACAGTAAGGATGCAGTGGCAGCCTTGTTTCTGAATTCACTGGTTTTTGTCAGTTTTTGTTACAATATCAAAATTATTTAATAGTGAGGGTATTTTTTTCTGTGAAACAGACAGGCTATTGACACTGTGTGACATGGGTGACTGGGGGAGACCGTGCATGTCACAATATATTTGCCGTTTGACTGTTCCACCTATGGATAGATTTATTTTTAAAATCCTGTTTGTACCACGTTTCTGCAGGCCATTTCTTTGAGTTGATGAAGCAACTAATGTTTTTTGTTTTGTTTTAACACAGCTTTTAAGGGCTTGTCAGAGAAAGACTGATGAGGGGTTAAGAATTTCTTTTTGAAGTTGTACAGAATTACCAACTAATGAGTTGATTTCTTTGATGGGTCTTTTATAGTTGGCTGCAGCTGGACAAGAATCAACCACAAAGGGATCTTGATTTTGTTCATCGTTAATTCCAACTCAACAGATGAAGTCTGGCAATCATTGTCACCTTCACAGTTTGCCTTTGTATTATGTGAAGCTCACATACTCAATTAACAATCTGATTAGCAAGTTCTTGCTTTCTTCAAGTAGCTTTCTTCATTACTGCCAACATATCAGGTCCTTCAAGCAGGATTATAAAATAATAATGCTTTTTGGCAACGCCATGATTTATAATGATAGTATTCAAAACACTGAATGCATAAAGGTCAGCAGGGGAAGTAAATAATGAACTTCAGAAGGATATTAAGAACCACAAAGATATTGAGAGATATTTCATTAAAAACTAAAGAAATTACGTTTTTCATTTGAAAGCTGTAAGTAGTGATGAGGTTTTTAGTTTTGCTACTTCTGCTCAAGTTGTGAAATCTTTATGAAATTAAAAAAAAAAGCAAGAAACATCTGGTTTTACAAAATGCCTGGGTGTTCTAGGCTCTGGTGCAAGTTTGCATCCTGCACTGAACTGAAAGTTTAACTGATGACTGCTCCAAAATAAGTGAATGCCACTATCTTCTTTGTCCCTTTTTTCCTGCCTGAAGTTTGCAACCTGGGATCAGGAAAGTCAGACCAAATGGAGATCACCCAGTACTGGCTGAACTTGGCACAACTTAAACCTTTGCTTCAGATTTAATTGATGTTTTAACAAGTATAAATAGCTGTGTCAACGGTTCATGGGCTGGTTCGGCCCGGTTCCATGACCAGCGGGGTGGAGGGATCCGCAGATCCGCGCCTCCATAAAAGGGAAACAGGGGACCCCAAAATAATTGAAAATGGCGGCAACGATCTGACGTGGAACAAACTAATTTACTAAATACAGTATCAGCAAAATATAATGAGAGAGATAGAGTGTGTCTGAAAGGTGGATAAGCTTCACTGCAACGCTGAGGGGAGAAGTGCAGTCCAGTTGAGCTGATGAAGAAAAGCAGACAGCGAAGAGCAGACAGAGAAGCACAGGCGAAAAAGAGCAGGCGAAGAAGAGAGCATCAGGTGACCTTGCCAGGAGTTATATCTCCTCGCTGACCACAAAGCCTCCTGGGGAAATGTAGTTCTTCTCCGTCAGACAGGCACCCAGAACTCGAGCATCAGAAGTCAAATCCCCAGTGCATTACATGATGTTATGGCGTGGAATACTGATAACCAAAAATCATAAAACCATGACAACCTGAATATTATATAGCTTATGTTTGGTGATTAGAAATTATGTCAGATTGGTGCCTAAAGGAGGTACACTTGGTTTTAGTCAGATGTTATGTATCAAAAAAAAAGATGCTGTTCCATTTTATAACTGCCTTCTAGTTCAGACAAAAAGGGAAGAAAATTTTCACAAGAAGATGATTATGACTTTTTTTTAAAAGTTATCTGTTATAAACATACAAGGCAAAAGGAAAGAAAAACGTATAGCTGTGAAATCCACTGCATTTACAGCATTATTTTCAATGCAATTTAATTAATGCTTGTTTGTTTGTTTTCTATATCATATTTGTCAACAGTCGTTATTTTTTTTCAGATTCCCTGAAAGCGAAAGTTGCGTATCTGCTTAACTAAGTGATCAGAATCTCTTATTAGATCACTCCTATAAAATAGCATCAAATGGTGAAACTTTGGCCTCCTCACTGTCTGACATCAAGTCACATTCAGCCGCATGACTGAAGTTATGAGCCCACGACAAACTGAGAGAGACCCTCACTACCCTAGTGCCTGAAAGCTTAAATTCACAAAACTTTAAATTCAACTAAATAAAAGCAGTCTGTCTCTTCCTTCATACCATCCTGTGGAATAGGCTACCGACAGATGACAGTAGACTGGACCCTGCATGCTTCAGATGATGCCATATTCCTTAGAGATACATGAAATGACAAGAAATGCAAAGGTGAAAAGAAATCATAGTTTTTCAAGGAAACGCTATCACTTTTATTACTGCTTTTAAAGGTTTATATAACACTTTGCACTTGAATAGCACACTCTACTCAATGATTCCAAAATACTTTGTGGTAGTGTATTTCACTTTGTGACAGTCCAATGAAATAGGCAAGTAACACCATCTCCTTTGCATAAATTGGTCAGACAGTCTGAGAAAGTTAAGCACCTAATTCAAAGCCCATTAAAGCAAATGAAAAGACTCCCAGCAGGCTTTTGGTCAGGTACTACTGAGACATCTCAGGTCATACAAAATATCTGTGACAGAGAGCCGAACTCAATGTCCTCATTCCAATTCATGTGCCTTAGGTAGACATCACCCACCTTCCACATAAAAAAAAATTCTTCAAAGGGCACATTTGTGCCTGTCATCTTTGTAGCAGTGTGTCAAGCCTGTAAGGTGATATTACACCGATTTAAGGAACAGCTACACAGCAGAAGGTCCCAGGTGGACTCAGGGAGATCTTGCAGTGAACAGCTATCTGAATCACAGTTCTAGGAAATTAAGGCTGCATTTCAGACCAAAGTGACCCAAGTGTGTGCTGGCCATCTTTATAAGTACAGGAATTCTTAACCAAGTGAAGCGTGGAGAAATCAGAGAAGGAATAACAGGAGGAATGATATTCCAGTAGGAGGATAAAGAAGACATAGCCAGATACTTCTGAAAGATATCCAGTGACATGGTGAGAGGTAATGAACACAAATGAAAATACAGCAAATTCTACTTGAATATAAGAAACTTCTTTGCTGTAAGGATCAGAGGCTAGTGAGGCTGTAGAGTCCTCATCCCCAGAGGTCTTCAGAACCCAACTGGGCACAGGCCTGGACAGCCTAATCTGGCTGACCACGCGTAAGCAGGGAGGTTGATTCATATTTTTGCTCAGAGGGTTAAATAGTAGCTAAGAGAATAAAAACTCTCCTGGGTTGCTTGGGATTTAAGCACACACTACAGTAACAAAAAGCCTTGTAGTCAGTTTACAACCACAAGAAGTTGTAAATACTGTTCTTCCCCTGCTCACCTGTGAGCTCCCCATCTATCTCTAGCTGCTGCCCCAGGTCTCCCCCCACTGCAGTCACTGCTGGGTGTGGAAGTACTGGAGTATTTGTATTTGGAGGTACTGAAGTTTAGAGATTTACCATACTCCCAGTGATAAATATACTGCTCATACCCAGCTCTGATGAAATAGCTCTTTATTCAGCCATTTTTCGTAACATCTGAAATGGACAACTAATTTTAAAATAGTCATTTAAAAGACAGTCAAAGAAAATTGGGGAAAATAACCTTACAGTTAATTTGCCTTTAACTGGAAAGGTTTATCCTGCATAAGTCAGATATTGTGTATCTGACAAAAGTGCACACTTGGATTAAGCACCCAGCTTTCTTTTGTCTCTTGGCTGATACCAAACCCAAGAACTAATGGCTTTCTGGGTAACACAGCAGGGCTTGAAAATATTTGATGACAACAAGGGACAGCTTAAGGGACAACAGTTTGGGATTCCATGCCTGGTGGGTCTGTGTCTCTCTCATGAAGCTTAATTCCTTTTCTTAAGTGTGTCCCTACCCTTCCCTTCCTGTATAAAATATATTCTTTCAGCAGAAGCAGAACTCCATCTTATTCTTCAATGTTTGATGAAAAGTATTTTTCTCAGCATATACAAGATCCAAAAGTAATGCTTCCTATTTTATTATGTTGGCCCACAACACCAGAGAAAGATGTTCATGGTACAGCAATAGAGGTTGAACTTTCTCACCCATATCATGATGCTGCCACGTGACAGTTGGCAGCACAGGGGCAATCTGACATAATGGTGTTTGTCATGGAAGTGCATATGAAGCAAGGGTGAATCATTGAACCCCTCCGTGCAGAAAAAATGGCACCCACTGACATTCATCAACACTTGCTGAATATTGAAAACAAACAGCACATGTGAGCATGGTGAGGCAGTGAGTGGTGTGTTTCAGCAGTGACCACTGGTGCAGATTTTTACAGGCATGGCATTCAGGCTCTTGCTCACTGGTGGTGAAAATGCACAACTAATGGTGGTGACTATATGAAAAATAGTGGTTTGTAGCTGAGAATTTGTTCTATCAAATACTGCTCTTTGTATCTGTTGCAGTTTCCATGGAAATATGTAGGAGGCATTACTTTCAGAGCAACCTACATAGCCTGACAAAAGTGGTCTCCATCTGAGAATGAGGATATCCAACGTGGTACCTCAAAAACATAAATGATGTGTTTTATTTATTAAGGACTTATGATGCCTACATTTGTAAAGAATAAATTCTCCAAAACAGAACCAACATTCCTGGCATTGTATCTCTTCACCTATCACATATTCTTAAGCTTAGCAGAAGTAATTTTACTAAACATTTAAGATTTGATGTATGTATGTTTATTTAAAGCTAACTAAAGCTGCACCACAAAAGCCAGCTTTTTGAAAGTCATGTCCCCCCCCCCAATGTGCTTTTCAGTCACCACAATCCCACACTGAGTGTAAAAGGTAGAGTTAAGCAACACATTTCCCTGAAATGGCAATGAAGTGCAGCCAAAATAGAGATAATTATTTTAATTAATGGTAATGATTTTAACGGTTGAACATTTTAACTAATTAATTATGATTGATTGCTTGTTACTAATCAGGAATGTGATTCAAAGTTCTAATTGAAAACCTGAGAGCAATGGGCACTAAAATATGATATACTTCTGCAGAGAGAACAGGCATTTATTTTTGATATGAAACACTTCAAACTAAAATTCATTTTGACATTTAAGATAGCCAGAAAATAACATACATCTCTTTCACAGGAGACTTTTTACGCACAGGCACAGGAATCATAAAATACCCAGACGCCAACTTGAACAAAACCGGGGTGCTCTTCCTGGTCTTGTTTGAAATCTGCTTACTCCTTCTGTGCTACATTAACTGTCAACATGGCATCACACTGTCATACTTCTGTACATGAGGGAGAAGCTAACTGCACAATATTTATGCAGGATATGAACTTGCTGAAGGAGCTTTATATACCCAAAGCTGTTCTAAGAATCTGAGAGAGGTATTTGTTGAATTAAAGTGCACCACAGTCTTTTTCCAGGAATGCACTCAGTTACCAACACTCTACTCCTGCAAGCCTGAGTTGAGGAGCAAGCTGACTGACCAGCATAATTCCCTCTCCAAAAGTCCTTCCTGACCACGCACATGACAGTGGTGGCCCTGGAGCTTCAGACGGCACAATATGGGGACAGCATTCCTTGGAGACTGCATCACTGGGTACCAGGGGCTGTGGCTCACCCACCCACCAGCAGCTTGGACTTTGGTCAGCTGCAGGGTTTACCAGCCACACCTGACTGCCTCACTGCTGCTAACCAGTAGGTGGCTGCTCCCTCAGCAGCTGATGGTCCCTACAAGCAGCAGATGGGATGGCTGCAGCAGGGCTGAGAGGTGTCCAACTATGTCCCAAGGCTGCAAGGAAAGAAAATCAATTGTCACCAGGGATCATTTGGCCAGTTTGGCAGTATCCTTTAATTCAGCTAAAGGCAAGCTACCTCTGGAAAGATAATTCCTCCTTGTAACCTTATTCTGGCTCCATTTTCTTTTAAGTTCTCATAGCCAACTGTCATATGTAAACATCCTATGATTGTAGGGCAATTCAGTGCAGCAAGTTGATCCAGCAGATCATTTTGCTATTGTGGGAGAGGGAGACCAAAGTCTCTATCAATAGCATCCCATAGTGAATGGCTTAGGGGGAGCAGCCAAACACCGGTGCAGAAAGAACATGAGAAGCAACAGCCCCAAAAAGGAGATACCATGGGATGCGAGCAGAAAACACTGCAGAATGAGAGGGTCTGAAGAGGCCCTTTAAATGTAATCACATCCAAAGGACCAGAATGTGAACATCACACTTGTGATCCAGGCTTAAGCAGTCATCTCACCTTGAGCACTGTCAAAATATTCCCAAAGTCCAAATGTGGTCAGACCAATCCTTAATTATCATAGTAATTACAGCTCAATTGCTCACATATGCAGTAGGAGCCCCAAGTCCACAGTGCTGCGGTGCCTGCAGGACACTACACTCTCACCCCAGAACCAGGAGTGACAGCTCTGGAAATGATTAGTGAGTGCAACAGACATCCCCCATTTAACTATGGCAGTGCCCAGTGGAGGAATAGAGACACAAACAAATCCATTCACCTTAGTTTCTCAACATAAATGTACTACAGCTACTAACTCAGTCCTCAATCTAGAGAGAGTGGTTTCCATTTCAAAATTGCACATTTACCCTCTGTGCATTAAATTGATAAGTATTAAATTGATCTTGTAACAAAAGAAAATTAAGGAAAGCTAATGAGCTTTGCTGATCGGAAGAAGGCTAGGAGTCAATCTCATGGCTTCCTCTCCCTGAGACCTACCTCTTTTCACATCACAGGTGGGAATTTGGCACACTTACTTGGCACACTTAGTACCTTAATTTGTTGTTCTCTGGTATAGGTACAAATTCCTCCCCTTAGCACTCTTATTTCAGCAGATCATTGACAGAGTTGATCAGCAGACACTGATACATATAGAGCACTTGCAATTTGCCCTTCTGGAGACAACACTCCACACTACCCCAAAGCATAGCAACTGGCCTGGAGAGAGACAAACTGGGAACACACCACAGAAAGGACTGCGTCCTTAAGCTCAGTATTTGTATGTTGAGCTATTTAGCAGGGGAAAAAAATTCTTAGCTGCTGATTGCATAAATAAGCCCCAAAGCTGAAGCCCTATGCGTTCTGCTCCTTTGAAGGACTGCCGTATCATATTAGCAATCAGCAGAGAAAACCATGCCTAGAAACTTCTCTGAAAAGCTGCAGCACTTCAAGAAGGATCAGAAAGAAATGTCACGAGGCAATACTCCCTCTTGTCCCTTCGGTATAATGGCTCAGGAGAGGGAGATTACAACAGGTTTTCATCATGAATATCTTGTGTTTGAGCAAGGAGCAATTTCCTGACAGCTTTGATTCCAAATTTCAACATTATGTCACTTGCTGAAGTATCAGACACATCATTAACCAGCTCTAGCAGGTTTTGTTATGATATGATGAGTCAATGTCTGCCTAGAAAATTTAACCCCTTCTTCTCACACACACGTTTCATACAATCTCTATCCTTGTAAGTCTGCCTTTCTGAACATTTCATCTGAATCACAGAATACCTATAGATTCCTTAGTGTTTTCACAGCACTGCACTTGCTAATGCCTTGCTCTCCAGCATTTCCATGTAGTAGCTTACACAAGATTTAAGGGGCATTACAGATTTGGCTTTAAATATTTTCCCCCTTTTTGGCAGCTGAGTATCATTCTTCATCCCTATGCCTCAAGTTCAGGAAAAGGGAGAATGCTGGGATTTCTCTTTGCCTTCTGTTGGATGGCTATGCAGTCAAGCCACCAGCATGCATAGCAAGCTTGGACCACTCTGCTTGTTGCTGCAGGAGCTGCCTTTATTTCTCCTTGCACTGTTTCTGTACACTACACAGGTTGTAAGAAAAGTCACATTTCACAGAGGATGTGATGAATGATTCAGATAATCTAGAAACCAAGGTACTCTTCTGCAGGATTAAGAAATTAAGTCTGCCTCATTTTCCCTCATTTAACCATTTTTATGAGAGTTCTATCAGTAAGTACTTAATAATCTATTTATGTTACAGAAAATCTGTTTAAGCAGGGCATTCAGCAGTAAATCTGCCTTCTTTAAAACTGCAAAGGGGGCAGGCCAGACACCACCTGCAATTTAGGTCAGTTGATGGAAAGTTACTAAGTCCAGATTTAGATGGTGCAAAGTTTGAGATGAGGAGTGCAAGTTCATTGCAAAACAGCTGCTTCCAAACTGTAGCAGCATACCTGAAAATTGGCAAAAAATTGGCAGCAGAGAAGTTTGTTTGAGAAATCAGGAGCTGCTATTTTGTTCTGGAGAGAACAAAATGAAAAAGAAAGAAAAAGAAAAAATAGGCAGTAGAATCATAGAATTATAGAATCATTAAGGTTGGAAAAGACCTCTAAGCTCATCCAGTCCAACCCAAGCCATCCCCACCCATGTCTCTCAGTGTCACATCTACATGTTTCTTGAACTGGTGACTCTACCACTTCCTTGGGAGGCCTGTTCCAATGAATTCCAACTCCTTCTAAGAAGTTTTTCCAATATCCAACCTGAGGCTCCCCTAGTGCAACTTGAGACCATACCCTCTCTTGTGAGAAGAGGCTGACCCCCACCTCACCGCAATCTCCTTTCAGGCAGTTGTAGAGAGAGAGAAGTTCTCCCCCGAGTCTCCTTCCAGCTAAATAATCCCAGTTCCCTCAGCTGCTCCTCACAAGACTTGTCCCCCACACCCCTCACGAGCTTCATTGTCCCTTCTCTGGACATACTCCAGGACCTACTTTCTTGTAGTGAGAGGCCCAGAACTGAACACAATACTCAACACACTGGAGGCGAACTCACATTCTCCTCCATTGTCTTCAGCCTTCACAGTTCAACTCCAGCTCGGCTCTCTCATGAAGCTCTGCTTGATTTAGGAGCCGGGAGGCTGTCCCAAACCAGGTGTGACCTGATATTGATTGAAATTTATTTTACTTGTTATATCTGTGTTCATTTAGTGCATCTCATCTGTTTCTTTAAAGCTACTACACGAAACATTTTCATCAAAATATGATTGTCTTTAAATGTTCTGGAATATGCTTAAAGCAACGCGTTTAGCTTTGTGAAGCTGTCATCACAACTTTATTTTCAGTAGGTTATGTCTGTTCAGAGGACTGTTTCCCCCTCTTCAAAGCAGATTCGGGGAAGGAAAGCCTGTGAGCATCTTCTCCCAGTACTCCCTCCCAGACCACTCTGGCACAGGTACATGCTGAGATAATGCCATATGCTATGCACAGAGCAGGGGCAGCTCTGGACTGTTTGTCTTGAACTTATATGCTAACTACTTTTGCTTAAAAGCACACACATTTTTAAAACAAACTACTTGAAATCCAAATTAGATATGAATTCACCTTCAGGCTCTCCCTGCTATTTCCTGCGCTGCCTCCAAGCAACTCATTTACTTGTAAAATGCACAAAAAACATTTCTTGGATGGTAGGCTGAAACATCAGTGCAACAAGCCAGGACTTGGGCAAATATTTCCAAAGTGTTCACACACGTTCTATCTGGCTCTACATAGGACTGTTTGTCACTAGCACTACATCCTCTCTGTTTATGACGTGTTTGTCCTTCCTTCTGAAATACCAATGATGAAAACAGAGGAGGAGGTAGTAAAAACACAAAGCTGGTTTTAAGTCAAAACATCAGCTTTACCAACACCAATTGCTCTCCTGACAGCAGTTCCATGTTTCTCACCATGCAGAGGAAAAACGAGGATGAGAGGGAGAGGTGTGCCAAAGGCTACAGTTCAAAATTCACTCCTGCGATGTTACACCTCCTTCTGCTATGGCAGAAAGAAATTAATAGCTCTATAAATATTTATGGCTATATATTATCGTATATAACATATCACATATTATATATATTATATATTTATTATATATTAAGTATTATGTATCATATATCATATATATTATAAATACATTATTCACATGTGTAACTGCATAGACTTGTCTTAAAGCTGATATTCAATCTATAAAGATGCTGCAGATATTTTTTTTAAAGCTTAAGATTATCCTCATGCCTTTTCCTTCTTGCAAGGCTGCAGTACAGCAGCAGCTCAAACCTCAGTTTCTATTGAAAACTGAATTGGAGAGTGGGACTGCAAAACACTGGGAGGAGAAGTGGAATCAGGGCAGAGAAAATCTCTGCACACACTCGAACAGCAAATAAACACAAATCCCTCGCAGTGTTGTTGTTGTTGCAGCGAATGACTGTCTACTGAAACAGAAAACAACAACAACTGCTTGCTGGTAGCCCCAACACAAACACCAAGCATTCAGCAGTACAAAATGGCCTTTCAGCCTCACTGCTGACTCACCAGGGGGAAAACTGAGTCCGTACAG